>NW_026705339.1:0-600000 GCF_029867415.1 Vicia villosa
ACATTAACGTAAACCATTTATTAGAACAATAAAAGTAGCAGTAAAAATACAGTAGTAACTTCTGATAGAAAATTTTAATCATTTTTATGAAATTAAGTACAAATGTGTTTTTTAATTTTTAAATATGTATTTAATCTTATAAAAAGTAGTCTTACAAGGGAAGTCTTTGATTAATTTATTCTAAGTATTTTAAAGTATTTTTGAGTCACTTTATAATAATTTAATGTTCAACTTTGTTGTGTTTGTTACAACTTAGAATCGGTTCTAAACTAGTTTTAGGTTCAAACCACTTTCCAATTTTGATGGTTTTAATTTTAAAACATATTTTCTTTTAAATATATATTGATTATAAGTAACTAATTGTTAAAAAAATAGATTGAATTAAATAAACCTTGTGCATAACAGTTTAGAATTTACACTAACATTACAAATAAACCTTGATCATAACAAAGGTAAATAGGTCTTTGAATACCATGATATTTAAACAAGGAAATATCACATTAAGTGATATTTAAATAGGTCTTTGAATTAAATAAAGCTAATAGAGTTGGCCTTACATAACAGTTTACAAAATAGCACATTAAGTGCTTATCAAAAGATGGCAGAATGTCTTAAACAAGGAAACACAAATTTGAAAATACAAACATTAAAATAAAATACTTTTAAATGTAACTCAGCCAAATATTTACTAATCCTCTTCTAACTAATAAGCTGCCCCACGTCCAGCACCACCACCACGTCCATGGCCACTTCTCCTTCCCTGACCTGCACTTCCACCGCCACTTTCACTGCCATTTCCCTGACCTGCAAGTTGAAAAGACAATACTATATATTTTTTCAACAATAAACAAGCAGCACTAGAAGAAGTGGTAGCAAATTTTACAAATGAGCAAAGAAAGCTAATAACTACAACAAGAGAAACAATTGGTGAAATTTAAAGGCAGCATCATGTAATGCAAATAGCACAGACCAAAATTGGTAGAAGAAAAAATCTCAAACAATTTAAAAAGCAAGACATTATAATCCAATCATTTGAAGTGTTTCACATTCAACCAAGTAAAAACTACTGCAAAATTGTGCAAATAAACATATAATATCAATATAATATCAGAATAGATAATATCATGAAAAAGAAAAAAAAACTTCACATACCAACCAGCTGGGAAAACATTTGAGAAGGCCCCCAATCAGTCAAATCCCCAGCTACAGAAGCGTAAGATGAAGGTGTTGCATCTTAAAGAGGACTCTCTATTGCCGGCACAATCCTGTCGGGACTCTCTATTGGCGGCGAACCAGGAAACACAGCTTCTTGGAGTCGAAGAGCCTCCTCCAAATCCCACACCACATCCTTCCTCGATGGTCTTTCAGCACCGCGATCAGCAACACATTTTCTTACAGTATCTATAACCATAGTTAAGGAAGGAGGATAGACGACTGCCATGTCCAAATTTGGATCGATAATCTGCTGAAACAGCCCACTCTCTGTAGATTTAATAGCCCAATCCTTTAAATTGAGCACATAGAGGGAAGTGAGGAATCAAGGTGCCATAGATGACTTCAATGACGACAACTCCAAAGGAATAAATATCTGATTTGACCGTAAGTTGTCATTTCTAAAAATATTCCGGATCGAGGTATCCTAAGGTACCCTTAATATTAGTGGAGACATGAGTTTCATCCTAATTGGGGCTGATTCTGGAGATTCCAAAATCTCCAACCTCGGCCAGCCACTTCCACTCCTCCTGTTGAAAAAGGCAATCTCCAGAGTCATCTTTATGGACCTTCTCGTTCATCTTTATCTTGGAAAAAGAGGATTAATATTTGTATTGGAACTGTCAAAGGACTGCATTATCTACATTCCGCATATGGGACACCTCTCATTCATCGCGATGTTAAATCTTGCAACATTTTGTTGTACAGTAATTTCAATGCTAAGGTTGTAGATTTTGGAATCTCCAGAATCGGCCCCAATCAGGATCAAACTCATGTAACCACTGATATTAAGGGTATCTTAGGATATCTCGATCCGAAATATTTTCAGAAAAGGCAACTTACAGTTAAATCGGATATTTATTCCTTTGGAGTTGTCCTCATTGAAATCATCTGTGGCAAGTTTGTCCTTGATTCCTCACTTCCCTCTAATGTGCTCAATTTAAAGGATTGGGCTGGAATCCATGGAACCGAGGTGAAAGAAAGAAAATTATTTGAAGAAGCCAAAATGTAGTGTTGCAAAGCAAAATGAGATAATGAGAAGACTTTAACAAAAATAAGATGAAGAACATGGTTGATTGCACAAAAATGGCAAGCAGTGCAGAGAAAAGTCTAATTTGAAAATTTTACCAATAAGAGTAATGTACTGGTTTGTGGCTTTTGTTTTGTTGATTCTTTAAATAAAACAAGTTCACTTTTTGACAATCTACTAGTAGTATTACTTCTATTTGAATTTGAGTAACGTGTCCACATGAAAATTGAATTTTGAATTGTTGTTTTCTTCTTCAATACCAAGAAAGAAAGAAAGAAAGAAAGAAAGAAAGAAAGAAGTTGTAGGGGGCACTAGGTGTCTGCAGATGAGCTAGGCGGATGACTATTGCTGCATGGTCAGATATGATTCAGAGAGTGGGGACGATAATGACAAAGTGGTCTAGCAAGGATACTGACTTACGGAATTTTCTACACAAGAATGGAAATACCAAAAGAACCATACACTTTTTACTTTTACTCCTACAAAACACTAAAATAGTAGTACATCTTTTTCATTTTTTCTAATAAGTTTAATTTTGACTAGTTTACATTCTCAAAGTTGGTAATGATCAAGCAAAAGGTAATATAGTATAAAATATTTGTAAATCGTTTTGCTAAGTAAATGTTGGAGTCACGCTCATTATAATACTATTACTTATAATTTTAGGATGGATTTCTATTTAAGAAGCCAAAATAAATTACATTAATAAGAACACAAGAAGTGCTAAAAACAAACACCAACTCCAAAACATGTATTACAACATAACAACACTACCAGCCACAAAAAGACAATGAGTCGTGTTAATTATAATATTATAATTTATGTTGGATTATAATTTATATGTCTCAATTGTATTTGGGTGGATATTATTTTGTAATGAAATATAATTTTCTGAATTTTATTTACAGGAACAATATGACAATGATTTTAGTAATACTGTTGAATTTGTCTGCATTATTATACGTGTTTGTAGTTATGTTTATTTTTTCCTGTATTTAAAACAAAAATCAATACAAAATTCATTTAGAATTATTTTTTCTAGGATACCTTTAAAGAATTATTGCTTTTTAGTCCATGAAAATGGAAGGTTGAAGATGCGGCACATGAAGATGGCAAGAAGCCAAACCATATGGGATACCATTAATCATGTCAAAAATAGTGTATTTAAGACATTGATGTTTCATTATAATCAAATTAACATAAAAAATTATAGTTTAATTATTTTTTAAACAATTTTAATGGCCAAAATATATTGATTTATATATTATGTTCATTTGCTCTTTTTTACTAATAGCAGTAAATAAGTTTACTCCTATAAAATTTAATAAGTTATTTTTATGTGGTTTGTTAGTAAAAGAAAAAATGTATAAATTAATTTATTTAATGAATAAGGAAATTTAAAGGGCCGAAATACTTAAAGTTAAACCGTTTAAGTTTAGTTCTTTTTGCTTTCAATTTTTCAAATGAAGCATTAACATACACTCTTAAACTTCTTTCTTTTTGTTTTCTTCAATTTTCCGTACGAAGTATTACTGACATTACTTATTTTCTTCTCATTTTCAGTTTTACCTTACACTCTTTACTTTCTTTTCTTTTTCAATTTTTCATAACAAACATTAACGTAAACCATTTATTAGAACAATAAAAGTAGCAGTAAAAATACAGTAGTAACTTCTGATAGAAAATTTTAATCATTTTTATGAAATTAAGTACAAATGTGTTTTTTAATTTTTAAATATGTATTTAATCTTATAAAAAGTAGTCTTACAAGGGAAGTCTTTGATTAATTTATTCTAAGTATTTTAAAGTATTTTTGAGTCACTTTATAATAATTTAATGTTCAACTTTGTTGTGTTTGTTACAACTTAGAATCGGTTCTAAACTAGTTTTAGGTTCAAACCACTTTCCAATTTTGATGGTTTTAATTTTAAAACATATTTTCTTTTAAATATATATTGATTATAAGTAACTAATTGTTAAAAAAATAGATTGAATTAAATAAACCTTGTGCATAACAGTTTAGAATTTACACTAACATTACAAATAAACCTTGATCATAACAAAGGTAAATAGGTCTTTGAATACCATGATATTTAAACAAGGAAATATCACATTAAGTGATATTTAAATAGGTCTTTGAATTAAATAAAGCTAATAGAGTTGGCCTTACATAACAGTTTACAAAATAGCACATTAAGTGCTTATCAAAAGATGGCAGAATGTCTTAAACAAGGAAACACAAATTTGAAAATACAAACATTAAAATAAAATACTTTTAAATGTAACTCAGCCAAATATTTACTAATCCTCTTCTAACTAATAAGCTGCCCCACGTCCAGCACCACCACCACGTCCATGGCCACTTCTCCTTCCCTGACCTGCACTTCCACCGCCACTTTCACTGCCATTTCCCTGACCTGCAAGTTGAAAAGACAATACTATATATTTTTTCAACAATAAACAAGCAGCACTAGAAGAAGTGGTAGCAAATTTTACAAATGAGCAAAGAAAGCTAATAACTACAACAAGAGAAACAATTGGTGAAATTTAAAGGCAGCATCATGTAATGCAAATAGCACAGACCAAAATTGGTAGAAGAAAAAATCTCAAACAATTTAAAAAGCAAGACATTATAATCCAATCATTTGAAGTGTTTCACATTCAACCAAGTAAAAACTACTGCAAAATTGTGCAAATAAACATATAATATCAATATAATATCAGAATAGATAATATCATGAAAAAGAAAAAAAAACTTCACATACCAACCAGCTGGGAAAACATTTGAGAAGGCCCCCAATCAGTCAAATCCCCAGCTACAGAAGCGTAAGATGAAGGTGTTGCATCTTAAAGAGGACTCTCTATTGCCGGCACAATCCTGTCGGGACTCTCTATTGGCGGCGAACCAGGAAACACAGCTTCTTGGAGTCGAAGAGCCTCCTCCAAATCCCACACCACATCCTTCCTCGATGGTCTTTCAGCACCGCGATCAGCAACACATTTTCTTACAGTATCTATAACCATAGTTAAGGAAGGAGGATAGACGACTGCCATGTCCAAATTTGGATCGATAATCTGCTGAAACAGCCCACTCTCAGTAGATTTAATAGCCCAATCCTTTAAATTGAGCACATAGAGGGAAGTGAGGAATCAAGGTGCCATAGATGACTTCAATGACGACAACTCCAAAGGAATAAATATCTGATTTGACCGTAAGTTGTCATTTCTAAAAATATTCCGGATCGAGGTATCCTAAGGTACCCTTAATATTAGTGGAGACATGAGTTTCATCCTAATTGGGGCTGATTCTGGAGATTCCAAAATCTCCAACCTCGGCCAGCCACTTCCACTCCTCCTGTTGAAAAAGGCAATCTCCAGAGTCATCTTTATGGACCTTCTCGTTCATCTTTATCTTGGAAAAAGAGGATTAATATTTGTATTGGAACTGTCAAAGGACTGCATTATCTACATTCCGCATATGGGACACCTCTCATTCATCGCGACGTTAAATCTTGCAACATTTTGTTGTACAGTAATTTCAATGCTAAGGTTGTAGATTTTGGAATCTCCAGAATCGGCCCCAATCAGGATCAAACTCATGTAACCACTGATATTAAGGGTATCTTAGGATATCTCGATCCGAAATATTTTCAGAAAAGGCAACTTACAGTTAAATCGGATATTTATTCCTTTGGAGTTGTCCTCATTGAAATCATCTGTGGCAAGTTTGTCCTTGATTCCTCACTTCCCTCTAATGTGCTCAATTTAAAGGATTGGGCTGGAATCCATGGAACCGAGGTGAAAGAAAGAAAATTATTTGAAGAAGCCAAAATGTAGTGTTGCAAAGCAAAATGAGATAATGAGAAGACTTTAACAAAAATAAGATGAAGAACATGGTTGATTGCACAAAAATGGCAAGCAGTGCAGAGAAAAGTCTAATTTGAAAATTTTACCAATAAGAGTAATGTACTGGTTTGTGGCTTTTGTTTTGTTGATTCTTTAAATAAAACAAGTTCACTTTTTGACAATCTACTAGTAGTATTACTTCTATTTGAATTTGAGTAACGTGTCCACATGAAAATTGAATTTTGAATTGTTGTTTTCTTCTTCAATACCAAGAAAGAAAGAAAGAAAGAAAGAAAGAAGTTGTAGGGGGCACTAGGTGTCTGCAGATGAGCTAGGCGGATGACTATTGCTGCATGGTCAGATATGATTCAGAGAGTGGGGAGGATAATGACAAAGTGGTCTAGCAAGGATACTGACTTACGGAATTTTCTACACAAGAATGGAAATACCAAAAGAACCATACACTTTTTACTTTTACTCCTACAAAACACTAAAATAGTAGTACATCTTTTTCATTTTTTCTAATAAGTTTAATTTTGACTAGTTTACATTCTCAAAGTTGGTAATGATCAAGCAAAAGGTAATATAGTATAAAATATTTGTAAATCGTTTTGCTAAGTAAATGTTGGAGTCACGCTCATTATAATACTATTACTTATAATTTTAGGATGGATTTCTATTTAAGAAGCCAAAATAAATTACATTAATAAGAACACAAGAAGTGCTAAAAACAAACACCAACTCCAAAACATGTATTACAACATAACAACACTACCAGCCACAAAAAGACAATGAGTCGTGTTAATTATAATATTATAATTTATGTTGGATTATAATTTATATGTCTCAATTGTATTTGGGTGGATATTATTTTGTAATGAAATATAATTTTCTGAATTTTATTTACAGGAACAATATGACAATGATTTTAGTAATACTGTTGAATTTGTCTGCATTATTATACGTGTTTGTAGTTATGTTTATTTTTTCCTGTATTTAAAACAAAAATCAATACAAAATTCATTTAGAATTATTTTTTCTAGGATACCTTTAGAGAATTATTGCTTTTTAGTCTATGAAAATGGAAGGTTGAAGATGCGGCACATGAAGATGGCAAGAAGCCAAACCATATGGGATACCATTAATCATGTCAAAAATAGTGTATTTAAGACATTGATGTTTCATTATAATCAAATTAACATAAAAAATTATAGTTTAATTATTTTTTAAACAATTTTAATGGCCAAAATATATTGATTTATATATTATGTTCATTTGCTCTTTTTTACTAATAGCAGTAAATAAGTTTACTCCTATAAAATTTAATAAGTTATTTTTATGTGGTTTGTTAGTAAAAGAAAAAATGTATAAATTAATTTATTTAATGAATAAGGAAATTTAAAGGGCCGAAATACTTAAAGTTAAACCGTTTAAGTTTAGTTCTTTTTGCTTTCAATTTTTCAAATGAAGCATTAACATACACTCTTAAACTTCTTTCTTTTTGTTTTCTTCAATTTTCCGTACGAAGTATTACTGACATTACTTATTTTCTTTTCATTTTCAGTTTTACCTTACACTCTTTACTTTCTTTTCTTTTTCAATTTTTCATAACAAACATTAACGTAAACCATTTATTAGAACAATAAAAGTAGCAGTAAAAATACAGTAGTAACTTCTGATAGAAAATTTTAATCATTTTTATGAAATTAAGTACAAATGTGATTTTTAATTTTTAAATATGTATTTAATCTTATAAAAAGTAGTCTTACAAGGGAAGTCTTTGATTAATTTATTCTAAGTATTTTAAAGTATTTTTGAGTCACTTTATAATAATTTAATGTTCAACTTTGTTGTGTTTGTTACAACTTAGAATCGGTTCTAAACTAGTTTTAGGTTCAAACCACTTTCCAATTTTGATGGTTTTAATTTTAAAACATATTTTCTTTTAAATATATATTGATTATAAGTAACTAATTGTTAAAAAAAATAGATTGAATTAAATAAACCTTGTGCATAACAGTTTAGAATTTACACTAACATTACAAATAAACCTTGATCATAACAAAGGTAAATAGGTCTTTGAATACCATGATATTTAAACAAGGAAATATCACATTAAGTGATATTTAAATAGGTCTTTGAATTAAATAAAGCTAATAGAGTTGGCCTTACATAACAGTTTACAAAATAGCACATTAAGTGCTTATCAAAAGATGGCAGAATGTCTTAAACAAGGAAACACAAATTTGAAAATACAAACATTAAAATAAAATACTTTTAAATGTAACTCAGCCAAATATTTACTAATCCTCTTCTAACTAATAAGCTGCCCCACGTCCAGCATCACCACCACGTCCATGGCCACTTCTCCTTCCCTGACCTGCACTTCCACCGCCACTTTCACTGCCATTTCCCTGACCTGCAAGTTGAAAAGACAATACTATATATTTTTTCAACAATAAACAAGCAGCACTAGAAGAAGTGGTAGCAAATTTTACAAATGAGCAAAGAAAGCTAATAACTACAACAAGAGAAACAATTGGTGAAATTTAAAGGCAGCATCATGTAATGCAAATAGCACAGACCAAAATTGGTAGAAGAAAAAATCTCAAACAATTTAAAAAGCAAGACATTATAATCCAATCATTTGAAGTGTTTCACATTCAACCAAGTAAAAACTACTGCAAAATTGTGCAAATAAACATATAATATCAATATAATATCAGAATAGATAATATCATGAAAAAGAAAAAAAAACTTCACATACCAACCAGCTGGGAAAACATTTGAGAAGGCCCCCAATCAGTCAAATCCCCAGCTACAGAAGCGTAAGATGAAGGTGTTGCATCTTAAAGAGGACTCTCTATTGCCGGCACAATCCTGTCGGGACTCTCTATTGGCGGCGAACCAGGAAACACAGCTTCTTGGAGTCGAAGAGCCTCCTCCAAATCCCACACCACATCCTTCCTCGATGGTCTTTCAGCACCGCGATCAGCAACACATTTTCTTACAGTATCTATAACCATAGTTAAGGAAGGAGGATAGACGACTGCCATGTCCAAATTTGGATCGATAATCTGCTGAAACAGCCCACTCTCTGTAGATTTAATAGCCCAATCCTTTAAATTGAGCACATAGAGGGAAGTGAGGAATCAAGGTGCCATAGATGACTTCAATGACGACAACTCCAAAGGAATAAATATCTGATTTGACCGTAAGTTGTCATTTCTAAAAATATTCCGGATCGAGGTATCCTAAGGTACCCTTAATATTAGTGGAGACATGAGTTTCATCCTAATTGGGGCTGATTCTGGAGATTCCAAAATCTCCAACCTCGGCCAGCCACTTCCACTCCTCCTGTTGAAAAAGGCAATCTCCAGAGTCATCTTTATGGACCTTCTCGTTCATCTTTATCTTGGAAAAAGAGGATCAATATTTGTATTGGAACTGTCAAAGGACTGCATTATCTACATTCCGCATATGGGACACCTCTCATTCATCGCGACGTTAAATCTTGCAACATTTTGTTGTACAGTAATTTCAATGCTAAGGTTGTAGATTTTGGAATCTCCAGAATCGGCCCTAATCAGGATCAAACTCATGTAACCACTGATATTAAGGGTATCTTAGGATATCTCGATCCGAAATATTTTCAGAAATGGCAACTTACAGTTAAATCGGATATTTATTCCTTTGGAGTTGTCCTCATTGAAATCATCTGTGGCAAGTTTGTCCTTGATTCCTCACTTCCCTCTAATGTGCTCAATTTAAAGGATTGGGCTGGAATCCATGGAACCGAGGTGAAAGAAAGAAAAGTATTTGAAGAAGCCAAAATGTAGTGTTGCAAAGCAAAATGAGATAATGAGAAGACTTTAACAAAAATAAGATGAAGAACATGGTTGATTGCACAAAAATGGCAAGCAGTGCAGAGAAAAGTCTAATTTGAAAATTTTACCAATAAGAGTAATGTACTGGTTTTTGGCTTTTGTTTTGTTGATTCTTTAAATAAAACAAGTTCACTTTTTGACAATCTACTAGTAGTATTACTTCTATTTGAATTTGAGTAACGTGTCCACATGAAAATTGAATTTTGAATTGTTGTTTTCTTCTTCAATACCAAGAAAGAAAGAAAGAAGTTGTAGGGGGGCACTAGGTGTCTGCAGATGAGCTAGGCGGATGACTATTGCTGCATGGTCAGATATGATTCAGAGAGTGGGGAGGATAATGACAAAGTGGTCTAGTAAGGATACTGACTTACGGAATTTTCTACACAAGAATGGAAATACCAAAAGAACCATACACTTTTTACTTTTACTCCTACAAAACACTAAAATAGTAGTACATCTTTTTCATTTTTTCTAATAAGTTTAATTTTGACTAGTTTACATTCTCAAAGTTGGTAATGATCAAACAAAAGGTAATATAGTATAAAATATTTGTAAATCGTTTTGCTAAGTAAATGTTGGAGTCACGCTCATTATAATACTATTACTTATATTTTTAGGATGGATTTCTATTTAAGAAGCCAAAATAAATTACATTAATAAGAACACAAGAAGTGCTAAAAACAAACACCAACTCCAAAACATGTATTACAACATAACAACACTACCAGCCACAAAAAGACAATGAGTCGTGTTAATTATAATATTATAATTTATGTTGGATTATAATTTATATGTCTCAATTGTATTTGGGTGGATATTATTTTGTAATGAAATATAATTTTCTGAATTTTATTTACAGGAACAATATGACAATGATTTTAGTAATACTGTTGAATTTGTCTGCATTATTATACGTGTTTGTAGTTATGTTTATTTTTTCCTGTATTTAAAACAAAAATCAATACAAAATTCATTTAGAATTATTTTTTTCTAGGATACCTTTAGAGAATTATTGCTTTTTAGTCTATGAAAATGGAAGGTTGAAGATGCGGCACATGAAGATGGCAAGAAGCCAAACCATATGGGATACCATTAATCATGTCAAAAATAGTGTATTTAAGACATTGATGTTTCATTATAATCAAATTAACATAAAAAATTATAGTTTAATTATTTTTTAAACAATTTTAATGGCCAAAATATATTGATTTATATATTATGTTCATTTGCGCTTTTTTCCTAATAGTAATAAATAAGTTTACTCCTATAAAATTGAATAAGTTATTTTTATGTGGTTTGTTAGTAAAAGAAAAAATGTATAAATTAATTTATTTAATGAATAAGGAAACTTAAAGGGCCGAAATACTTAAAGTTAAACCGTTTAAGTTTAGTTCTTTTTGCTTTCAATTTTTCAAATGAAGCATTAACATACACTCTTAAACATCTTTCTTTTTGTTTTCTTCAATTTTCCGTACGAAGTATTACTGACATTACTTATTTTCTTTTCATTTTTCAGTTTTATCTTACACTCTTTACTTTCTTTTCTTTTTCAATTTTTCATAACAAACATTAACGTAAACCATTTATTAGAACAATAAAAGTAGCAGTAAAAATACAGTAGTAACTTCTGATAGAAAATTTTAATCATTTTTATGAAATTAAGTACAAATGTGATTTTTAATTTTTAAATATGTATTTAATCTTATAAAAAGTAGTCTTACAAGGGAAGTCTTTGATTAATTTATTCTAAGTATTTTAAAGTATTTTTGAGTCACTTTATAATAATTTAATGTTCAACTTTGTTGTGTTTGTTACAACTTAGAACCGGTTTTAAACTAGTTTTAGGTTCAAACCACTTTCCAATTTTGATTTTTTTAATTTTAAAACATATTTTCTTTTAAAATATATATTGATTATAAGTAACTAATTGTTAAAAAAAATAGATTGAATTAAATAAACCTTGTGCATAACAGTTTAGAATTTACACTAACATTACAAATAAACCTTGATCATAACAAAGGTAAATAGGTCTTTGAATACCATGATATTTAAACAAGGAAATATCACATTAAGTGATATTTAAATAGGTCTTTGAATTAAATAAAGCTAATAGAGTTGGCCTTACATAACAGTTTACAAAATAGCACATTAAGTGCTTATCAAAAGATGGCAGAATGTCTTAAACAAGGAAACACAAATTTGAAAATACAAACATTAAAATAAAATACTTTTAAATGTAACTCAGCCAAATATTTACTAATCCTCTTCTAACTAATAAGCTGCCCCACGTCCAGCATCACCACCACGTCCATGGCCACTTCTCCTTCCCTGACCTGCACTTCCACCGCCACTTTCACTGCCACTTCCCAGACCTGCTAGTTGAAAAGACAATACTATATATTATTTCAACAATAAACAAGCAGCACTAGAAGAAGTGGTAGCAAATTTTACAAATGAGCAAAGAAAGCTAATAACTACAACAAGAGAAACAATTGGTGAAATTTAAAGGCAGCATCATGTAATGCAAATAGCACAGACCAAAATTGGTAGAAGAAAAATCTCAAACAATTTAAAAAGCAAGACATTATAATCCAATCATTTGAAGTGTTTCACATTCAACCAAGTAAAAACTACTGCAAAATTGTGCAAATAAACATATAATATCAATATAATATCAGAATAGATAATAACATGAAAAAGAAAAAAAAAAAACTTCACATACCAACCAGCTGGGAAAACATTTGAGAAGGCCCCCAATCAGTCAAATCCCCAGCTGCAGAAGCGTAAGATGAAGGTGTTGCATCTTAAAGAGGACTCTCTATTTCCGGCACAATCCTGTCGGGACTATCTATTGGCGGCGAAACAGGAAACACAGCTTCTTGGAGTCGAAGAGCCTCCTCCAAATCCCACACCACATCCTTCCTCGATGGCTTTTCAGCACCGCGATCAGCAACACATTTTCTTACAGTATCCATAACCATAGTTAAGGAAGGAGGATAGACGACTGCCATGTCCAAATTTGGATCGATAATCTGCTGAAACAGCCCACTCTCAGTTGATTTAATAGCCCAATCCTTTAAATTGAGCACATAGAGGGAAGTGAGGAATCAAGGTGCCATAGATGACTTCAATGACGACAACTCCAAAGGAATAAATATCTAATTTGACCGTAAGTTGTCATTTCTAAAAATATTCCGGATCGAGGTATCCTAAGGTACCCTTAATATTAGTGGAGACATGAGTTTCATCCTAATTGGGGCTGATTATGGAGATTCCAAAATCTCCAACCTCGGCCAGCCACTTCCACTCCTCCTGTTGAAAAAGGCACTCTCCAGAGTCATCTTTATGGACCTTCTCGTTCATCTTTATCTTGGAAAAAGAGGATCAATATTTGTATTGGAACTGTCAAAGGACTGCATTATCTACATTCCGCATATGGGAAACCTCTCATTCATCGCGACGTTAAATCTTGCAACATTTTGTTGTACAGTAATGTCAATATTTTAAATCGTTCTTTTACCGTTGTTTTATATTAATTCACTATATAATTCATTTTATTATAAGTATGAATCAATGCTTAAAAGTTGGTGCATACTATTAGCCTATATTTGTAACTATGTGAATGTTAACTAACTGATTAAATAAAGACAAATTTTACAAATGAAAGTGAGAGACATGTAATATGAATTCAGACGGAACCCGTGCGATCATGGTTGTTAAAATCGGGATCTCGATAAAGATCGTTAGGGTATAGAAAAAGCGTAAATCGTAGGATCGTAACACGGATCGTAAGATCCCAACAAATAGACAAAATAATAGAAATAACTAGGAAAAATTACTTTAACATAGAATTCTCATTAATTTAATCATCAATAGCTAATATTTTATAAAAAAAACATAGGCAAAATTATACCCAGGGTCCTTTAAGTTATTTTATTGTAACAAGTTGGTCCTTGATGTTTTTTTCGCTACAAGTTGGTCCTTTATGTTAACTAACGTTTGCACAGTTAACCTTTTTCATAAACTTAGTTCCAAAAAAACCAAAGTGACACTAATGGTGTTGATGTATCACTTAACATACGTTAGAGACCATCATTGAATCCTATAATAAAATTTTTCAGAATTTTTTAGAGCATAAAAATATTTTTAAACTAATTAAAATGCACACAAAAGAAATAAATTAAATAAAAATAATAAAACAGAAAATAAAATTCTCAGAAAATTACACAAAGTGTAAAATGAGAAGAAATATTTTTAAGAATTTTTTCATAATTTTTGGACAAACAATGAGTTTAATATGAATTTTAAAAGTTAAAAACGAAATAAAATAAAATTAATAAAACAGAAAAAAGGTCAACGATGCATACATTAGTTAACATAAAGGACTAACTTATAGCAAAAAAAATATAAAGGACCAACTTGTTACAATAAAATAACTTAAAGGACCCTGAGTATAATTTTGCCAAAAACATAATAGAAGGTCATTTAAAACATTGCAAGTCCTAAAACCCTAAAATATGTGTGCACAACAGTCAAGGTTAATTATGGGTCAGTTTATGGGCCGATTCCAATTGTTTAATGATCTGGTCGAAACAGGCCTAAAGTGGGTAAAAACAAATAATGGATCGTTGGGATCTCAAGATCCCATGATTTAAAGATCTTTCTCTAGGAGTTCAAAGCTCCAGCCAAATTCAAGATCTTTGTGCCACTTAATTCGGTGGCCGGTTACTGGAGCGTAAGATCGTAAGATTTTGGGAGTTAGAGCGAGATCCCAACAACCATGCGTGCGATAGCACAGGTTTCTTACTAGTTTAATAATTTAAGTATCTGATCTAATAATCAAAATCAAATACATTGATTATTCAATGAAACTAAAAAGTCAATTATCTCTTATAAATAAATTCAGAAGAGCACAATTGATTACAAGTAACAGAGTTGTCTCAAGTTTTTGGAAGTCATGTATAGTTTAGACATTGTTTAACCATGAAAATTAAATAGAGGATCTATTTAATCACGATTTAACCAGACAAATATTTTATGAGATTCTATTTAGTTATAGTTTAACTCTGATAAATTTGGGACCCTTTGCGCGGTAACCCTACACACCCTGAAAGATGAATCTCTCTCTCTAACAACATTGAAATTCCAAACATCATAAACCATATTTCCCCCTTTCAAATATCCATTTTTCCAACACTTAATACCAAAATATCTTTTCATCATAATTTTTAATATACCCATGTTTTAAATAAGATAAATGAGTTTTTTTTGTTTTATTTAGATTATACTCCACTGACGTCACTTACACGTAAGAGCTCTGCTAGGGTTTCAAGGTTTTTTGTCAATGTCTGAACGGTCAACTCCGGTGGGACCGCCGGATCCACCTTTTGGTCCAGTCCTGGAAAAGATAATAATGGCTGATAGGGAGGAGGAGAATAAACAGATGCAGTCAAATGTGGGAAACAGCAATACAAGTGGCAAAGGAAAAGGGACTAGCGATGCACTCAATATGATCACGGCGATGAGAGTGATGCTCAAGGGGGGAAGAAAGGAGGTGAAGTGTCATACAAAAATATTGTTACAGGAGAGGAGGAGAAGGATAATATGAGTGAAGAATTTGAAGAAGACAAATCGGATCAAGAAGCAAGCGATACGCTTGAGTACGAGTTAGAGGGTATGAAGGTGAATGAAGTTCATATCGGCGGGTATGAATGTCCAGAGTTTGTGCTGTCAAAATATGAAGAGAAACGCATACATAGACCGTGGAGGAGAGGAGTCATTGTGAAATTGCTAGGGCGAAAAATTGGTTATAAGGCTTTGGAAACAAGGCTGAAACAAATGTGGGTGCGGAAGGGAATCATCAATATTATAGATCTGGGGAATGATTACTATCTGGTAGCATTCACACATGAGGATGATAAACATGCTGCTTTAGTCGATGGACCATGGTTTATTTATGATCATTACTTGACGGTGAAAGAATGGACACCAGACTTCCAGCCAGCGAGTGATTCAATAGTGAATGTAGCAGTCTGGATCAGAATTGCTGGACTTCCTATTGAGTACTATGATCCTAAGTTCCTTCACTTCATTGGCGATAGAGTGGGAAGGACAATCAAAGTGGATAAGAATACGCTGCAACAGGAACGTGGTAAGTATGCTAGAATATGTGTGGAGGTGAATATAACCAAGACTCTCTTGGCTATGTTTACGATCAAAGGAAAGCGATACAGGATTGAATACGAAGGGTTGCATCTATTGTGTCTCAAGTGTGGGAAGTTTGGCCATTATAAGGAAGGCTGCCAAATTACTGCAAAAGAAAAAGAAGTGAATGGTTGTGCTGAAAACATGAGGAAGAGTACAGGAGGAGTTGATGGTAACACAAGTCAAACTACGGGGCAGATGAGTATGGATGGAGGTGATGGGCCTTGGCAAATTGTTCAAAAGCAGCGCAGAGGAAAGAAAATGTCGGAAAATCGAAGAAACAATACTCCGGGAGGCTTTAATGAGAAAAATACAAAGATGGGAACAGGATCGAGATTTGCCTTTTTGGGAAATGATGAAGGCGAAACTAGTGGAACGAAAAGCATGATTGGAGGTGATTGTGTGGCGGTTAAGGAAACAACAATATCTCACAAAAAAGGTAAGGAGGTGGATTTGAAGGACCATAATGATCAATTGATTGATTCTTTAAATCTATTGGTTGTCCAAGATGGAGAGGTTATAGAAATAAATGCTGATAATGGTGGGCCCAAGAGTCAAATGATAACAGAAAATAATAAGGGGATCATGAAGGAGAATATTAAAAAACGAGGCAATAAAGATACTAAAGGTAAAACAAAAGGAAACAAGCTAGCAGCACGTGGCAAGGGTGGATTCAAAGAAAAAACCGAGGACCCACTGAGGAAGAAATTTGAAGGGATATATGGAAAAGAAAAAAGTCTCGAATTCATGGGAAATACTATATTTAATATGCATACTACAAGTTCTAGCAGCCAATGTTTCAATAAAGATATGGTGGGAGAAACCTGGAAGCAAAGAGCAAGGAAAATTCAGGAGATTAATAGTACAAGTCAGCAACGAAAAAATTTTGCTTTTAACATTCAAGCAGAAGTGCGACCACCTGATATAAATAATTTGAATAAGGAGATGGAGGATTCTATGATTCTGGATGATAACAATAACAAGGATCAAGATGGCGAGGAAGATGCTCAAGAGGGAAAGGAGGAGAATGATGTTGAGTGTGTCCAGGAGACCCCTGAGAACTGCTGAACTGAGTTGTGTCACTTTCTTTATTACTATTGTATTATGATGATTGTAAACCATAATATAATTGTTTGGAATTGTAGAGGTGCAGCTGGAAGAGAATTTTATAGATATAGTAAGCAATATATTGATATCTATAAACCTTCAATCTTTGCTGTTATGGAAACTCGTTGCGATCCGATCAAAGTCAAGAAAAAGTTAGAGAAGTTAGGTTATCAAAAATGCCTTTATGCTGATAACAATGGTTTTGCTGGTGGTATTGTGGTTGGGTGGAAAGATCAAGCCTTGAAAATCACTTTGTGTGAAAAACATGAGCAATTTATTCATCTGCGCGTGGAGGAGGAGAATAGAATGCATTGGTTACTAACAGTAATATATGCTAGTCCAAATGCAATTCAAAGAAAATTTCTGTGGGATCAGTTAAAAGTGATTGCTGAGAATGTGCAGCTGCCTTGGCTCCTTGCAGGGGACTTCAATGACATTGCGGTAGCTAGTGAAAAAAAAGGAGGGGTGCATGCATCAGGACAAAAGTGTAAAATTTTTAGAGATAATATTGATCAGTGCAAGCTTATCGATTTGGGAGCGAGTGGGCCTATCTATACATGGCGGGGACCGAAATTTCATGGTGGCCAACATATATATGAAAGATTGGATAGGGCACTAAGTAATGAAGATTGGAGATTACTCTTTAATGAGGCACATGTTAAAGTGTTAACTAGAGTGGCATTTTCTGACCATCATCCAATTTTGATTTCCCTGCAGTGTCAGAATGGGAATAGAAACAAAAGACAGTTCCGTTTTGAAAGTGCGTGGATGGTTGAAAACAAATATCATGATAGAGTGAGGGGGATTTGGAAAACTGAAGCTAATTTATTAGAGAATTTACAGCAGATTGAGAATGATGCCAAGGATTGGAGATGCACTACTTTAAATCATGTCATAAGAATCAAGAAGAAGCTTATGGCTCGGCTGCATGGTATCCAAAAAAGCATCCAGAATGGGCAGAATGTGAGAGCATTGCTGAGGTTGGAGAAAAAGCTTCAAAAAGATCTCAGTGTTATTCTCGAACAGGAAGAGCTGATGTGGTTTCAGCGCTCTCGATCTAAATGGCTGACAGATGGAGATCGTAATACAAAGTATTACCATTTGAAGGCTGTTACCAGAAGAAGAAGAAACCGGATTGTGATGCTGAAAAATGACGATGGTGTGTGGGTTGAAGATGAAGCTCAAATAAAGACTATGGTTAATGATTTCTATGTTAACCTCTTTAAGCATAGTTATAGCTGGAAGAACTGGCATCAAACTAATGTTACTTTTCCCTCAATGGAACCTGAAGAAGTCAATCAGCTGAATGCTCATGTTACTAATGCAGAGATCAAGCATGCTATGTTTGATATGAAACCTTGGAAGGCGCCGGGGCCCGACGGATTTCCTGCTGGTTTCTACCAAAAGTCTTGGGATGTAGTAGGTGATAATGTCTGTCAATTTGTCAAGAAGGTTTGGGAGAATCCGGCTGAAATAGCTAGTATCAATCAAACAAATATATGCTTGATCCCTAAGGTTGAAAATCCTACTACTGTGGTACAATTTAGGCCGATATCACTATGCAATGCTATCTACAAGACTATTAGTAAAATAGTTGTGAGTAGGTTGAAGAAACACATGAATAAACTGATCTCACCATATCAAACAGGATTTGTGCCAGGGAGATTAATTCATGAAAATATAATTATTGCTAAAGAAGTCTTACATTCTATGGAGAAAGTGACAGGGAAGAAAGGATATTTTGCTATCAAAGTAGATCTATCCAAGGCGTATGACAAACTGAATTGGGATTGTATTTGGAATGTGCTGCATGAGATTGGTCTCCCGGAGCATATGACAAATGTAATCATGCACGCGATAACGAGTGTGGAGACAAATGTGAATTGGAATGGTACGCGGAATGAGTACTTTCGGCCTCAAAGGGGTATTCGTCAAGGCGATCCGATATCTCCCTATCTGTTTGTGCTTTGCATGGATAAGTTATCTCACCTAATTGAAGATGCTAACAAGTGTAATATGTGGAAGGGAATTAAGGTTGGTAGACAAGGGATGACGATTTCGCATCTCATGTTTGCGGATGACTTGCTCTTATTTGGTGAAGCTAGTGAGAAGCAGATGCACTGTGTCATGCAAACCTTAGAGAAGTTTGGCGAGATGTCGGGACAAGAAGTTAGTAAGGAGAAGACAAGCATTCTTTTTTCCAAAAATGTTGCTAGCAACATCAAACAAAGACTGCTGCAAATTTCGAAATTCAGAGCAACATATAGTTTTGGAAAATATCTTGGTGTTCCTATTAATGGGAGGAAGTTACGTAAACCGGATTTACAATATATTGTAGATCAAGTTGCGACGAAACTTAGCAGCTGGAAGTGTAACAACCTATCCTTAGCTGGTCGGATAACATTGACAAAAAGCGTCATAGAAGCAATTCCGCTTTATCCAATGATGACAAACATGATCCCTAAAGCATGCATTGATGAGATTCACAAGCTTCAGCGAAAATTCATTTGGGGAGATAGTAACGAAAAGAGTCGTATCCATGCTATAGGCTGGGAAGCTTTGACGAAACCGAAGGAGCTGGGTGGTGTGGGTCTAAGGGATCTTCATAAGTTGAATAAAGTATGCTTGATGAAACTTAGTTGGAAAGTATGCATAGATTCTAAGGAACTGTGGTGTGAAGTTCTCAGAAGTAAATATAAAGCTCATGAGGGGATGAATATTAATAAGCCGAATTGTTCCTCTTCTGCCTTGTGGAGAGACATTATCGGATTAATACCAATGATGACGGAAACTGGCAGATGGACAATAGGTGATGGTAAAAGAATTCGGGCTTGGAGTGACAACTGGCTGGGGAATGATTACTGCCTGCATGATTCGGACATTATAATTCCTGATGATCTTAGTGGAGCTCGAGTGTGTGATTTAGTGGATCAGCATGGAGATTGGAATTTTGACATTTTGCAAAATTGGTTGCCTGCGTATTGGATTGACAAGCTCCGTTCCTGTGTCCCTCCGTGCGCAGGCGAGTTATCTGACGTGTTTTATTTTGCAGGTACCGGAGACGGCAATTTTTCTGTTAGTGAAATGTTTCGCGAAATTGAAGGGTATAAAGATATACCCATTGATGATGAGTGGAAGCTTATTTGGAAGTTAGAGGTCCCGGAGCGGTGTCGAAGCTTTCTATGGCTGCTTAAACATGACAGATTGCTAACCAATTTAAGCAAAAGTAGAAAAGGTTTGGGAGATGCAGGGTGTGGCATTTGTGGGGCTGTTTGTGAAGATATTATGCATGCTTTGCGTGACTGTTCCAAGGTTAAGCATATATGGAGAAGTTTGGTTCCCAGCAATATTATGGGGGAATTTTTCTCAGTAAATCTCAAGGAATGGATTACTATAAATCTCAAACTATATAGTGGTCCTAATGAGAATTGGAAGACTATGTGGGCCACTGTGTGTCATACTTTGTGGGAATGGCGGAATAAGGAAACACATATTGAAGGATTTGAAAGACCTTATGAGCCTATCATGCATATTCTAAAGAGGAAAAATGATTATGTTAAAGCTCAGCGTCTTTACAAAACTCTGCAAGGAGAGGGTGGAAATATGGAAAACGTTCGGTGGCAACCTCCAGTGATGAGTATGGTAAAGTTGAACACTGATGGTGCTAGCAAAAACAACGGAATGGCTGGTTGTGGTGGACTGGTTAGAGATTATACCGGTATGTGGAAGGTGGGTTTTTCTAAATTTCTAGGAGAGTGCAATTCCTTACTGGCGGAGTTTTGGGGTGTGTTTGAAGGTCTTAAATTAACTAAAAATCTTGGAATGAGAAGGGTGGAAGTTAATGTGGACTCCACAATAGTAGTTACGGCTATTAAAGAAGGCAGGATTCGGAATTTAGAGTGTGTTGCTATATTGCGAGATATCAAAAAGCTTATTGAAGAACATGAAGTGGTAATCTTTTCTCATGCATACAGAGATGCGAACAGATGTGCAGATATGTTGGCTAATCATGGCTGTATGACAAAGACCTCTTCCTTTTTTGATCAAGCGCCGCAATTTTTAAAATCCTTTTTGGAGAATGATGTATTAGGAATCTTAGGCTCTGTTGAATCTTTGGTGTAGTTGTTTTTTTCTTTGGGCTTCGGCCCTCCATCCAATCAAAAAAAAAAAAAAAAATAAGATAAATGAGTCAGTTAGTCTAATTGGGATTAACTCCTATATTTAAATAGAAAACGTCAATTGAGTTGACATTCTTTATTTTTTTTTTAATTTTATCTATATTTTTTGTGGATTTTCTTACCTATTTAATATTTCATGTAGATTTTCTTTAAAAAAATGTGTTTTATTTTCGTAGGTAAGCAGGAAAATCTGCAGAAAATGTCAACTCTGTAAAAAAGAAAATAAAATTAAAAAAAAAAAGATGCATAGCGATTTTTTTTAAAAATCCACAAAAAATGTCAAATTTACGAAAAAATATCTATTTTGTCTCTGCCAAACTGGCGATTTTTAAAGACCCTGTAAAAATAATTTGAATTCCTTCCATGCCATACGAAGATTTCCTCTATTTTGACCCTCAAAAAATTTATCCATCAATAATTTATTAAATGTCATGTAATTTTTAAAGTAATACATATTTTATCCTCTGCCAAATTGACGATTTTTGAAAAATTCCCCTACCATATTATTATTTTTTATGGTTGAATTTTTTGAGGAATCAAAACAAGGAAATCTTCATATGTCTAGAAGAAAATTCAAACTTTTTTTTTAATAAAAAATTGCCAATCTAACTGGAGACAAAATATATATTAACCCCAAAAAATTTCATCTGATCATGTAACATGGCGAAAAAAAATCAAAAGAATAGAATAAAAAAAAGAGGAGAGTTATAGGTTGGACTAAATCTAATCAAGATGAAAATAAAGTAAATATAAATCATAATTAAATCATAATTAAAGTAAAAAATAGTAATAATTTTCTTATAAAATATTTCTCATATTTCTCACTTAAATTTATGAGACAAAACTGTATTTACTACTTTTAAAATATAATCAAAATTTACAAAAATCCCACACATAATTCAAAAGTTCAAAAGAATAATAAATAAAAGAGTTTTCTGGACTGAAATTACTAATGTAATACATCAAATTGATGTAACAAACTATGTGAACTAGCTATAGAATGACAATACAACACACAATACGAATTATATAATAAGCTATATAATAAGCTATATGAATAAAAAATACTTAATGTATGTTAAAAGTCTATCAATTATTTTTATTATTTAATTTATTATAATTCTGCATATTCTTGTTGTATATCATGTAAAATTTCAAGATCAAGTAAGAGTGACTTATCTCTAAAATCATGTGATAACTATTTTAACATTGAAGATACATACTTCAAGTATTGATTTTATATTGTTACTAGTCAAAGACTCGTGCGACATGCATTATTTATAGTGTAGTATTTTTTGAATGATACGAGAAAATGTGAAGTAAAAAAGTTTGACCAAATCTAACATATATGTGAAATTGTGAATGAGTCTTAAATGCAAAATTTAAAATGATTTACTTATTTTAAAATGAACAGTAATCATATAGATTTAATTATATTAGATAATCATATACAAAGAAGAAAAAATATATAATTATGAGATGGAGAAAAAATTAATATTTTAAAATAAAGATTTTATCTCTTGAATTAAAATAATGATTGATTAAACTAAAATAAATATTGTCTTGTTAGTGACCCGTGAGATAAATACATTTTTCATGTTATTAAAATAAAAAAAATACATTATACAAATAAATCTATAACATGAATTACTTAATTAATTATACAAAAAAAAATTGATCCAGACGGAAAGAGAATAAAAAGAATTTAAACATTTGAAAAAGTAAAAAAAATATGTATTATATTGATAGTGACCCGTAAACTACAACATAATATAATGTAAATTTATTTAATATTGTATCAAATATATTTAAAAACATGTAAATTTAAAATGAATGATTCAATTATAAATGAATAATAATCATAAACATGCAACTATATTTTATTTTTAATTGAAATTGTACTTATTATAAGGAGAGAGAAAATAAGGTAGTGTATTATGTTGTAGAAAATTGGTGGACCAATGAGAGTGGAACACTTGGTACAAAAGATAAAAAGGTGAAGGGTTATTTTGTTAGTTACTAAAATGTCCATTTTGTAGTGTAAATTATTTTTGAAGAAAGGGCAATTTAGGAGTTTAATCAATCTCTTAATATATGTTAGATAGTAGAAGTAGATAGTAGAGTAGAAGTAGATAGATGGATAGATATGATTATTTGAAAATATGCCTTGAACTACTTCGAACAAAACAATGACCACATACAACTAACATTGATCATAATATCTCTTGGATTCACCAAAACATCATATGGTCAACTATAACCAACCACAAACATGATCACTTTCCTTACTCTACTTAGGCAATTTCTCATTGAATTCAGTAACATTTAATTATTTAGGTACTCTTTACCCCATCTTTCATTTCATTATCATTCATGTGTTAGCCTTTTTATGCACATAACAAATTTGTTATGCCCCTTAATATTGATGATGAGCTTGTTATCTAAAATCAAGCTAGCAATTAGAATATTGGATTCAAGCAATGAATGTTGAGCCAGAGCCTTGCAATAGAACAAAACTCAAATTTTTATAGTCATTCCCTCGTATATCAAACCTACAGAAAACAAGTGGGTGTATAAAATGAAAACAAGGCAGATGACAACAAGTGGGTGTATAAAATGAAAACAAGGCAGATGACTCAATTGAGAGGTATAAGATAAGACTAGTTGCAAAGGAATACAATCATATAGAAGAAATTGATTTCTTTGAGACTTTTCCACTTGGGGCCAAAATCACCATTGCAGGAGCCCTTCTTCTTATAGTAGATTTCTTGGAGCCAAACTTGTTAAAACACCTCTATCTAACAACTACAAAACATATTGCGTGCATCTGGCTCTGTGGAGGACTCGAAACAGGAAAGTTTTTAGGGTGTCTGGAGAATTAAGATCATCAATCTTTGAAGAGATTTAACTGTCATCTTGGAAATGGTAAAGAGCAAGGCGGTCGGTTTCAGCTATGATTTCTATCATTGGTCGACTAATCCGGCAGCGTGTCTGAATAGGAGTGGTTCTGGCCCTGTCTCATTCTGATTCCGTTGCCTTTTTGTAGCCTGCGACCATCCTTTTCGGGTTCATAGCTGATGGTTCTATTTATTCCTAGCTGTATTTTTAGTTTTGCTTTTGATCTTTGTTCTGTTGTAATGGGCTGCTACTGATGTATGGGTTTGGGTGGGAGTTGTAATTTCCTGTGGTTTCATTTGATCTGTCCAGCATTTTGGTGGAACTGTGTTGTAATATAGCAGGTTGTAATATCCTGTGGTTTCATTTGATCTGTCCAGCATTTTGGTGGAACTGTGTTGTAATATAGCAGGCATAGCTTATGCCAGTGTATTTCAACGATATTATTTCTTGGCTTTCCAAAAAAAACTACAAGACATATTGCTTTTGTCACACATAAACTCAGCTAATTTCCCACCTCACATACCATCAAAATAATGAGGCTTCACACAGAGTCATAAAGTATCTCAAAAGTTCACCTAGAAGAGGTATATTATTCAAAAGAGATACACAACTGCAATTGATTGGTTTTGCAGATGCAGATTGGGCAGATTGCATTAACTCTAGGAGATCTACTTTTGGTTATTGTTTCTTTCTTGGTTCATCCTTGATTTCATGGAGAGCTAAGAAGCAACACAGTGTGTTCAAAAGTTTTTTTGAGACTTAGTATAAGACTCTCTCATTCGCCTCTTGTTTCTTTACTTGGTGATTTAGAAGTCAAATGCACCAAACCTCCAGTTTCGTATTGTGACAATTAAAATGCCATCCACATTGATGCCAACCTTGTTTTCCATGAAATAACCAAATATCTTGAGTTTGATTGCCATTTTGTTCGAGAAAGACTTGTAAGGGATTGTTCAAGCTACCTCCAATTTACACCAAGGCTCAAATTGTTATGTTCTTACCAAGCCCTTACCACCTAAGACCTATCATTGTTTTATATACAAGCTCAACATGTTAGATGTCTACCATGTTTAACTTGAGGGAGGATGCTAAACCTATAACTTGTAGCACAATTTACCACTCTGCCTTGTACCAAATTTCTTGACTTGTTATAGTAAGTAGTTAGTTTATGTTGTTAGAGTTAGTTAGGATTTGCAACTTACTATATATGGCAGCTTGTAACTAATTCACCAATCATCAATTTGTTTAAAACAATTCAAGTTTCTTGCAATTTTCTCTCTTTCTTCATTCATTAACTGAAGGACACCATGATATGTAGTTTTTTTTTTGTCTGGGCTTCGGTCTCCCACGTCTTTTGTGAGTCAAACTCTATTTCTAATTCTTCAAAACAACTTTTCTTTCTTATGTTTGAGCTAAAATCTAAATATTCCTATAGTGAAATGGAGATGTTCGACATAAACACCGACCACCTCAAATCCTTTTCCATCTTCAACAAACTTCAATACCTCACAACATATCATTGTTCAAAGGTTTCAAAGCATTACAAAGAGCTAGTTTTGGGTGCTTGTACCATACACACTTGAAGTCTATGTTATTTAGAGTATCAACTTAGACAGTTCAATATAGCTTGATCTGTCTTGGACCTCAGGCTGACTCCAGCTCATTGTTTCTCACATCTTGGACCGTACGACGTTACATGATCACTTCATATATAAAAAAAAAAACCCTAACATGGTGCAAGAATATTTGATAATTTGAAATAACTTTCTTAAACATTTTAAGAAAAGCGTATCAAGAACTTGATTCCTGCTACAGAAAAAGACTTTTGAGAGCACATGTCTCAGTTTCTACTGTCTTCCTAAACTGGCCATCATTCAAAACTTCCAAGACATTCACATGCAATGACCAAACAAAGTTACCTTGTACAAACAAAACTTCAGGGAATGAATGTAACAACCAGTAAGACCGCCTTTATTAAATAGAACAAATTCTTAAGGTGAATCATACGAGTAACTCAACTCAACACGTCTTATACAGGTGTTTGGAGGTCACAAAGAGCTTGAACCGGCAGGACAAATATCTTCCAAACTGAAAGAAAGAGTAGACAAACTTATTCGTAACTCAACTTGTCCATAAGTCTTAATCAAACAAATGTTTTATATTTTCACTAACAAATTACCTTTTCCCCAAGCTTTCAATGATGTCACCAGTGACAGTTGATCTTTTCTTATTTGAGAAAGCAATGGAAGCTGCTTTTCTCATTATAGCAGCGCCAGCAATGGATCCCAACACTGTTGGATTTTTACAACTGAAACAAAAATTTAATTATTAAGGATATAATTCATATAAAAGATAATGCAACAAACCTAAGCAAAGTATAAAGCATTATAACCTTAGATTCGAATCTTGATCAGCAGCTTCAATATATTGGCGTGCCCATGACAAAAAGACAGCAACACTGCATCAATTAAAATAAGTATTGTTCATTAAAAAAACTCAATCACAACATCATAAAGGCAAAAATACCATTTAATTTCAATTTTCTACTGATCATCACTATTCTTTTTATATACTCTCGGAGTCTTAATGGAAAGATAATCTGGAGATCGTCTTGAAGGTAAATAAAGTTCAGTAAACAATTGTTTCATCTAAGGATCAAACTCGCATAATACATGTTAATCTAAAAAAACAATTACTTGCCTTCCAGAAAGGATATCACCCTGGCCACCACAGCGTCTAGGAGAACCATAGATGCTTACTGATTTGACTGCACAATTAACAGCTACTATCATAATTGCTCATTTGGTTATAAATATAAAAAAACTCCCCCGTTAACATTCTCTCTCGTCTATTGTAACTGTTTTTCATCTAAAGCTACTCAAAGTAGACTCTCAACAAGACAGGAAGGAAAACTGAGATTCATATTTGTTGAAGATCTATCTACCTGTGTCACCATCGCTTATTATATCGGATTTTCCCTTTTTTAGGATAGTAACACCACCAATTCTGCAAAAGGAATTTCACAGCAGTAAGAAACCAACTATCCTAAACAGAAACATGTCTCAGAAATAGCAAATAAGAACTAGAATAGGATCAGTTGACTGTAAAATATTCTAACATAAGAACCAGTGACCTAAAATGAGGAACTTACTGTTTGGCAAGAGACAGCACTTGCTGAGAAGCATCGTCGTTATTTACTTCAGAATTCAGTACTTTCTGTACAAGCCGCTTATATTCATTGACATTTGGGGTTAGAACAGCTAAGGCATAGCCACTAACAAGTTCAAGATGATTTGTTACAAGAAAAAGTCCATCCTGAAATATGCCGAAACAGTTAGCAACAGGCACATGTTAATCAGACTACAAGGGTGTCCAAACCTTAACATACATACCCCATCTATCACGATTGGGATGTTTGACTGTCTTGCATGTCTTATGACTTCACTCACACAGTCCTGATAACATTGTGCAAACGTTAGGAGTAATGATGAAGGACGATCGCAACAGGTAAGGGGAAAAAGAACTCTTATAGTGTAACATAACAAGGACATTTAACTCGAGTGATTCAAGTGAAGCTTATGAAGAGAGAGCATACTAGAAGAAACGGGTCTCTTCCAAGGCCTGGACCAACGACTAGACAGTCAAACCTTTCTAACCATTTGTCAACTTCAGCAAGAACCTTGCTTGATATGATTTTCTTGTCCTCGTCCCTGAAATTAGTCTCTCGCTATAAACAACATTCACTTGGTATTTTTTGAAATGTCCAATCAAAAAGATGAAGATTGCATCGAAGTTGTACCTGACATTATACGATTCTTCCAAAACAGGGTGAACAATCAACTCAGGACTGTAGCTTTTAATGACAGGAGAAGCGTCTTTTGTACAGAATACATGGGACAAATCTGCACCCTGCATGATTGGAAAAATTAATAGTATGACAATGATTAGAAGAATAGGTACATAAACTTTGAAAATGAGTAAAAAGAAAAAGTATCGATACTAACAATTTTTAAGGCTGAAATAGCAGCAAAATAAGGGGCGCCTGTATATTCGCGGCACCCTCCAATAACAGCTATGTTCCCTGATTTGAAACAGAATTCAAAAAACAAATAAGATACTCCTTATTGTCTATCCACACAGATTAAACATACATAAAAGTAATACAAAGTTAGTCCTTGAGACATAATTGACAACATATTACTTTCTTAATTTTCTATGATAAACACAACTCACCGCAGCCTTAGAAGGGCTCCAATTGCCAAATGAAATGAAGGAACTTTTTATCACATCGAAATGTTAAGAAAACATAAAGGCAAGGGATGAAAAAACTAAACTAAACTAAGACGCACAAGTAAATATGTTAACTCATAGTTCAAGTGGTTGAGCTGGGACACTAGGAGGTTCGGGGTTAAAACCTAGACTACTAACAGGGTTCTAAATAGCTTTTGTGGTAACGGTTGCAGTACAATCCTTGATATTGCAGGAAATCGCGGTCAAATGCAGCCTTAACTGTGGTTGCATTGCGGTTTCAGCAAAACCAAAAAACCATTTTTCTGCAGCCTGAATTGCGGTTGCAGCAAAACCAAAAACCATTTTTTCCGCAGCCCAAATTGCGGTTGCAGAAATTTATTTAAAACCCTAGCTACTAACACAATACAGTAACAATTAACATTATCCTATTAAAAAGGCTAGCACACATGGAATGTAAGAAAGAAGACATATACTTAATTCTTCCTTTGATATCATTTCATCAACATCACCACTTATAAAAAAAATGATGCAATTAATTGCAAGAATTATGTACCTGCCTGGCCTTTATGTCTACTTTGATCTAGGGCAGGAGTAATTGCTCTAATAACGTCCTCTGCGTCAAACAAAACCTGACCAGACTTCATTTTTCCAAAACCAGAATTCCTGCAATGATCAACACTACCTCCAAAAGACCTCACCAAGAACCGCTGTCTTCTGAAAACAGGTGAAGAAGCCAGTAGCATACAATTGTTTGCACAACACAACAAAGGTAACTGACAATTCATGATCACATGTTTCATTAACATCACCAAACCCTATTCATAACCCAAACATGAATTCAATATCTTAAAAACACAAAACCCCCCATCTCATACACCAATTTTGATAATAAATTCATCATAAAGACTCAAACTTTTCAATGAATTGAGGTGAATAAAATGAACAAAGAGAGAAAAAATCTTACCAGAAAAAAGCCCAGAAAGGTACTAAGCTCAGAAACTCTGAACAGTTAAGAAAGTTTCTCTCTTTTCCAATTTTTTTTTTTTTAGTTTCGCTATTTGTATGAGTCATGAGTCATGTCCACGTGTTCCAATTTGGAAAATGCTCAAAACGATGTCGTTTGCTACTTTATATTTGTTTTCGCCGTTTCTAGCACTATACAAAATTGCAACAACAATCCATTTACATTCATACTCACAGGCTGTTTAATTTGAGTTTGAGAGAGAAAAGTTTGCATTTTTGTTGTTAATTTGAAGAGGGTATGGCTCGAATTCCGAGATCGGATATGAAGATGAATGCGATTAGGTCAGGGATAGTTGTGTTAGGAGCAGTAGCGTTTGGTTACTTGAGTCTTCGAATTGGTTTCAAACCTTATCTGGAGAAAGCTAAAGCTGATCAGTATCATCAACAGCAGCAGCATCAAAATGAAGTTCAACAATCTGAATCTGAGTCTGATTCTGACCCATCTTCATCTTTCAAGGAACCTATCTCTTTCCCTGAACGTAGTTCATAAAAATCATTGCTTTGTTTTGATTTGATTGTGTTTTGGAAATTAACTAGTTTTACTCTTTTTAATTTTACTGTTTTATTTCATATATATGTTTACATTGGATTATTCTCTTGCATTTGAATCATGTATTTTCAATGATGTTGAGTACTATGCACTGCACACCAACTATTTGTTTATATGCATCTTTGTTGATGTTAGTGTTATGACTTTGATATGCTTGCTTATGCTTTGTAATGGTGGATGTGTTTTGATATGTCTTTGTATTGTTGATCCCAACTTTCTAGCTTATGGGAGTTATTAGAGATATATAGATAGTTCGTTAGTAACTAGAAGTAGTTACTTTGTATAAAGGCTTGATGGAACCAATTTGTAATCATTTTAGTCATTTCGCGATGCATTTGATATGTTAAAAAAGAATGATCAAAATTAACTGTTTTTATGAAGTTTTATAACACGTTAGTTTTTATGCATTTCGTTGACATGTCAGATGATTTTCGATTGACATTAAGTTTTATAGACATGATCTATATGATAATAACTTTCAATCCAACGGTGAATTTTATTATACGAACATGAGGTGAAGAGTTATCGGAGGTGTCATGTTAATGGCATTTGCGGAGAGATGGTACCCTGAGACGTCCTCCTTCCATCTACCTCATGGTGAGATCAATATTGCATTGGACGACGTCTCATGTCTATTGTATGTACCTATCAGAAGCGTCCTCCTCCGTCACGGTAGGATGACGAAGAAGGAAGCGAGAAAGCTTTTGATTGAGGAGTTTGGGGCTGATCCACTAGATGCGCTTGAGGAGGTGGATAAGACCCGTGGCGCTCACGTGGGTTTTTCCTTCCTGTTGCGGAGATTTACTGAGGCGCTAGCTGAGGCACGACAAGATGATGGTGATCTAGTAGAGGTGGAGATACACAGACAACGTGTGCTGAGGTGTTTCTTTCTATTTTAATCGACATTAAGCTGTTTGTGGACACGAGCTCCACATATACCGATGTCGCTTACCTCACGTACTTTTTGGATTCCGCACGGATCCATGAGTACAACTGGGGGGCAGCTACGCTGGCGTACACCTATTCGAGGCTCGGAGAGGGATGCATGTGGAAGAATAGGACTGTCACTGGCAGTTGTTCATTATTAGTGGTACCAATCTTATATCCTTATACTTTTTTCACTACTTTTCATTCTATATTCGTGATAATGTTTGATCTTGATGTTTTTTATTTTCATTTCAGGGGTAGGTATTACACCCGATGATAGTTTGTTAGGGAGCTGTGCAGGAGTACATCGAGGACTGGCCACGTGCTCGTGCCTTCATCCCCATGAGAGGGAACCAGACGGTGGACTCTTACAGAGTCTTTCTGAATCCCATGGTTGCTGAGGACATCTGATACGACGTCTATGCTGCTCACTGTGACACGCGCCCGTTTGATCACATTGCACTATTCTTTGGATGGTTGGCATGCAGTTCGACCATCACTGTTCCATATCTTTCGGAGCGCGTCATGAAACAGTTTGGCTACTGTCAAACGATGCCCCGTCGCCCTTCTGTCTCCATTCCTCCTGGTTTAACTCGTAGGCAAATAGATGAGATATTTGCTAACTATTAGAACCACATGTTGCTAGACGAGGTTCGAACGACCAAAGTAAAGAGAAACCGGAGCTGCAATGATGGGTGCATCACGTGGTTTTGCACTGTGTCACACTTCTACATGGTCCCCACTGTATAGGGATCACTGCCCATACCAGCTCATTAGGAGATATTCTAGGAGCAACAGTCTCAGTTGGACCACACCCACGATGTGCTGCCTCGTTGTCGTCAGATAGTTGAGATAGGGCGAACATGCACTGAAGGAGGTTTCTTCCATAAGGGTTCTGGTGCCAGGCGTATACTGGATGACATTATCGAGGTGGCACAGGAGGGCACTAGTGTGTCACAGACATCGCGCTAGGACGAGTGGGATAGTAGACGGTAGAAGCAGATGAGGCGACATAGGAGGTGGTTGGCCCAGAGGAGTCACTAAAGGTAGAGGAGATGATGCAGATGTTGTCCGACACACACAGTAATGACCGTGCTGATTATTTTGATGTTTATATTTTGATGACATTGATTGTAGGCTTAAATACACTTTTGGTCCCTATAAATTAGCGAGTTTTTGATTTTTGTCCCTGTAAGTTTTTTTTGGTCGGAGTTCTTATATCTTACTTTTGTTTGCGGTTTAGTCCCTAAAGCCAAAAACCCGCAGGAAAATCTGCAAGTTTCCTGCGGATTTTGATTTTAGGGACTAAAACGAACGCGAAAGTGAAATATTGGGACTCAGACAAAAAAAAAACTCGTTAACTTATATGGACCAAAGGTGCATTTAAGCCTTGATTGTACTATCTTTTGATGATGTTTATGACATATTATGACTATTTTGATGATGTATATGTTGATGTACTATTTTGATGTACTATATAAGATTAGAAAATGAATCTGCTGCTGAGCAGCAGTCCAACTTATGTTTTGCGAGTAAGAAAAGAGATTGGAAATAAAAAGAATTGCTGAAGATGAGACAGAGTAAAAGGTAGAGAGGATAGGAACAAAAGGTGGGCATGCGGTAGAGCAGCAGAGATGCAGCGATAGACGATCCAAATCCATAAGATTGAGTAGACATATCACTATTTTGATGTTTTATTTTGCTGCACAAATAATTAGAATCAGATAGAAAAATATAGCTGGTTTAAAATATAGAAGAATGTTCTATAGATGTAACTCCAAAAAAAAAATTGGTACTTTCTCTAAAAGCGAGGGCATTAATATAATTGCGTCAGTTGCTTAGACTATTTACAATGGTTTCCAAATTCAACACCCTACTTTTTCACTTTTTATACTCCACATCATCTTCTCTCTCTTCCACCTAATAATTCAACACACATTCAACTTTTACTCACTACAATAGTTTTGTTTAATAAAATTCAACACCCTACCCCACTACTTTTATTTCATATTCTTATTTTCTTTTATAATTTTGTTTTATGATTATATATTAAAATTAATTATATATTAATATTATTATCAATTGAAATTATGAAAAATTATGAATTTTAATATTATTAATTATATATTAATATTATTATCAATTGAAATTATGAAAAATTATGAAAAAAGTGGAATTTTTTGGTATGTCCAAATCAAATGAACCAAGTCTCTATTTATAGACAAAAAAAATGATGAATTTTGGTGAAAATAAAAATAAATAAAAAATTTATTTACTATAAAATAAATGACATTAAATAATTATCATGAAATAAAAATATAAACACTCACAACAACCAATAATAATTTGCCAAAAATATCATGTGACCCCCACTAATTTCTCATTCAACATGTTGAATGTTTTCAACACTAAATAATCCACATCACTTTCAACATATGATTCAACACACCATTGTACCAATTCAACTATTGAAAAAAAAATTCAACACCTCCATTGTAAATAGTCTTAAGACTTAAGAGTATTAAGGGGTGAATTAAGAAATTGCCTTTTAGAACTGAGCTAAAAAAATCCTAAAAATTATGTACATGCTCAAATTTTAAATTTTTTTCAAATTAGATTGACAATCCATATAAACTAGTCCATTTTAATAGCTCTGATTAGAAAAACATGTATTAAGCCTTATATTAACAAGAAGAAGGCGTAACGACATAAGTGGCAGCTGTGTAAGATTGGCGTTAAAATGAAGGCACTGACCCACGCTCCATATTTCAGCGCGTGGTCACACGATCAACTTTCAAAACAACGTGGGCCACGTCTTTTCCCAGTTCCCACCACTCCTTTCCTCAACTTCCAATGTCAATACAACTCTTCGGTTTTTATGATCACGATTTTGTATATCATCATATAGTATAATCTAATACTATCATATATAATATGATATCACATTAATGATAAAAAAAGTGCTTCCTTGCTTGTTCAACACCCATATATATTTGGCTTATCATTGACGATACTATTTTACCAAGTTTATCTATCAAGCAAAACATTATTAAATCTTGTTGGATCGCATGAAAAAAGTACCATATATTGCTTACATGCCACCCTTCTTCACAAAATACAAAACCATATAATTCTAGAAATTGAATGCCTTCTACTAAGATTATTTCTCAAAACCAACACGTAGGAGAGATGGTAGTTTTTGAAGCATTAAGGAAAGTGAAGCGTTTAAGGTTGTTTGAACCGTCTTTGGTTGTGGTTGGATTTTTCCTAGTTTTTATGATTACTACATGTTGTTTCTTCTATTTGGATTTTAGAGAACTTGGAGGAAGATTTGGTCAATTGAAGAGGTTTGAACATGAAGATGTTAGAGTTGATTTTGTTGGAGAAAAGGGTGATGAGTGTGATTTGTTTGAAGGGAATTGGGTTTGGGATGAAAAGTATCCATTGTATGAATCAAAAGATTGCAAATTTCTTGATTTAGGATTTCGTTGTTCTGAAAATGGAAGACCTGATTTGTTGTACACAAAGTGGAGATGGCAACCTAAACATTGTAACTTGCCCAGGTACGTACAATACTAAGTTACTACTATTTCTCTCTTTTCATCATTGTTTTTATCACAAGTTTCGTATGTACTTGAATTCATTGGTGTCAAAACTGAGGCAGACATGTTTTAAATTTGATTTGTTAATGTTGTTAAATTTAACCAAAGTTATGGGAGGAGATAAGGTAAAAAGTTCAAATGTGTTGAGAACAACCTTAAACATGTCATAGTGTGTGACTTTGAACCGGTCTTACTCATATCTGTCATGTTGAGAGTGACCTTTAAGCTAGGTGGCAATTGCCATAGGGATCAAGATGAGAGATAGTATACTCATGACTAAATTTGGGTATATTGGAAGATACTTTATTGTTTTTTACTTGAGGGAAAATTAATTTTAAAATTTATTGAATAAATAATACAACTGAATTATTTATTAATCGAATATATAAATTATGGGTTTAATGGACATGCACATTCTAAAAAAGTTTTACACTGTAACATTCTGTCATATCATCTCAGTAATTTAAAAATAATCGTATGATTTATTGGAATACATAATCGTGATTGGTTGTCAGTGTTAAACTTTTTTATACTGTCAGTGCATTATCTATTTTCTCATAAATTATTTAATAAATTTAAAAATTAAAACTTTTTGTAAATGTAAATGAACAAATATTTTATGAAACACTAAATGAAATAATGTTGTAATTTATGCTATTTTTCAAATTTAAAAACAGATTCAATGCAACAATGATGTTGGAGAAACTAAGAAACAAGCGACTAGTATTTGCTGGCGACTCAATTGGAAGAAACCAATGGGAATCATTACTATGCATGCTCTCTTCTGAAGTTTCTAACAAAGAATCAATCTATGAAGTAAATGGTAATCCAATTACAAAGCACAAGGGATTCTTGGTGTTCAAATTCAAGGATTATAACTGTACAATAGAATACTATAGAGCTCCATTTCTTGTACTGCAAAGTAGACCTCCAACAGGAGCTTCTAAAGAGATTAGAACAACCTTAAAATTGAATCAAATGGATTGGAATTCTAGAAAATGGAGTGATGCTGATGTTTTGGTTCTTAACACAGGACATTGGTGGAATCATGAGAAAACTATCAAAGGGTAATCCTATCCTCCCTTGTTTTTACTACTCTAATTTATTCATCACTTATACGTAGTATCTGACATGTGTGTGTCTACATTCGATACTTGTGTAACACTGCTACAATATTTGTTAGAAAACTCATATAATATTTAAAAAAGTTGTATTTTTCTTTGTTTTGATAGTCTTTGAATCAATGTCTGACATTTATATGACACTCATACTATAGGTGTAGGATAATTCAGACAATATCCTATTTTTTTTCGGTCACTTAACATATTTTTTGAGAAAATCTCAAATACATTTAAAATAGTTAAAAATTTGTAAAAATGATGTTGATTAATGAAGAGTTAAACTTATTAAATTTAATTATAATCTTTTAAACTTTTTAAGTATTAGATGGTCAAATAATAATTAAATATATGTAGCAATGTTAGTGTTGTAGGAACGTCAGGTGTGGGGGAGTAGGTTCAAACCCGCGTCATCCCTTTTATTGATCTTTAAAAGGTCAACTTCATCTATTAGGCTACTTAACCAATTTTTTTTTGATGTATCTCTATCATGTTCTAAATATTTTACAGTAGCTAAATCGATGTATCTTTATCGAGTCAATTTATTTATGTTTAATAACAATTTTTGTAGGGGTTGTTATTTCCAAGAAGGTGAAGAAGTTAAGATGGATATGAAGGTTGAAGATGCATATAAGAGGTCTATTAAGACAATATTAAATTGGATACAAGATTCGATAAACCCTAACAAGACGCAGGTTTTCTTTCGAACATATGCCCCTGTGCATTTCAGGTTTGTAATTTATTTAACTATTTAAATGACTTCAATTTTTCAAATAGTCTTTTATGTGACATGTATATGATATAGAGGTGGAGATTGGAAGAAAGATGGAAATTGTCATTTGGAAACACTACCAGAAATTGGATCATCATTGGTACCTAAAGATAATTGGTCACAATTCAAAATTGCAAATTCTGCAATATTAGAATACACAAACACTTCTCAAGTTATGAAATTGAAGATATTGAATGTAACAAGGATGACAGCTCAGAGAAAAGATGGACATTCATCCAAATATTATTTGGGTCCTCATGAAAATCCACATCGCCAAGATTGTAGTCATTGGTGTCTTCCTGGTGTACCTGATACATGGAATGAATTACTTTATGCGTTTTTTCTTAAATATGAAACTTCTCATAAATGAAATTTGCATCATACTACACGGAGAATGTAATGTTTCTGGTAGAAACAAAGTTTTTTTTGCCATTGTGATTATTAATATTGATTTAGATAAGAAGAAAAGAACACTGGTGGTAGAAACACAGTTTTTTTTGCCATTGTTATTATTAATATTGATTTAGATAAGAAGAAAAGAACAATGGTGGTAGAAACACAGTTTTTTTTGCCATTGTAATTATTAATATTGATTTAGATAAGAAGAACATTAATGTAACTATCCAAGTTGTTATTGGTTTAATTGTGAAATGAGAGAAAAAAAAGAAAAGGGAAAAACAAATAAAATAAAATTAAAAAAAGAAGCAATACTTCTACAACATCAATTAATAGTATTGAAGAAAGACAGTACTTATGTATAAACTCACGTGTTTTTGTGGAGAGAAGTCAGAGCTTCTCTCTCTAAAAACTTAACGTGCTCCCTCTCCCCATATCTCGTGGTATGCGTTAGGGGTGTTCATGGGTTGTGTAAACACAATAAACCCAGTAAAACCCACCCAAATCGATCCAAAAAAGTGGTTTGGGTCGGGTTATTGGGTGAATACAGTTTTCAAAAATGAAAAACCATTCAAAATAATTGGGTTATGGGTAAACCCACACCCAACCCACAAAACCCATGGGTTATTGAGTGACTATATTTTTCTCTTTTTTGTAATTTGACAAGTGATGACTTTGATGTTTTTAATTTTGCTTGCTTCAATTTCAACATTTTAAACACCTTTTATTTAGTAAGTAATGACTTTAACTTATTTAGGATGCCACACTTTGATTATTTTGATGCTAATTCTAATAAGTTGTAATTATTTTATGCAATTCTAGGTTTTACTGTAATGTAACTTTGGTTTTTACAAATATATGTTAATGATAAATTTCATTATACATTTAGACATTTGATGTTTAAAAAATATCAATAATACGTTAAACTATTTATTAAGAAAAAAATGAAAATATCATTAATAATTATATAAGAAAAAATAATATTGGGTAACCCATTACCCAACCCAATCCAACCCACAAATGTGTGGTTTTACCCAAACCAACCCAATAATATTGTGGGTGGTTATTTTTCCTCACCCAAACCAGTGTACCATGTACGGGTTGGGTTATGGTTTTGGCTAAATTCAACCCAAACCGACCCATGAACACCCCTAGTATGCGTGGGTTGCTTTTCCCAGCTTTGTCTAGTGGTGTCCCCAACGTGATTTTGGGTTTGGCTGTATCTTTCTCTTTCTCCAAACTGGTTCTCTTCTTTCTATATCGTATACTACTTTCTTACATGCAAACCCACCCTTTGGTTTAGCTGAAATTTCTTGAACTCCAGATTGTGTGATTACCCATTAAAATCTTTATAGCTTACTCAAACTTCTATTTAAGAATGGAACGATGGAAAAACATTCCTCTTTCATAAGAGGAGGAGGAAGGTATTGTAGCGGTAGAGGAGGAGGCTAATGGAGAAGAAACTTTTCGAAGATCCCTGGCTGGAAAATTGTGGACAGAAGGCAGCTTCAATAGTAGAGCGTTTAGAAGCACTATGGTATCGGCGTGGAGGCTAAAGAACCCAGTTGAAATCCAGGAACTGAATAAGAACCTCTTCCTGTTTAACTTTTCCACATAGAGAGACATGGAGTTTGTATTGAAGAGCGGTCCCTAGAGCTTCGAGGGGGCTCTGCTTGTTCTTGCAAAAATTTTAGGAGATGAACAACCTGCAGATCTTTACTTGCATACAGGAGCTTTCTGGGTCAGAATATACGAACTACCGCTAGCTCTTAGAACTGAAGCCATGGCAAAAAAACTAGGAAACATTCTGGGTGAGTTTGTGGAGGCGGATCCGAAGGAGGCTTACAGGAACGGGGGGTTCCTCCATTTTAAAGTAATGATAGATCTGAAGAAACCGCTGAAGAGAGGTACTATGGTGAAGTACAAAGAGAAAAGCTTGAGGGTGCACTTTAAGTACGAACGTTTGCCTACTTTATGTTATATCTGTGGAAGGATTGGCCATCAGCTGAAGGATTGTGAAGATTTGGAGGACATGACAGAAGAGGGATTTGAAGACTTGGATGAACATGAATTGTCGTATGGACATTGGTTGAGAGCATCCCCATTACCGAAGCTGGGGGAGGAGTACAGAACGAAAGATTCAAGCTCAGGGACTTGTAGTAGGAGCCTTTTTAATGTCTCTTTAAGCTAGAGCAGATGCGGGACAAAAGATAAGGAGAAAATGGATGACATAGAGGTCTAGAACTACAGAAGACGGTTAAAGAAGGAGGAGGCGGCAGAACAGATCTTGAGGACGATGGAGGTAAGTAAAAGGCAGTGGCGAATATGGAAGATGTCGCGGAATCTCTTAGCGCAGTGGCCTTATCACTGATTGACAAACTAAACCAATCGAAAGCTGCAACGTCTTCTTCTAAACAAAAGAAGTGGACCAGAAAGAGGGGTGTGAGGAAAGTTGAGGAAGTACAAAGATTAGCTAAAGAAGTTGAAGGAGGGAAACGACAACTTGTTAAGGTTCAAATTAGTGAAGGGTCTTTGATGGAGATAGGGGGTGGTGAAAAGAAGCGCAAACAATACAAAGGTATTTAAACTACTCAACAAACTGTACCAGAGGTGGTGTTGGAAAACCAACACCACCTATAACAATGAAGATCATCAATTGGAACTACAGGGGTTTGGGGAGTACCCGTACAGTTCGAGCCTTGCAGAGGCTCTTAAGAATTGAAAATCCCTCTATGGTATCTCTTATGGAGACGCTTCTTAAGGAAGAGGAAGCAATTGTTGTTAAGAATTAAACCAAGTACGGAGAGTGTCTGGTAGTTGGGTGCTCAGGTTGCGGCAAGGAGCATGCGGGAGGGGTGATGTTATTGTGGAAATATAGTCTTAGAGTATCCATTGTCTCATATTCTTTGAATCATATCAAAGGATTTGTTTTTTAGGACGAAGATGAGCGAAGTTGGAACTTTATAGGAATATACGATTTCCCGGAGGAGCAGAACAAGAGGAAAACATGGGAGCTTCTGATGGATTTGAATACTTATGATGGAGAGGGACTTATTTGTTTTGGAGATTTCAATGACATCTCTAACAACTTGGAAAATCAAGGAGGAAATGTCAGAACGCAGGCTCAATTTCATTGGAGCAGGCTGGCGATGGAGGTTTGCAATTTGACTGAGATCGATTTTGCGAGTTATCGATATACCTGGTCGAATGGTAGAGAAGACAAGGAGAATATACAATGTAGATTAGACCGAGGGCTCATAAATCCAATTTTCTTGGAGAAGTTCCCAGGCTCTAAGGTGTCTCATCTCCCACGTTTTCGATCGGATCATGCAGCTATACAGATTGATATTTTGGAGAAGGTGCCAAGCGAAATCCCTAGGAGAAAATATCTGTTCATATTCGAAGAAGCTTGGTCGAAAGACCCGCATTGCGAAGAGTTAGTCAAGAGATGCTGGAGGGAACCGATGAGTAATGTTAGGCCAAAGCTGAATGCTCTCCAAGGCTTGCAAGTGAGGTTCAAAGAGTATCGGACTGGAGCAATATCTAAAGAGACTAAGAGGGTGGAAGGCCTTATGCAAAAAGATGTCTGCTGGATGCCGAATTCTCAAAGCATTGCTAAGCACAGAGCTTTGGAACGACAACGGAATAAACTTCTCCGAATAGAAGAAACCATGCAGAGACAACGTAGTATGGCTGTCTGGCTCAGGGACGGAGATCGTAATACAAAATTCTTTCACGGAAAGGCAGATCAGAGGAGGAAGACAAATGCTATTAAGAAACTCAAAGATAAAGATGGAAATTGGAGGCGGGGTGACAAAAACTGTGAGAAGATCCTTCTTGATTACTTATCTGATTTGTTTTCTACTTCAAATCCTAGTGTATCCCTCAAGTATGCAATGTTGTGAAAGGAAAGTTATCAGAGGATCACAAGGTGTGGTGTGGATTGGCTTATACGGGAGAGGAAGTCAAGGAGGCGATATGGCAGATGCATCCTTCCAAATCTCCAGGCCCTGATGGATTCCTGGCATTTTTCTTCCAAAAGTATTGGAGCATAGTTGGCATTGAGGTTATGCACCTTGTGCTAGAGGTGTTGAACGGTAATGTAAACCCGAGCTATTTAAATAAGACATTCATTTCTCTTATTCCTAAGATGAAAAATCCAAGCTCCCCAAAAGACTTTCGCCCGATTAGTCTGTGCAATGTAGTGATGAAAATGGTTATGAAGACGATCGAGAACAGGATGAAAAGAGTATTGTCGGAGGTTATTGATGAAAAGCAAAGCGCCTTTGTTAAGGGCAGGCTGATTATTGATAACGTGCTTATAGCAATGGAGTGTTTTCATTAGCTGAAAAAGAAAGTGACTGGAAATAGAGGTATGATGGCGGTTAAGCTGGATATGTCGAAGGCGTGTGATAGAATTGAATGGGAATTTGTGACTGGTGCCCTTGAAGCTATGGGATTCCCGATCCAAATGATTCATCTCATTAAGAGGTGTATTTTGACAGTATCGTACCAGATTTTATTAAATGGCCAACCAGGCGAAACATTTCATCCTCAGAGGGGCCTCCGTCAGGGAGACCCTCTATCCCCTTACGTTTATTATCTGTGCAAATGTCCTTTCTGGATTTCTGAAACAGGAGATCAAGAAGAGGAGCATTCACGGAATCCAAATAGCGTGGAAAGCCCCTGTGATTTCTCACTTGTTTTTTTGCAGATGACAGCTTGATTTTTGCTAGAGCAAACCAAAAGGAAGTTGAAGGTATTCTGTCAGTGCTATCCCGTTATCAGAAGGCCTCAGGACAAATGGTGAATCTTGATAAATCACAGGTCTCTTTCAGCAAGAACATGGGGTCCGAAGCTTGTGAAATGGTGCGACAAGGGCTTGGTATGGTATATGTTGTTAATCACGGTACTTATTTGGGATTGCCGGTGATTCTAGGAAGGTCAAAAAAGGAAGTTTTTGGGCTGGTGATTGATCGAGTGTGGAAGAAAATTAAAGGCTGGAAAGAAAAATTTATGTCTAAAGCAGGCAAGGAGGTCCTTCTAAACTTGTGGCCCAAGCGATTCCCAATTATATAATGAGTTGCTACAAACTATCGGAAGGAATTTGTAAGGAGATCGAAGCATTGCTTGCCAAATTCTGGTGGGGTGCCAAGGATGGAGTGAGGAAAATGCATTGGATGAGTTGGGAGAGATTCTCTTTTGCAAAGTGTAATGGCGGAATGGGGTTTCGGGGGATCGAAGAGTTCAATAAGAGCCTGCTCGGAAAGCAATATTGGAGATTGTTAAATGATGAAACCTCGCTGTTAGCTAGAGTCTTCGAAGGTAGATACTATCCTAGGGGAACTGTGTCAGAGGAAAAAGTGGGATTTTCTCCAAGTTACGCATGGAGAAACCTTTTGAGCGCGAAGGAGATGGTGGAAAGTGGAACTAGGTGGAGAATTAGAGATGGTTTTAAGGTTAAAATCTGGTACGACAACTGGATCCCGACCAATCCAGGTTTTAAAGCCCCGAGTCCAAGACGCGGTATTGAGGAAAATTCTATGGTTAATGAACTCATTGATTCTGATTTGGGGCGGTGGAAAACAGATATTCTCAGTGAAGTCTTCAATCAGAATGAGGCTGTTCAAATTGCTAGCATTCCCCTTTCGAGCAGACTCCGGGAGGATAAGCGAATATAGAACTTTGAAAAGGATGGTGAATACTCCGTTAAATCTGCGCACCATTATCTCAAAGATCTCAGAAGAAGGGAAGCTCCTGGACCCTCTTCGAGTAACAGCGGAGGCGTGTGGAAAAAGTTATGGAAAGTTCCCATTGATTCGAAGATCAGAAATTGTGTTTGGAGAGCAGGCAAGAATATCCTCCCGACTAGAAGTAATCTCCTGAAAAAAGGTATTAATCTGGATCCTACTTGCCCCTTCTGATGTTTTTCTTTGGAAACACCTCAGCATATTTTTATGGACTGCAAATTTGCTAAAAGATTCTGTTTTGCCCCCCCTTTGGGAATTCGCCTGTTACCGTGTGATGATGTCCTAGACTGGTTAGAGTTGATTCTTCAGAGCAATAACAGTTTCGAGATTCAAATTCACTTTACCGCGCTGTGGAAAATTTGGCAAGCTCGTAACATGTTGATTTTCTATAACAAAAGGATTGATCCGATGGTTATAGCTGGTGATATCTATGATAGGGTTGCCGAATATAATAAAGCCTTTCCACAGGCTCAAGCGAGGTCGAAGAGGGAGGATTTGCTGCTGGATGATACTGTGCACGCGGAGACGATAATTATTGCAACAAATGCTGGATGTTTTGAGGAGGGTATATTTTCCATGGGTTGTGTCATCAAGAAGGAAGGGGAGAATATACTGGTAGCTGCTTGCAAGAAGGAATTCATTCATGTTTCGGTGTCGACGGCGGAAGCTCTAGCTTAAGGTGGGCGATGAAGATGGCAAAGGACCTCTCTCTTGACAACATCGTGTTCTTTTTTGATGCATAATTTATGGTCGACTGTATCAACGGGTGCGCTTATTCGTTGGATTTGGAACCCATTGTGATTGATTGTAGGTCTTTATTGTGTAATTTTAAATCTGCTTCTGTGTTGTTTTGGAATAGAAATTGTAATTCAGAAGATCACTATATGGTGGGTGTAGGTAGAAACCTTGGAAACAAAACTTGGTTGGGCATCATTCCTTCTTTGAGTGATGGCCCGTCTTGTATTCGCCATTCGGCTTTGCTAATTTAATTGAATGGTCTGGTAATCAAATTTTTTTTGAAGAAAGACAGTGCAATTGCACATGCATCGTTGAAACAAGAGATCTAATGTTCCAATCATATATGTTGGATTGAGATACCTTGATCATTAATTAGATAATAGTGATTTAGTTTTAAGAGGTTAGCAGAATGATGAAACTTCAGTGTTTTCTTCGCCACTAACTGAACAATATGAATGGATTAAAAAAAAATCTTACTTTTTAAAGATTAATAGCTATTTTGTCCCTGTCATTTAGACAATTTTTTAAAAAACCCCTACAAAAAAACACAAATTCTCACCTTGCCTTTTAAATATTTTGTCTTTTTAGACCCATTGAGAAATTGAGTCACCAAAATTGCTTAATTGGCGTGCTATTTAAATATTTATTTCTGTTTAATTTTTTTAATGACAGCTAAGGTGATGTGAAATTATTTTCTTATCATTTTTTGAATTATCTTAAATTTTGGGTGTTTTGATTTATATTTTCACTTATTTTAATGACAACTATTAGAGTTAAAACAATTAACATATCAAAACAAAAAATTGTCCCTAGCATGGTTCAAATTAGGGGTACCTTGCTAGACCAGTAAGACCAATATATTAGTCACTGAGAATTTTTTAGGGAAATATTTACCGTCTATTATGGTCATTCCTGGTTTGAGGGTTATTTTTTACAATTGTGCATAAATATAAAGACTAACTCTCTAGCCGTGGAGGGCCATAATAGGCGGAAAAACTCTTAAGAGATGTAACACTGTTGCGTGTCCAGGAATAAATTCGAACTTAGAACCTCTGGTTAAGTTGAAAGAGATCCCTACCATCTCAATCAAGTGCTCTTGGGTCACGATTTAAATATATATATATATATATTAACACATTATATTAATTTTTTGTTTATTTTACTTCCAAATGATATATTTAACAAAATACATTTAAACATTTATTATTTTAATAATATTCAAACACATTTAAAATTGTACAAACTAAACTAATATTCAAACCCATTTTAATATTTAATTTTTAAAATAATGTTCAAGCAAATTTAAATATTTAATATTATTAAATAATATTTAAACACATTTAAACATTTAATATTATTAAATAATATTCATACAAATTAAAAACCCCACGGAGAACAGCTTAGCATTTTTGTCAATGCCACATGCGAACAACTAAAGCGTTAAAAAAAATCCCATAGAGAATAGCTCAACAATGTTGTCGCAGATACCGTATGCGCGTAAATAAAACAATCAAAACCTTGTATAAAAAGCACTCAAATGAAGACAACGAACCACAAAGTGCAAATAGGGACTAGCCCCTCTTGGTAGTTAGCCACTCTAGAGCATAGATGGTGAGTATATTCCACGTCGTCCTCAAACCAACTCTAAACATGGTGGAAGGGAAGAGGAACCTACCTTTGGCTGAGCACATTCTTGGATCTATGTGCACGTGGATACAATTGTCTGGAACCGTTAGATGATGGCAACACCTAAAATCAAACAGTGTTTACTAAAGTTTATGGCGACAAATGTCTATCAATATTTGGGGATGTTATCCGATCGATGAGTTACCTCAAGCCTCATTAGTAGAAGAGTCAAGTTTCAGTTGAAGTGCTAAAATTAACAAAGAATCTAGAAAAAGGAATTAAAGCTCAAAATTTTAAAAGAGGGGAAGTGGGAAAGCTTACATGGTCCTACATTTAGCCCGTGTCTAAGTGATCAATTTAATGTAATGTATAAGAGTAATTCTCAAGATACTAAGATATCTCTCACACACACTTAAATATATTTTGAAGCTTTTCTTATTTTATAAAACAACAAAAAAAATTATGTGCATCCTTAATTGACTACTGACTAGTTTAATCCACTAGAAGGACTTTTTAGAATGGTTGATCGATTACAAGATTTGGGTTAATCGATTGACACATTTGTAACTCCTCCAATCAACTAGAGAAGTCTTTAATTGATTAATGAAGCGTAATTAAAAAATTTTCTATATTAGGGTTGTCTAATCAATTAATGTTGTGCTTGCAACAAAAGTAAGTTTTACAATTAAAGTATACACATATACTAGTGGTTTTAGAGACCCTTCAACAATTTTTAAGATCTTAAATTGAAAAAGTTTTTTTTGTAATGCGTGAAGGTAAATGACAAAAAATAAACTATTGAAAGTAAAATGGAAATTTTGGTGTTAACAATAAGAAAACTTACTATGGGATAGATTTCATTATTACATATTTATCGTGCATATTCATAGGTCAGTAAAATCTCATCTGCTTTGCTATTAATATTACCACTTGTTTCTATAATTTTTATGTTCTTTCAGTCTCAATGCCATGAGATCAATGCATTATCCAATAGTCGATATATCGGTCTATTAACCAACACATAACATTAAGTTCCAAAAATTATAAAGTAGCAAGACTCCACACCAATCCATACTATAGTGCGTGTAAATATTGATCACAAACCTATTGTCGCTACCGCGAAAATCAACAGAGTCGCCACTAACATATTTATCCTGAAAAGGAAGGGAATGCCAGCAAACCCCGAAACAAAACAACGGTCTCACGACCAGAGAAGAGGGTAAGGGAGTCGGTTACGCGAGGGGAAGATATTAGCACCCCACGCGCCCATCGTACTCGATGGTATCCACGCTTGTGTCTAAAACTATAGGTGTGTAAGCAAATTGCGCTAACCAGGACTAAAATGCATGGAAAATGTAGGGAAAAGAAAGAGTTATACTCGCACGGGCCCTACCCCGCTGCCTACGTATCCTTTTTGAGGAATCAGAGGTACCGTAGCTCGGCTAACTAATTTCTGTTTATTTTATGTTTTTTAGGTGAACGAGTTACATTCGCACTCCGCTGCTCGACCTTTGGAGACTTATGCTGAGAATGGAGCAGAAATAACAAGCTCTTAAGAAAAGAAAATCAAAGAGTGTGGTTTGTGTTTTAAAAGATGCATGAGGAAAACCTAAGCAGAGGGGGAAAGCTTGCTACCTATATTATCATACAAAGGGTACAAGTCTAAACTAAGCTAGCAACCTATGGGGGAAAACAAAAATAACACACAAGAATATCACACAAACGAGCTCCGCTCGTAAAGCAAACAAAACCACCGGCGCAGACCGAGTAGTAGAAAAGCGGTCCTGCCATAGCCAAGGGGAGCGGATCACCCGAGTTAACCAAGCATTAGACCTCGCGCAAAGCGATCGGGCCATAAACAAGAGCAGCGAATCCCTCTCAGCAACCAAGCCGTCACAAATCTAAAAGGAAAACGGTGCGTGCATACACCGAGCATCAACGTCGATCAACGTGAGCTATAGGAAATGCGGGGGTTCGACTGCATGAACCCTTTACCTGACATGCTCGATAACAGGATCTTGTGCTAGTTCAAAAGCAAGCAACGCGTAGCGTACGCTTACTGAACGGACTCGATGAGATTGGGCGGGGGTTGATTGCTAATCCTTTCCGCATGCCTTCCATGAAGACTTAACGGAGTGCCTTTAAAGGTCTTATTACACCGTGACTCCCTGCCGCAAAGCATAAATATAAACACACTAACAAAAATAGAGCCTCTTTCGAGGGCTTGGCCAGATGAATGTCTAAGTCCTACTTCTCATGTTATAGGATGATGCAGAAAGCAGTAAAATGCAAAAAAGAGGTAAAATGAAACGAGATCAATACCAAACGGATTATGATCCGTAAACTGCAGCAAAATAAGAAAGAAAACTAGAGGTCCCGCGAGCGAGCTAGCAAAGGCAATAGCAAATAATCAGCACACTTATTAACCACATAAGCAAATAAGGGTCGACGTCGTGAAAATAAATCACGTATCGATGTGTGCATTGAGCACAATCACAATACACCTGTAAAAGGAACAAGCAATCCAAGCAAACAGGTATAAAGTAAAAGAGACGTGTCTCCAAGATGAGAGCACAAAATGCGGGAATGAGATTTTGTCCCACAAATAAAGCGGAACATAAATGAGGTAAGCTTCGCTCAGTAACCTTCCAAATGCCTTGCACACTAGCACACAAGTTAGAGATAACAAACACCGCAATCAGAATTGCATTATTGCATTATAAACTAAGAGAAAATGAACGATTAACACAAACACGAAATAGAAATCAAATGTCAAAGGGAAAACAAACATGAATAAACTAAAATAAATCAATACCAATCATATCATGAGATAGCACGTTTCACAAGCTTTCCAACGATATAAAGAACATGCAAATCGGAGTTACGAGTGAAAAGATATGAAAGATTGAAGGTAGGAAGTAAAACAAGCAAAAAACACAGCTATGCATCGACCTGCAGAAAGCATGTGTTGACCTGAACAGGGCATGCGTCGACCTGAGGGTCGGCCTGAGCAAACGCGAGCCAGGCAAGAAAGTCTATGCGTCGACCTGCAAAAAGCATGCGTCGACCTACAAGGAACTATGCGTCGACCTAAGGGTCGAGCCAGGCAAGAAGGCTATACGTTGACCTGCAAAAAGCATGCGTCGACCTATAGATTGCATGTGTCGACCTACAGGGTCGGCCTGCACAAACCCACTCAGCACAAACAACCAAAAACAGCACTCTCACAAAAGCAACCAAAATGCGATCCGCCACAAATGGCCACCAAACAAACAACAATACAACATGCAATTTTAAGAGCCAAGAGCATTTACATTGTGCAACATGTAGGATTCAATTTATGCATGAAAATTAACATCGAATGCTACACAAACAATCGATGCGTCGATGTCGCAACATGAGCATGAATTAGCAATTATGAGTATCGAAGGCAAGATCAAGCATTCATGATTAACCATGACTTCACATATCAATGAGTGCACAATTTAAACACCTTGTTAACAAACATTTCATGCCTTTGCAAATGTAAACGATAGCAACGAGTCGACATGCGACATGCTCACAAAACATGAACAAGTATGGTGCAAGTGATAAAGAGAGATTTCAACCAATTCTAGATTTGATCATTATCAATAAGTAACAACAAATAAGGCTCAATAACCACAAGGCTCCGTGAAATCTCACTCAAAGATCTCAACTAAGCATTTTGACAAACACTTATCATGCAAAAACTAGAGCATAGGCATTATGAACACAACATCAAGATTAATTCATTACCGAAACTCAAATTGATTCAATTAAGCACAATAGTCATGTAACATCAATCAACAACTCATTATCGCATTCTAAAACTCAAAATTAAGCACAAACATTTCACACACTCAAATTATCAAACACTTAGTGTGAAATTTCTTGGATCATAAGCAACATGCATGTATTATTAACAACAATTCACCGATAAATTTCGAATTCAATCAAATAATCAAGATCAACACGAATCATCTAATCAACAAGTAATTATCATCATCAATTATCATAGATCTATCATCCACAATAAAAAAATCATAATGATCGATGCCGAATTAAGCAACAAAATCAATGATCTAGCAAGGTTTGTAGTAAATTTACCGGATCAAACGAAGAGAGTGAGATCGGATGAACACAAACGTGAACACGACACGAACACAAATGAAATCCGAGAGAGGTGAGGGAGAGAGGCGCGTGCGAGATCCTAGGGAGAGGGGAGAGAGGCGTGAGATCCTTCAATCGGAGGAACGAATCTTGATGCTTGCTTTGATCTACATGTGTTCTTGAGATTTGATCTTGAGTTGATGATGATTGATGAAGCTTTTAAACTCTATATTATTTTTCTTCCTTTTTCGAACGACGAAATAAACGTCTCTGATAACTTATAGCTCAAATAAAGAGGGCAAATTTTGGGGTGCAACACCTATGCCTAGGCATTAGTACCCAATAAATGATTATCTTGGATCTAATAATGACAAGCACATTTAATGTCAGATAACACCATAAAAACAAGTTTTAGGTAGCAAAGCTAAAACAACCATTAATACTTAATATTAAAGAGTCGTAAATATTAAAGCATGAGTTGAATCTTATAGAACACAATGACTTATTTAGTACATGAATATAATGGAGACATCTACCCCCCCCCCCCCACCAAAGTAATTTTAGCTACGGTTACACATATAGATGTGTGTGTTCCCCTTGCAAGGGAAGGGAGACTCAAAGGTCTTACTAGGTGTATAATAATGTATGATGGTTAGGGTTTGCCCACGACGACGAGAATACCCGTATGACAGTGTTTTAGGGTGGTTTTAGGAGTCCTGCTCATAGGAGGTGAGAGGCTCTATGGATGGTGATGTGCTTAAGTATAAGTCAATGAGGGTGTGATCATATGAGTGATGATCTTGTTAAGCTCTATGCTTTAGGAGATGTAATAATATGTACGGCTTAAGATTTGTCCCCTTTCCCCTTGAGAGAAAAGTATTTATAGAGGCTCTCTTAGGCCTAAATTTGCAGAGTTAGTTGGCAGTTATATCGTAGCTCCATGACTAGGAACGTGGTCAACGGAAGACTTATTCTTCATAGAATCATGAAGGAAGTGGTCCTCCTTTGACTGGCTCCTTGGACTAGGTATCTTAACCTAAGTCCAATATGGTGCCTTCTGCCCTTGTTGGCTAGCCGATGTTAGCCCGTGGGCAAACAGGTGTTATCCCGTGGACGAACAAAGGGCAATGAATTCAAAGATTAACAATATTATCGAAATAATTGAGATAAGAAACTTCATTTCTCCAATAGCTTCAAGTGAGGATGATGATAATGAGATGAACTAATTATTTCTTATTTGCTTATGTTGCTTATTTCTTTTCCTTGCAATTTCCTACTATTTGTACCTTTCCCTTAATTAAATAAATGATGTATTTTCGTTTCCTAAAATATTCTAATTGCATATGTTTGCATATTAAAATTATCACCATGCATCTTTACCCGCCTTTTTGATTTCGACAAAAAGGGAGAAATATACTCTCAAGGGGAGTAAGGTGTACTTTTTGTTTAATTGAAGGGAAGTTTAATCACTCCAAAAATATATTTTTTTATTTCTTTTACCACCTCCCTGAGCGATATGTTGTCATCATCAAAATTGAGAAGAATATGGAACCTTGTTTTTCAGGTAGTTAATAAAGGAAGTTATATTAAAGATGAACATGCTTTTGATGATGACAACATGTCTTTGATGAAAACTATAGTCAAGTGTAAAGCGGTTAAAGTTGCAAGCAGATCAATAGAACTTGATAAGTTAGATTCTCTGATGATGGCACCTAAATTGAATATAACTCAAGCCTCATCTTAAAGTAAAAGTTAATCAAGTTTCTACAATATAGAAGTATCTGACATGCCTTGAAGTATGTGAAAGTCTGCCCAAATGCATCTAAGTGAATATATATTGTAAAAGCATTAGGGCTTTCTCATTAAGTATATGGCTAATCACATACACACACAAACAAGTTAATAAACTTATTTTCTCAATAACATACTTTAAAAAATTCCTTGAAGTCGTGCCAGATGATTTGGGAGCTTTCAGAAAAGCTATGGGCTAGTTTTTGTCTTTGCCAATCGATTGACACCTTAACCCAATCAATTGGGTCATTTAAAAAATGCACCCTAAGCGATTAAGATATCATCTTAATGTTAGGAAACGACTATATATATTTTCTTACATTTTTAAACCTGTTAATATATTTTTTTTAGGCCTACCAATTGATTGGTGCATGATGCCAATTGATTGGCTCATCAATTATGGCCTAAAAAATTTTCCTTTTTTTCTGCCAACCTCTAGCCTATAAATAAAGGTCACTTCCCACATATTTTCTTATATAGAAATGTGAGGTTTCATTCTTCATTCCTCACTCTTTTTCTAAAATATTTCTTTTTTACTTTCTCTCACTAAAAGTTTAGTCGTAGCACTTTCGAGAAAGTCATTTTGCAAGTGAGACAATTGTAATTCTAGAAGGGTAGATTTGTAAATTCACCAATGGAGTTTGTTTTTAAGTTGATTGAATAATTCATCCATATTTGGGTTCTAAGTTAACCCATTAAAATATTGTTTTTGGGATTTAGTTATTAAGCCACGGTTCAGTTTTAAGGCTCCACCCGTGTAAAAATCTACATTCAGTTCGAGATCAACCCGGTGTTTAAATATCCTAGGTTATTGGTTAGCCCGATATAAAACCATAGTTTAGTGTGTGATATCATACCGATGTTAAAAGCTTTCTCAGGTTTAAGACCAGCCCGTGTAAAATCATGGTATGAAGCTTGAAGACTAACCACTCCAAGTTTCTTGTGGAAAGAGGACTAACCACTTTGATCCATCGTTCGGAAGGAAGACTCGTCACTTCTATCCTTATTTTCCGTTTGGTGGGAAGTTAGTCACAAACTTCATTTTCCTTGTATAAGGGGGTTAGAGAGTTCAAAGTACTAAAAGATCTTAAGTTTATTATATAAAAAGTCTTGGGGACAAAACTAAGTCATATTTTGCTAAACCTGTGTAATTCTTGGTGTCTTCTCTCTTCCCTTAACTTTTAATTTCCGTACTTTATTTTTTAAAGGGTTAATGTACTTTTTGGTCCCTCTAAATATTCCAGATTTCATTTTTAGTCCCTCTAAATATTTCCTTTAAAGAATAGTCCCTTGAAAATTTTTTATCCACACTTTAAGTCCCTCATGCTAACGTCCGTCGATAGAGCTGATGTGGCACGGTCACGTGGCACTACCAGTGTGACAAAGATGCTGACATGGATGCCATGCGGCATTTGGTCCCCATTTTATATTTTTTATATAAATTTTATTTATAGCAACAGAAATTCCGTCACTTTTTGTAGTAGGGCCCTCGATTCCAATACAGCTTGCAGAAAAGCTTTGAGTTGATGGGGCCTTACATTTATCACTTTATTATTGTTAAAGTGAATTTTTTTCGATGTAAGTTCAAATGTTTTCTGGTACATCTGGTTCTTCAATTCACATGAATTATATGTGAATTTAAACGTACCAATTCGCAAAAATATCGCGAAACGGTACTCGCGAACCAATTCGCGGTTCTTCATATATACCGGCGAATTCTGTGACTATGATTATAACTGCTATTGAACCCAATTTTCAGAATGCATCCCACGTTATAAAACAACAACTCACATTAATGTTGACCTTTTATTGTGCTGTTCAGTAGGAATTGAAACCAATAAAAACATGTCGCAAAGCATGATCCTATGGGTTAACAAACCAACCCCATGTCTCGTTACCAAGAAGCAGGCAAGCATTCCATATGCTAAAATAGTTCATGTTTATTCCTGATGCACTGTAAATTTGATATTCTCGTACCATTGTTAAATGCTCATTAGAAAATGTCGTACGGTTGCTAATAACTCGTCGCATACGGCACACTGCTAACCAATCTCTGCGGACGTGGTAACACCGCTAACCTGTTCGCTGCAGACGTCGTAACACTGCTAACCCCTCATACTGGATGTCGTAACGCCGCTTTCCGCTCATTTATCTTATTCCGTAGTAATGCAAAACGACATTAGATGGCGATGTCATTGGGACTCACCGAAAGGAAAGCAATTTCCACTATCTCGACATTTTTGATCTCAAGAGTCAAGATACTAACATTTCATAAAACAACAGAACAAATAAAACAACTTCTATGATGAAAACCGACCAGGAAAACACTTATTGTTATGCTATTTTATATTGCTTTCATCAAATATTATCAAAGATACAGTATGAATTTCAAATTCACACCATCATCTACCGGGTTAATTCAGAACACTCAAAGTTGTCAGAAAAGTATTTTAATTTGGATTAGGGATACAATGAGTCCCTATATGTTCTGCACATATTGTATTTTTATATGAAAACGAGGAATGATAGATTGGGCATATTAGACATACCTCAATTCTGATGATCATAGCAAAAATTACTCGTATTTCAATTCAAATGAACAATCGCTGAAAAGCTTTAAGATGTATGTAGATTAGTTAGTCGTCTTTGAAGTAAGATGGCGAGGGTGACAATGAAGAAGGTGTGACTCATGTTAGTTTTACTTGGGTCCCACGGAGGACACCATTGTACTGGCCAATAAATATAAGTTCACATGTTTTTCCTGCAAGAACAGAGATACTCAGAAGCTTTTGTAGATATATAACACGTTTTGATTGTGAGACTAGCTCACGGCGGTGAGAAGCGTTGCACAATAATTATTTAGGCTGTTTAAGAGACCAAATCATGTGAGGTGAAAACCCTGTTAGTGGTTGGCACTACTAGAGGCTGACGAGGGGTTAGGATAGTCGTGTATGTTACGATGGTAACGAGCGTGATGCTCTTTGAACAGTGGAGAGTGTGTATGACTTAGCGTATGTCTTTTTTTATCCCCATGGGGAGAAATATTTATTGAGACCAATGTAGCAAGAGTACGAGGAGTTATTTCCGCCCTACTACTAGATCATAGGGATGCATGAGTTATTCCTCCTTTGACTCATTCCTCTAATTCGTTATAATGGGACACGTCATCTCCCACATTTACTAGGCAAGTGGGAAAGAGTCCGGGTGGACTACATCTAACCGGACGGACAACTTACTATAATACTAGTGTGTATACCCGTGCGAGGCACGGATTTAAATTTTGTATGATTGATTTCCATCAATATGACTATAACGAAATTCAAAATAACTATATAATGATTAAGAATATAATCACGGCTTTGGATCGTTTGCGGGCTAGGCACGGGATAAAAGGATTCAATGGAATTTTATACATAATAAAAATATTTTCTCTCATTTCAAACATTCAATAAAAAATATTTGATAATTAATTTATTTTCCGAAAATATTGAATTTTGATATAGAATTTTTCATATATTAAAAATAATTTTTATTTATTGACTCAAGTTTTAAAATTAAAAATTGTTTTTTACAAAGGTACATAAGATTCATATAGTATGAATTTACATTAACAAAAATATCATATGAATATAAAATTCATATATTGTACATTTATATTTATTCATCTTTCTGATAAATATTTAATATATAATAAAATAATAAAATAAATTAAATATATAATTATCCATTTTTTTCATAAGAAAATTGTGATTTCTATACATCATAGTTATCTTACAATTTTTTTTGTTAAGACAAATATTATATCAACTTTTAGTATAAATGTTACAATTTTAGAAGACCCATGCACCATAGAATCTCCTAGTAATTTACTATTACATTCATATTTATTTTATTAAATCTATGGGCTAATCTGTCAATTTGCAAATGTAATCATTATTAGTTATTGTCGGCTAATTAATATTATGTATAACACAATTAAATTCAGATCTTTTTATATATAACTGGTAAACTTTCGTTTAATAAATTTCTCAATTAAACTAATAAAATAATTATTAATATCTTTTTAGTCATTTTTTGTATATCATAATAAACGTAAAAAAAAATTATTTAGTTTGTATTAAATAAAATGAGATCTTTTGTGTCATATATTTTTTATTAATGAGTATATTTTTTGTTTAATACTAATTATAAAATTATTATTGTCAAATTTAATACAACATTAACGTTAAAAATAATAATACATTTTCTTGAATAAGTGCATTATTTGTTTTTAATCTATATTGATTTGTTTTTTATCTACTATTTAAATTCAAAAAAAAAATTGACTTCATCATTATTACTATCTTACACGATTTTTTTTATGACTGGGCAAATAATTATGACTTTTACTCAAAAAAATGATTAATCAAAAAATAGTTTATTTCTTCCATTATCAATGCAAAAACTTTCTCTTACTCAAATGCAAATGCATCAACACTAAATATTAGTTCTTAATGCCTAAAAAATTTAATGCCCTAAAAAAATTATTGCTTCCAAAACATATTAGAATGTGACAAATCACACTTTAATACCTTTTATTAATAAGTTATATGAATTTGAAATTAAATTATCTTATGATTTTTTATTATAAATAATAAACCATAGAAAAATATTTATTTTACTAAATAAATAATTATTATGCTGCTTCAATATTAAAATTAATTTTTAATATTATTTATTATTCAATCCGTTTTATATTATTTGTGGCAATTGAGTTTCTCATACGGATAAAAAAAAAAAGAAAGAGAACTTCGTTTTTATCATATTACCCTTGTTCTATTTATTATTCTTTTAATTTTTATAACTTATTTTAAATAACAATTCATTAATACTTAAATATTGTCATATTCATATTAGGCCAAAAGATACATTTTAAAAGGTTGGTTTATTTTACGTGATAAAAATGAGAAGGAAATCATTACCAATATTCTTCCTCCAAATAATTAAAATTTCCCATCAAATTTTATTCTATAAATTTCCCATTAAATTGATAATGGACAATTTCTAATAAAAATAATTATTAGATTAGATTAATAAGAACATAATAAAAATAAAAATAAATATTAAATTTTTTGCTTTTATACCCATTATTACTGTATAAATTTCCTCCTATTCTCTGCCTTTTTCTCTTTTCTCTTCTCTAGGATTTAACAATCAAAACATAAAGGAAAATACCCTTGACCCACATAAACCCTCATCCTAATCCATTATATGATTTTACTATTACAGTTACATGCTTGATGTGGATGCAAAAATTAAAATACAACAACAAATCAAAGGAAACAAAAAGGAAAAAATTTAGCTACGTCATCTTCTTAATTTCTCCATCTTCTTGCTTCCGGTTCTAAACTCTCCTTGTCTCAAATTTATCTGAATTTGGCGTTTTTTTACCGTTATTGTGCTGATTGCGGTGTTGTGTGGATGGGGTTGATGGTGTTGTACTGCAACAACAAAAAAGCAGGTTTATGGTGAATGGTTGAGCGGATTAGGATTGGTTGGGCGAATTAAATATGTGGACGTGGAAAGGATGATGGAGTATTTTGGCAGAGGTTTGTTATGAGAATTGTAGATGACTTCAAAGAAGTAAATGTATGGTTTTATAGTCTGATGAATGAGTGAATTTGGGTCAGCTTTGGATTGATTAATTTTTGGCCCAATAAATTCCAAAAGTGAGAATCAAAACAGAATAAGATTGGGAAGATGCAAATAACTATTATTGAATGAGCGATGTCTTCCCAATGGTCTAACTACTCCTTATTTCAAGTGACCCAATGGTCTAACTACTCCTTATTTCAAGTGAAAAATAAAAAGAAATCATTATTGAATGAGCGATGTTTGATCTTCCCAATGGTGCACGTGTTTGAAACAATTTTAAACAATTTTTGTTATATAAATAATTAATTAATTATAACCAAATAAAAAAAATAAATAAAGAAGTAATAGAATTTACTATAAATAGAATGTAAAGAAATGGTTAGAATGCATAAGGGAGTGACACTTGGCAAACTTGCCAAAGTACTCCTTTTGCTTTATTATATTAAACTAGTAGGAAACCCGTGCGTCTGCACGGGTTCCGCTGTGGACCGCGCAATACTTGCCATGGGAATTTAGACAAATTAAAAATATTAAAATGTTATTTGGAAAAAAGAAAAAATATAGACGGCGAGAAAACCTAATAAACAACTAATTTGTAAAAAAATGAATTGTGAAAAATAGAAATAATATTTTTTTTAAGATTGATAGAGTTGTAATAATAAAAACATTTGTAAAGTTTAATAAATGAGAAATATAAATATTCAAAATTAAAATTTAAATTAGTTGAAAATTAATAGAAAAATAATTTTATACGGTATTGGTGTGTTACCCGCGCGTTCACACAGATTTTTGGCATGTTCATCTATACGTTCACACGATACTCGTGTACTACTCGTGCATTCACAATATTAGCATGGTTACCCGTGCGTTCACACGGGTTCTGGTATGGGTTGAACTAAATTTATCAAATAATTTTTTTATATCAAATCAAAATATAGAATTTTTAATATTTAAACAAAAATATTAAATTGATAAAATAATAATTCAAAAATAATTTTTATTTATAGAATATGATATGGACCGCACACTTTTATTTTTAAAATATAATTAAAATGCTAATAAGAAAGACAAATTTTTTTTTACCATAGTAATTTAATATAATAAAAAAAATTTAAAACAAAAACAAAATTGTACCAATTTTTCAAAGAAAGACATCAATAATATATATTTGAGTTATTCATATATTACTTTAAAAATTATTATATTTTAAAATTTAAAAAATGTAAAAATAAAATATTATATAAATAAATAATTAAAAAACAACACATTTGTCTCGTATTTGGATGGATACGATTTTTTCTTTGTAATAACACGCGCGTTTACCCGGATTTTGGCCTGATTATCTGTGCGTTCACAGGGATTTTTGTCTAGTTATCTGTGCGTTTGCACGATATTTGTGTGTTACCCGTGCGTTCACACGAGATTTGATCTGATTACATGTGCGCTCACACGGTACTGGTGTGTTACCTGTGTATTCACACGGATACTGGTGTAGTACGCACGCTTTTATTTTAAAAATATAATAAAAATATTAATAAGAAAAGTAAAATAATTTTATCAAAATAGATTATAATTTTTAAAAGAAAAACATATTTTTAAAATAGAAAACAACAACAATTAAAATATTGTTATAACTCACATAACTTATAGAAGACACAATTAAGGATGACCATGATATGGCGATTTAATATTGCTTACATGTGTCAACATTTTAATAGTAATTTAGTTGGCTATTTATCATATTGAAAATTTTTGAAAGAGTAAATTATATATTTGGTTTTTTGGTTCAACTGAAAACTAAAGTGTGGATAGTTGTTAAAACAAATGGATTAATTTTTGTGTGTGGAGAAATTGAAAAACAGAAAGTATTTTTTATGTAATTTGTGTAAAGGATGGAACAATAGCTATTTCTAAAGAATCCCCTGCCAATTATTTATTACGTACTTAAAATCCTATTGGAAATGTAAAGACCAATTAATTGAAATTACTCATGTATACAAATCAATATCAAAACATTTGCCTACTTCTTCCCTTGTGGAGATTCTTTTGTGTAAACCAGATAATGGTTACCAATCGGCATCCTGATTTCCAGGAAAGTTTGTCTAGCATATGAACCCCCTCAGCCAGTATCAAAGTAAACACCTTATGTATATTATCAGCTAGAAAAAGAACCCCGCATTATGTAGGCCATAGTATTGAAGTGCAAACAAACACGTCAGTATATATGAAGCAAGTGACTGAAATCACAACATATACAAACACAAAAATCAGTAAGTTCAATATTCAAATACCGAAGAAACAACTCATTGCAACTTCATGCCCATGAAATGAGTGTTGGCCTCCTATATTTCCATGCAACCTAGAAATCATTAGCAACACAACACAAGTTACTCAAAAATTTATATTCCTAATAATTCATGCAGACAACTTTCTTTACCAATTACATAACTAATCTCGATATTGCCAAGTAAAGTATATTAAAAATATGTTTAGAACAATAAGTAAAAGGTTGTTAACATGGCATGGATACACAAAATGACATCAATATGCTACTCTGCTAACACAGCCAATGGGAGGCAAGCCTGTCTTTACCACTAACATTAGAACAAAACATTATTATGTATATTTAAAAAACAACACTCATATTATGAGGAAAGCCAACACTCATATTTCAAGCTGACAGCAAACCCAAAAATGATATATTAAAAAAACTAATAAGAAATACACATAGGGGAGAAATGGATCTTACATGCAGAGGTGGAAAACTATATTTTTCAATATGATCTTTCCCACTGAACCCAAAAATGCCAACAGCCTGATTATAATAAATTCAGTCAATGTTATTATTTTGTCTTTAACTAAATCCAGCCAGGTTCTTTATTCACCTCATGTCTTTCATCATTCTCTTACAAACTATAATAAATTTTAAAATTACTACAAACAATAATTTAGTGAAAGCAAGTTGTGAGATAAATATACAGGTATGCATAAATGACTGTTGTGAGCTGATAACTTGTAGAAAAAGCATACTTATTGTTAATTTATGACCAACTTATCACACAATGATTGATAACCTGCACTGCAATGGTTGAACTTTTTCTTTGCGATTATATTGCAAAGCATTATATTCCAAGATTGTTTCCACCACTCTGCACTCACAAAGAACCGAATCAGTTAGTCCAAACATCAAGTTAAAACCAATGTTGCTACAATGAAAGCACGAGGCCTGCATCATGGAACCGGAAATTTTGGTAAAACTTCAATGTTTATGTGCTTCAAAATTGCCAAGATCTGCTATGCACATGCTTCAAAATATTGTAAATATGCTATACAACCCAAATATGCTATGCACATGAGCCCACCCAATAACTATCATCAGTTTGTTGCAGTATATCAACATGTACCAAGGAAAAACATGAACACTCCAAGCATTCCATACAAGTGAACATACATATCATGTAACAATATTTAATATCAATGAATCAAGATAAACAGAATGAGATGACAAGTAAACTAATTAAACTATTATTGATAATAAGACAGCAGTTCATCCAAGTCCAAATACAAATACATCATTGTATAACAAATCTATTTTGAGTTCACACCACCCTTATCAATGATTGCTCCAGCCATGGAAGCTTCCACACTGATATTGGCAGTGGCACCAAAAGTGATGCGACCAAATGGGCAACCAGAAGTGCTGAAAAAACAAAACTTCAAGCAATCCCTATTTTTCTTTATTACTTGCCAAAATTCTTATTGAAAACACTTGGCCCAACCTTACACAAAACCTGCCACAAAAAAACCAGTCCCTGCAACATTCATAAACCAAGTCTACATGTTATCAAAGACACTTCGAACCATTAAACCAAAACAATCATGTCCAAATTGCTACTATCACCTATATCCCAAACCATACTTATCAATTATACATAATCAACCATACGGACCACATTCATAAACATACCAAAAACCAAGTGCCGCAGTGGAGTCGCCCGTCCCCTATATACCTTAGAACAGTCATACATTCAAACAGTCTCTCCGGAATGATTATTAATTCAAACATCTAGCAATTGAATTTTAAATTACCTTCCAAATTAGAACCAAAAATAAATGAGTGGAATAGATGTTGCTCCAAATCAAACTGAGAAATATTGTATCATAAAAACTGACAAAACTAATATACCATAAAGACCGACAAAAATAAAATTATTGTATCAATAAGGTTTTTTCTCAGAAATGTCTATGTCCACCAATATGTCTTCACTATATTAACAAAGCAATCAGATTAACAGAGCAAATTAGGAAAAAAAAATAAGGTTGAAACCTAACTTATTTTTTAATTAATCACCGGCGGCCACCATGATCGAACACATAAGATAAATCCATCACCAAATGAGTGACTTTTGAGATCTATAATAATAATATCAGATCTATAATAATTGGTTCAGATCCTGCACTTTCTACAAAAGAAAGTTAATAACGAAACCTAAATTGAAAATGTCATACATAAACCTTTTCGAATCAGACCACCACCACACTCGTCGTCGGAAACCCATTTCCACCACCACCACCACACTAATCGTCGGTAACCCGTTGATGCCGCTATAGATCTGAATGTTAAAACTTAAAAGCAACCGGTGAAAACCCTATTCATATTTTTGTTAGCAAGATGAAAAGAACAATATACCTTACTGCAGAAACAGAAAGAGAAGAAAGAAACAATCTCCTTTTTCGCGCATCTTCCCCCTTTCCGCGTGAGCCAACAGAATCAAACCTGAAACAACAAACACTAAATCAGAAGAAATTAGAAAAAGTAGATGAGACCCTAAATCACTATCCAATTTATTCGCACACCATAAATCAATTTGCACAACATTCTTATTTCGGTGTCATACGAATATACCAAAAGAAGGAGAAAATGATGGTGTTGAAGAGGAAGAAGATGGGAAGGTTGAGGAAGATGACATGTTGGAGTAAAGCAAACAGTAAAGTTAGGTTTTCAAGAAAGATAGCAAATGAAAAAGATTTGGGTTTGTTCAAGAGTGCAAGTAAGATAAAAAAGAAAAAAGGAAAAGAAATGGTGGAAGTCGTTTCCTATGGCATAGAAAAGAGTAGGTATCAAAGAATTGCAAAGAACCCATCCACGTGGCTCACCATCTAAGCAAAGGGGCATTCTGGTCCTTTCCAGCACATCAAACTTTCTTATATTGTAGATGATGGGCGGCCTCATGGCCCATTTTGGACGACAAGTTGATTCGTTGGGTGTCTCGACCCCTTGTTGACCTTCCTCGCTTTTGTCTAAACTACCCTTTATCGGGACCCGGTAAAATATAACACTACAATATCTAAACAAGAAAACAAAATATTACTCCATTTCATGTCATTCTATCAAGTATAATATACATTTGCCTATGTTTGAATCGATGAAATGTAATTTTAAAAAATAAAATGAAACAAAACATGATAAAATATAAACATTAAAAATGAAATCTATTTATTCAACTCAATTTAGTTTTGCTTCATTCTGCCCTTATATGTTATTTTAAAATATTCAAACATAAACCTAAAAAATTTAATTTTGAAATAAAAAAAATGATTATTCTAATATAAACATAAATTATTTATTAATTAAATTTTATTTAAAATACATTGTTTTATGGACTTTCTACCAAATTTACAATAAGAGAGTAAAAGAAAAATTCAAATACATGATCCAAACTATTATACTTACTAGTATTTGATACAGACATTTATTAAAAACTATCTTATTATCACTTTTTCCTCAAATTCTTACACAACTTTTAATTATATATATATATATATATATATATATATATATATATATATATATATATATATATATATATATATATATATATATATAATTTTAAATCGTGTCTAATATCTCTAAATCTTTTTCAACAAATGTGTTTTAAAATATATTTATGAAGTTGTTAATCGTTGTGAGATTTATAATTTAAACTTAATTGTAACAACTTAACAGCTTACAAATGATATTGTTATATCGCAGCACATATGGTGAATTTTGTTTATATGCATAACTTTTGCTTGTCACATTCTATTTTAACACATGATAACTTAGATATTTTTGTTTGTCATGTATGATTTGAAGTGATAATTTTTGTTTTATTATTTAAAATTTTATTAAAATGGTTTAAACCGTTTTGTTTTCTTTCAATCAAGCAACCATGGAATTTCAATACATATATTGATTATTTTCTACTCATGTGACCAGGCTAACTGTCACCTTGGTTGAATCATATTGCTCATGCTATGGACTATTTCATATTTATAGTTCAAGCTTATATTAATGAAAACTTATCTGATCATCAATTATAATATGCTATTTATCAAATATTTTATTATTTGGAAAAACTTATCTGATCATCAATTATAATATGGTATTTATCAAATATTTTATTATTTGGAAAGACATTTGAACTCATCAAATAACGACTGAGTGAGAATATTTGTTTTGTTTAATTTGTGAGAATATTTGTTTTGTTTAATTTATTAAACCTGTTCGATTTCATATCTTTTTTAGAAGGAAATTTTTTTTGTCTAACCAATCATGTAAAACAATATTTACATATAATTTATTTTTCTTTTTAATATTTTTTAAATAAATATATGCAAATATCTTTTATGTACCTATATTTATATAATTATTATATTTAACATAAGAGGAAAAAAAATGTAGAAATAATTTAGCTAATTATGTTAGTGAATAAATTTAATTTAAAAAATGAGTTTGTGAAATTATATTATATATATCTAGATATTTTATCAATGTTGTAAGCTTTTCAATTTTTTTTAAAGATAAGCATCTTGTTCAATTCCATTTAATATTAGTGGGTAGAATTTTTTTATAAAGAAATAATTATATGACTTATTCATTAGATTTTATCTTATTTATTCACTTATGTAGTTTAAGTTTAACTAATTATTTTGTTGTTCGTCATAATTTTGTTGAACCAATAAACACATCATTCTTTAAAAAATATCTGACCTTTTTAACATGATAAGAATAAAAAAAATGTTTAAAAATTGTCTATAATGAAGAGAAAAACAACAAATTTAGATTCTTTGTAAATATAATTATAAATTATATATTCAATCTTGTTTAAAATATGTAAAATTATGAGAACTATGAAATCAAGAACAAATTGAATCATGAGGACAAATAAAACTACATTTTTCAATTAGATTGAAAGGATGAATTGTTTTTTATGCATAGATTTAAAATGAAAATAAAGAAAGACCAAATAAATAATAATGTTATTTATTTTTGGTTTTTTTGGGCAAGGCTAAAGCCAATATATAAAATGAAAAGAGAGGGAGACAGGGCTGGCCCAAGGGTAAGGCGGGTTAGGCCCTCGTCTTAGGCCTCAAACAATTTTTTTTAAAAGATATTTTAGACTAAAAAAATTAAAATTTAGGATATTTTTTCAAAAAACAAAAATTGTGAATAGATGCTTGCTTAATCATGTTTGTAGGAAAATGATGTGATATTTGGAAGGCTCTCTCTTCAAATTTGGTAGGGCAACAAAAGAGAAAATTAGAGTAATTTTAAATACATAAATGCATAATTATAAAATTTATTATTTAAATAATTTTATTTTTAATTTTGTAAAAATTCATTTTTATTTGTGTGACTCTTGCTTATATAAAAGCTTTAAAAAATATAAAAATTTTGTTTGATCAACATAATATGTGAGAATGGACAACATGACCCACCCCACCGTATAAAGAGAATTTTGTATTCAATTTTGTATTTTGAAAGATAATTCAACCTTGATAAAAAAAATAAATATTTAACTATCAAAATTAACATTAGTTTCATAGTAGACACCAAAAAATTTAGTCTAAATAATCTTAAAACTTTTAAAAATCAAATATTTAATTATAGTGGATAAATAAAAAAATATCGTTTTAACTGTCGCCTTAAGCCTTACATTACATTGGACCGGCGCTGGAGGGAGAACAACAAAAAAAACAAGGTGGACAAACACCAAAAATATCTAATAAGAAGATATAATTCTAAAACAATAAAACCTTTACACAAGTAATCTTTGGAAATATAGTAATGTAAACTACATTAAACTAAGCGAATCCCTTTAGAAAATAGAACATTAAAAAGCTTAAGGTGATTAACTAAAATAACTATTTTATTTATAACTAATATATATAGAGAAAAATCTTAAAGTGGTTATAGTTTTATATTAAATTATGGATAAAATTTACGATCTTTTCTTTTTTAATTTCTAACATATATTAAGCATTTTCATGTAACATTCACAACTCTAACAATCTCATATATTGCATGAAGAATGAGAGAGAGTGAATTTTCATGATAAATATCAAACTAAAGTGGGTGTAAAACACAATGATTAATATACGAATAAATGATAATGAATTAAAAATAATATAAAACACACACCATTAATTGGTTCATCTAGTATTCTTTTGATTTTACCAGTATGATTTAAACGTAATGATGTATAAAAATGTTGTTTAGATGAATTGAAATTCATGACATTTAAGTTTTTAATAAAATTCTTAGTTTTGAATAAAATTTAAAACTAAATTATCAATCAAAAGTATTCAAATTTATTACTACAATTTTAAAAAATTAAGATAAATTTTACTTCTACTGATTGATTTCAGATTACTATAGTACCTTTTTTTCCTCTAAATTTCAATTCAACTTAAAAATTTAAAATTTCGGCACTATAATAAATAAAAGAATAAAAATATATTTTTCAAAAGACATTTTAAAAATTAATTATCATTTGCTATCACTATTATTGATAAACTCATTTGGACATGATACGCAAAATGATAATCTATCTTTTTAAGATTCCTACAAATGTATATTTGGCATCTCAACATGCCGCCCGCTAAGTCATTAATGACTTGGAAGATAATGCATATGTTATTGAAACAAAGACAACCTCGTTCAAGGGGAAATGTATATGATTTCGAGATGTCCTCTCTCTACAATCATGATGTGGTAACTACATACCGTTTATTTCCTAGATGCAAATACACTTTACTTTTCTGGCATAGGATGGAGCGATGGTTTGGTATGAATTTTGATAGAACTAATTACGAAAGCTTATTCAAGCTTGTTGGTAAAAGTTTGAGCTCTATATTCAAAATCTGATCATGTCTCTCATCATAATAATTCTTTGAAAAACTTGACAAACATGAAATGATATCAAGTTTCAAACTGGTAAAATAAACTTTGATGAAGACATTCTTCTTATTAAACAATTCGTACATATGACATATACTTTTTTCAAGGGATGCATGCACTCTTCAATTCAAAATGTGATCATGACTTTCATCGTAATAATTTTTTGGAAAACTTGGCACACTAAAACTTATGAATATATGTGCTTGCAGATATAGAGTTAATGATCCTATTGTTGTTGACTATCTTGGTGTTTTAATGACAACAATACTAATGCTTATTGAAGTCGGTGGTGAGATCCTTCCAACTCTTTGATGATGATGATGATTAACTTAAAGATATCACAAGTCTCATTTAGTAGAAGATTCAAAGTTAGAGTGAAGTGCTTATATGATTGATATATTTAGAAAAGTAACTTGAAGCTTTAGAGTTATGAAAGAGAGGAGATGTGAAAACTCACATAGTCGTGTTTGTTTGAGTGACCAGAGTCTTGGGAAAGTACGAGAGTGTGATTCTCTTGAAGGTTCATGTTTGGTTCTTGAGATAAAGTAGTGAAAATATATGTTTGGCTATAGAATCCATCATGGTAAAAGTTTTGTTTGGTTATTAAGAATAGCCAATAAAATTTCTACTCAGTTTGTGAGTTCCACCCGTGTAAAAGCTATTTTTTGATTATGGGGATAAGCCTGTGTAAAATCTATCGATTTTCTTGTATCAATGGTTCGTGGACATAACCTATAAAAGCTCAAGTTATTATTTAAAATACCCAAGAAGATCTATTAGGAACAAGAGTAAGCCAACATTCGGCTCGACCTGAACAAATCTCGTTATCATCTCTCTAACTATATCGCTTTACTTTTTGTTATTTAATTTATTATTTATTTATTTTGACTGCTTTCTTTGTGTTATTTCTATACTAACACAAATTTCTTCTTTGAGTAAAGATTTTTTTTAAAAAAATTAATCACATATTTTAAATATCACAATTCACACACTCCTCTCTTGTGTTTGGAGCCAATTGTTTAATAAGTGACATGAGAGTTAATTCATATTACAGACTAAATGTCTTAGGATGTAGGAAATTATTTCGATATATTGATTAAATAAACTTTCATCCTGTAAAAGCTCTTTTGGGGATTAGTATAAGTCTATGTTTGGTTCGTGAGCTCCACCATTGAAGAAAAACTCTCTTTTGGGGATAAGTATAAGTCTTTGTTTGGTTTGTAAGCTTTGTCATTGAAGAAAATCTCTCTTCATGGTTCGTGAAGAATACATAGAAAAATATTCTCAACGGTTCTTGAGTTTAGTTTGGTCAAAAGCTCAATCGGTTTGAGATTAGCCTAATATAAAATGTCTCTTGGTTTTTTGAGTTCAACTTGTGTAAAAGCTCAATAGGTTTGATATCAACCGAAAAAATCTTGGTTCAGTGTGTTCAGCTAGTGCAAAACCTCGATTCAGTTTGGAGGATAGCCATTTCAAAACTTCATATATTAGTTTGAGATTAGCATGAGCAAAATCTCAATTTGGCTTAGAGACTAACGGCTCGAAGCTTTGTTTGTCGTTTGGAGTGAAAGGTTTGAATTATGGAAAGCTAGATTTGCAATATTCCTTCAAAGTTTTTTATCCTGAATCGTGGGAAACTATAATCAATGGTCTGTTTATCTCTACTCACCATGTAAATGGTAAAGTAGTATATTTATTTGTACCATAGAGGAAATGAAAAAGATTGAAATTGATTTCAACACAAAAAAATTTCTTAGTTATGTTCTTAGATAAAAATCAATTATTTTATGTCCACAACTGTAAATCCTCCAAGAAAAAATGGGATACTCTTGAAATTATAAACGAAGTTTCTTCAAGTGTGAAACAAGAGCGAATGAATAGTTGAGGAGAAGAAGATGAATTTCTTTCTCATAAATGTTTTTCAATCCTTAGAAATCTTGGAAATAATGTTCAAACCTTTGTCACTAAAATATATCTTATAATTAAATTTGAAATTTGAAACCTGACTCAACTCTTAAATGGAGAGATGGAAATGTTTACAAAATTTAGGAAAAATCTAGGAAGTAAGAAATCATCGAAAAAATTGAATGAATTAATTCAACTGCTAAAGGATGAAGGCATGAGCTTAAATCTAGAAGCATCTCTAGCAACTTCATTAATGAATTCCCCTGAAGATGAATTAACTTGGGTAATCTCCTTAGAAATAATAGTCTTTTGGTAGCTGTACAATTCTTGAAGAATTCAACATATGGAGGAACTTCATCAAGAAAAGAATATGACGAAGAAATATCATCTAGTGGAATACTCAAGAGAAGAAAGGATAATGAGGTATTAAGGAGAAGCATAGCCAGATACTTAACTTCAAGGAGAAATGTCGAAGAATCAACCTCTAGTAGAAGCTTCCAAAAATCCTCTTTTGAAGAAGATAAAGTTTGTTTGAAATTATCACACAAAGAAGACGTCCATGAGGTAAAAAAGTTATCATACACACAATTATTTAAATTAAGTGCTAGGTTAATTGAAGAGAATGATAAGATTAAGAAGTGCAACTTAGATCTTAAAGATTATTTTGAGTTTCTAGAAAAGAGTAATGAAATGCTTAAGCACAAAACAACCTACATTATAAACCTAGCTGGAACATGTGAGACTTAAGTCTCGAAGAAAAATGATTTGCATGAAGCCCTAAGTAAATTTATTAACGGAAACAAAAAACTTGACTTGATTCTATCAAGTCAAAGGCCTTCCTTGAATAAAATTGATTTAGGGTTTAAATATGGAAGAATGCATTTTAAAGATCTTAATATGAAGAAATTAAATCAACCTATCTATAAATCCTCTTACTGCAATAGACTTGGCCATTTAAAGCCCTTTTTTTTTATAAATTGAGAAAGTCCAAAAGTAGTAACCCTAGACCTCTTAGAACTACTAATACACTAGGACCCAAAAAAGTTTGGGTATCAAAGGTGAAAACCTAGTGTGTTTTGCAATGATGCTTTGCAGATTTAAGAAAGTCATAATGAATATTTAATGAAGCTGTGCAAAGCAAAGAGTATACTTTCGAGTATACAATGGTACTTGTTTGAACTAAAGATTATGATCTAACGATGCTCGTTGATGGCGTGTATATCTATGATTGTGATCAAAACAAATGTTCATTGAGAATGGTCTCAATATTTATGATCTATGATGATTAATTCACCTATTAGTACCTATTAGTAGTTTGATAATATAAGTTTGTAGTGGGTATATATATCTCATGTTCAACCAAATCTTAATCCAATGATTCATAGGGAAGAACGTACGATATTGTGTTGTTGTTCTCTCTAAAGGGGGAATTTTTATCAAGGTTACTTGATAAATAAGGTAGTACACTGTTTAAAGTTTTATTAATCGAAAACTCTAATTAACCCTTTTACATAAGTGCTTTTATTTTTTGCTCATCGATGCGAAATTACTTTTACTAATAAAATAAATAAGCTTTTAAGTTTTGTCAAGAAAGGAGCGTAAACAGAATGAGTGAGGGTGCAAATCCATTTTGGAAATTTTTTTCTCATGCTCATGAAGGAGAAGCACTATAAATAGTTAACTTTATTCTCTTCTTTTGCAGTTCATATTTTTTCTTCTTTATGTGTGTGAGATAATACTATTTTAGTATTTTATCATCATCATCATGGAACCCCAAAGGCAGAGACTTATCTCTCCATCATCTCCTCTCACTGATGACTTCTCATCGCAACAACAAGAAGGAAGGTTATTTCAAGATTTCATAAGCATATCCATCTTGGGAATTCACACTTTGGATGCTGGAGTCTATCAAGAATGTGAATTCTTCACATAATCTTTCTGAGGAAAAGCTACTTCAATCACTTAACAAGGTCTAACGTTGCAACTGTCTGGATGATTGCATATAAAATTGATATAAAATGGGCAAGTGAAGTGATACAATGCATGTTGTAAAGCAAAATAAAAGGAATATGACTACCATATATTTACTTGGTCACAAAGATCTTGGAATTCACCAGCAACCATGAAGGAGAAGATTTTAAGGAAGATGTAAAAAAAAGGAGAAGTTGCACTAGGAATGATGAGGTACTAGATTATTAATGGAAAAATAATTTAAAAACCCTCGAAAGTAAAGAAAAGAGGAATGAAACATAAGATTCAAGAAGCAAACATGAATCTAGAAGATTTAGACTATGGCATCCACAAAAATTCCCTTTATTAAAGGCTTACTAAAGTAAATAACCAAGAGACAAAATAGGACAAATGAGAAGATCAACTTATTCGCTTTTCACTTTGCCCAAGACTTAAGACATATACCTACATAAATATTCACTGATTATGATGAGGATAGTGAAAATTTTCCTCACTTATGTGTTTATAGTTTTTTAGTGTGTTTAAATTTCTGTCTTTCCAACATTGTTCCAGTTCCTAAAATTTCATGCTTTCTCTAAATTGAATTCCAATTTTTTTGAATTAATAGATTAATGTTTTTCTCTCCTTAGTAATATGTTTGAATATGTCAACAATGTGCTTGAATATTTAAAATTATGTCTATGATCTTTATCGTTCTTTTTGTTTATGACAAAGGAGGTGAAGTATACTCTCATGGGGAGTAGAGTATACTCTCTACTCACGTGAATGGGAGTTTAACCCCTCCAAAATGTATTCACCTATTTTTCTTTTACCACCTTCATGAGATATGAACTATTATCATCAAAGGGGAGAAGAATGTGGAATCATATACTTGCAAGTATAATCAAGAAGCTCATAAATATCAATACTTAAGAAACAAATGATTAACCTTGATGATGTCAATTTTGATGATGACAACACCTGGAGTAGTAACAACACTTTAATTGGTTTTGATAACGAGGCATTAAGTCAACCAACTAGCTCAAGTGGTCAAAGATGCACGAGGTGGTTGATCAGGTTACTCCTTAGAATCAAGCAAAATAATAGGGTTTATGACTACTAAATGAAAGTGTAGTTACAATAAGGATGATCTTCATCATAAACCTAAGAGCAATAGTAAAACAAACTTCAGCAATATTTTCAATTCTTAACAAATGTATAAATGCTAAACCCTAAAATGCAATTATTATAATAAAAATCATCATTTTGCTATGTGTTGTTTCATTAATAAAAGTCTTGAAATGAAGCAAGGATAACCCCCTCGCATTTTTATAAAGAACATCATGATCTTAAAATGAGAAATATGTTTGATTATAATAAGTATTCAACTAACATCGAAGGATCCAAAAAGAGTTGGGTACTAAAGGTCGAAAAGTCAATCTGTGATGCAGATATGCTTGACAACTTGAATTCAAAAGATCATATCGACAATGGCTCTTAAAGTTATACGACCAAGGAAATAAATATGATGTCTTATTTCACTCCTAGGAGATTAGAAGTTTCTTCGTAAAACAACAATAAGGCAAAATCGTTTAATTTGTGATTTTTGGTAAGATCCGTATTATTACCTTGATTTATTCTGATTGATTAAACTTTTATAGCACAAGTTACTTTGTATTGAGTAGGTTATGTAACAAAGGTAATAAAATATGTTTAATTCTTCTATACACATGGTCGTTAAAAACCTTGAAATAAAATCCTCTTCTTCTTCTTCTTTTAAAACTTCTTTTCAAAAAGGCCATGACTGTATAAGAACTCATACATATTACCTTTATTGAACTAATCCATATTAGGTAGAAGTATAGGTTATTGATTGTGTAGGTATCTTGGAAAAGACAAATCTAGAGGATGAATATTAAGTTCTAGATCAGATTATAAGTAAAGAAAATACTGTAGAATATCAAGATCTTCCGAAGGAATTGAGGATGACCTAAGACCATACTATCTAGAATGTAATTGGAGATATTTCTAAGGGAGTTACTACTCCACACTCCCTTAATAATTCATGTTACTTGTGGCTTTTGTTTCATAAATTAAGGCAAAGGGAATTGACAAAGCTATTGTCGACGAACATTGGTCTCTTGCTAGGCAAGAAGAGTTAAATCAATTTGAAAGAAACAGTGCTTAGGAACTTTTTCCCAAAGCTTCCGCTAATCGAGTGGTTGGAACCTAGTAAGTTTTTCACAGTAAGCTTGATGTCTTTGGAATTTTTTTCAAAACAAGACTCATTGCAAAAGGTTATAATCAATAAGAAGACATATATTTCAATGAAACTTATGCCCTTGTAGATTAATTAGAAACGACAAGAATGCTTCTAGATTTATCATGTATTATGTTTTGTTGAACACTTCCAAATAGATGTAAAGAGTGCATCCTTGAACAGTAGCATCCATAAGAAACTGTATGTTGATCATCCTCTTGATTTTATAAAACTCTCCTTACTCATGTTTTCAAAATGAAAAAGGATATCTATGATATAAAGCAAACTCCTAGAGCTTAGTTTGATGGTGTTATCAATTTTCTTCTTGATAATAAGTTTCTAAGAAGGATGATACAATTATTTTTCAAACTCAGGCATTTTTTTTCTGTTTCTTATGCATTTTTTTAATGATTCAGTCATACTAACAAATCCTCGTGCAATGAATTTTCTGATATAATGCATATTAAATTTGAAACATGGGAGAGATTCAACACTATCTTGGGTGACAACTTCATTAACCATAGGAAGGATTCCTTAAATATATTCACCTAAGGTATGTATAAAGAAATCTAAAGCTTTACACCAAAAAGATAAAAAAAAGGAATGATTTGCAAACTTGAAGAAGTCTACCGTGAATATTTAATAAAGTTGTGCAAAGCATGTGTATACATTGGGTATACAAAAATAAGTGGTTACCTGGTGGAATTTGTCAATCTCGATATTTTTTTTATCAAGAAGTTGATGGTGATGCGATCAAGGTGTTAATAGATATGTTCAAGGTGTTAACGTTGATGATATCATTAAATAGATATTATCGTGGAACCACTTAGAAGGTTGAGGTGATAGTTTTTCAATGGATTTATCAATCTTCTATTTCGATTGACTCTTGTATCAAACGATTCATAGAGAAAGAAAATCATCGGTGGTTTGTCGTACCCTCGAAAGAGGGATTTTTTTTCAATTCATCTTGAGGTTTAGAGGTATAACACTTAATAGAGGTTTAAAAGTCAAAAAACTTTGATTGACTCTCTTGTAAGAGGTTTATTAATTTCTTAGTCAATTAAATTTAATTTTTACTAACATTTAGTTGATTTTTAAGTGTTTTTGGAGAAATGGGTGTAAAACGCAATACACCTAATTCCCAATATTAGTCCAAGGCCCTAGGAGGCTGAAATAAGGTTTTCCAAAGATTTCCCTAGGGGAAATGATTATCTATTGAAAGGAATATCAACAAGTAGATTCTAGAAGTGCCTCTCGATTTAGAAAGTTTCAAAGATAATTTGGCTTTGTTCGAGAAAGAATTAATGGGAGGAAATCCTTTCAATATTACCCAATATTTGATATCAAAGATCGATGTGCCATCCGCGAGGAGATGAATGGTCTTATGTCCCTCTCATTTGGGCCTCACTCTAGACTATGTTCTTGTTCATCTCTTTATCATGTAACTTGCTCCTTTTACGTGTGAAATCATGTGGTTTATGTGTTTTTTTGTGTTTATTTTTTCCACCTTTTTAATATTGCCAAAGGGGAAGAAGTATACTCCTAGGAGGAGTGGACTATACTCTCTCCTCATGTGAGGAGGAGTTTAACCACTCTAAAATTTACCCATTTATTTTTTTATTCTTTACCACCTCTCTGAGAGATGTATCATCATCATAAAAAAGGGGGAAATATGGATATATGTACTTGCAGGTATGAAGCTAATAATCCTATTATTGTTTACCGTCTTGGAGTTTTGATGACAACAACATTAATGCTTGTTCAACTAGGTGGTGATATCCTTACAACTCTCTGATGATGGTAATTAACTTGAATATATCTCAAGTTTCATCTAGTAGAAGATTCAATGTTCCAATTAAGTGCTTATATAACTGGTATATTAGGCAAAGGAACATGAAATTTTATAATTGTGAAAGAGGGGAAGTGTGAAAGCTCGCCTAGTCGTGTCTGTATGAGTGACTAGAGTCTTCTGAAAGTAGGAGAGTAACTCCTAAGATACTAAGACAATTCCTTATGCCTTTTGATTAAAAACTACTTGTGAGGAAAATGTTGTTTGGTGTCGTGCCATTGTTTATTTCAAGAGTGCGATTCTCTTGAAGGTTTGTATTTGTTTCTTTAGAAAAACTAGTGAAAATCTATGTTTGGTTATATAAATCAGTCTGGTAAAAATTCTATTTGGTTATTAAGATTAGCCAGTAAAATCTCTACTCAGTTTGTGAGCTCAACCCGTGTAAAAGCTCTTGTTTGACTGCGGGGTAAGCCAGTGTAAAATCTAATGATTCACTTGTATCAAAGGTTTGTGGCACAACTTGTAAAAGTTCAAGTTATAATTTAAAACTCTCAAGAAGATATCTCAAAGACAAGAGTAGGCCAACATTCAACTGAAGATGTATAATCTTGTCGTCATGTCTCTAACCCTATATTTTTATTTTATGTTATTTACTTTATCGTTTATTTATTTCTGCTACTATTCTTTCTGTTATTTCTATGCTAACACAAATTTGTGCTTTAAGTAAACTTTTTTTTAAAAATTAATCACGAATTTTAAATACAACAATTCACCCCCTCTTGTGTTTGACGTTACTTGTTCAACATAAATGATATTAGGTTTTAAAATGGTAAAATAGACTTTGATAGAGACATTCTTCATGTTACACAATTAATACATATGACATCTACTTATTTTAAAGGGACACACGTACTCTTAAATTCACGGGTTTGCAAGTATTAAATGCTTTGACATCAAATGTTGACCTTCTCTAGCACCTAAAATCATACAAGTTCATTGGTTATTTCTTAGTCATAATTGGATTAAGTGCAATACATATGAAAATTTAAGAAGAAATCCTATAATATCAACTTGTGGTGGAATATTTAGGGATACTTTAGGAACATTCTTGGGAGCTTTCTCAGTTAAGATTGAAATTTGCACTTCTTTTCAAGCAGAATTGCATGGAATCATGCTTGCTATCGAATATGCTAATAGGAGAAATTAGAGAAATCATTGACTTGAGTGCATTTTCTAATATGAATACTATCCCTTGGCATATGTTACAAACTATATGTTTCTTTGGATTCAAGATATCTCATATTTTCAGAGGAAAATACATGTGCAGATAAATTAACCAATGTAGATTTTTTTTGTGTGGATTATGACACTTCTCAATTTCTCTTTTGAATCAAAAGCAATTGTCTATGTCATGATATTTTACCCTATGATAGGAGAAACATAAACTCTATGGGTCTATTTGGCCTATTTGTTTGGTTGGTTCATCTATTAATTATGTATGAATGATTTATTTCAAGAGTTGAATCCTTAAACCATTTAATGTTATTATTGAGAAATTAAATGGGGGTTCTATTGTTCGATATGGAGTTTGGTTTGTGCTTCCCTTGTCCTTCTTTTTTCCTTGGTGAGTTATTCTGCTTTAGGGCTCTTTATTTAGAGTTCATGCTTATATTTTTTTGGATTGATTTTATCGACCTTTATTTAGTATTCTTCTCTTTTTATTACCTCTTGAATGTCATTGACAGACTTCTAGGAAAGAGACTCGTTAAAATGCCAGTCCTTGAGGTTGTTTTGAAATGATCCCACAAAAATGTATTAGTTAGGATTGGCCACCTTTATTGTTGCTTCATTGAATTGTACTAGATACTTCTTAAAGGTTTCTAAGTTACACAAACAAATGTTGATCAAGCCTGTAGATATAATCGTCTAGTGTTTACTTATGGAAAGTTGATGTATAAACTTTTGGAAGAAATCTTAATTTCTTGTTTCACAGTACTGGAGTAGGTTCATGTACCACTTAAGTGTCACCTCTTTTAGAGTACTAAAGAGGTTCCATGACTTTGATGAACACCATATACGTGTTGATTGTAGCTAGATGCTCTTAGGGTTCTGTTTTTTTATCAAAGCCAGTAGGTGCGGTGGTTTGAATTTCTATGGTCTTGTGGCATACCAGGTTTCCATGCATAGTGGTTAAAGATATTCTAACTCGCCATCAAAGTCACTTTATTGTACATGTTCGTTATGGATTTCTTTCACTTGTGTTTGTAAAGCCTCATTTTAACACTACAACTCGTCCACGATGACCCGAATTACGACCAAGTCTCCCTTTCTTTTGGTGGAGACACTGATTGCACCATCTAGTAAGTTGGATCAATGATATAGTGGCTGAGGAAAGACTTTTACTCGGCTTCAGGATAGTGCTAAATTTTCTTAATGAACTTGGTAGAAACACTATAAATAATGTGCGAAAGGCAAAGATCCATGATAATATGTGAATGAAGTGGAATGTATGATTACTATAGACTATGAATGAGATCAGTTGGTTCTTTCTAAACTCTCCATTTATAGGTAGCTCATAATTATGTCATTTTATTGGTCATTATGAAAATGATTAAGGTAACATGTTTTCAATAATAGATGTGGACGTGAAAAATGATTGTGATTAATTTTTTATGACTTCTAACATATTGTGATGTGGAGTTGGTTGCCTTTTCTATTTAGGTAGAGTGACCACTCTCCCTCATCTTATGTTGTCTAGATTGGACATATGGATTTGCTGAAGCTAAATTTTTAGTCCGGTAGAGAGTACCAGTTGATCTCGTGCCTTCTCCTCTATCTGATATGGCATTTGATCCTTGAGTATCATTTTAAGGTTTATGCTCATGCAGTCAACATAAGTTCGAGCTCGCGGTCCTTTTGAGTTTGTATCGGTCCAATCTCAAGCTATCCATAGTGGTAATTCATATGCGCATGTATTGCTATTTATATAAAATATATACATAATTTTATTACAAATTGTTAAATGTTTTCAATTGAATAATAAGTCTTTGCGGTTGTGAAAAAAAATTCTAATTCATATAAAAAAATTAAATAAATATTTAAATTTGATTGAAATAAATATTTACATTTGATTTTAATATACTTCCAATAAAACTATTATCAATGAGAGAATCTTTAGAAAAGAAAATAGAAGAGCATGAAGTTGTAGATTTTGTTACCAATGGAATGGAATTTGATAGGCAAGCACATCTATCAAAAAGAACAATATCTCATGTCATGCATTCATTTCATTCTTTGTTTCAAAATTGGAATTAACAAAATTTGGGCAAAACCTTACACAAACGACAATAACAGTTTGTTACAATGACATAGAAATTGAAATTCTTCCCAAAATTCACACTTTCATATTCAACCTTTCAATTTCGAAGCTGCATCAATGGCAGACGCGTTCTTCTCCTTCTTCGTCCTCCTCCCTCTCATCCTCCTCCCAATCCTCTACTTCATAGTCCGCCCCCGTCCAGTTAAGATCCCAATCGTCAACCGTCACGTCTTCATCACCGGCGGATCCAGCGGCATCGGCCTCGCCCTCGCCCACCGCGCAGCCGCGGACGGTGCTCGCGTCTCCATCATGGCGCGATCGTTGACGAAGCTGGAGGAAGCTAAGAGCTCCATTAAGCACGCTACGGGAATAGAGGTGGCGATATTTGCGGCGGATGTGCGGGACTATGATGAGGTGAAGAAGGCTGTTGATGAAGCGGGGGCTATTGATGTGTTGTTGTTGAACCATGGAGTGTTCTCTGCGATGGAGCTGGAGAAAATGGAGTTGAGTGAGGTGAAGTCTACGTTGGATATTAATTTGATGGGTTGTTTTAATATGATTAAAGCGGCTTTGCCTGCGATGAAGAATCGGAAGAATGTTTTGCCTGCTTCCATTGCTATGGTTTCCTCGCAGGCTGGTCAGGTATTGAATTTGAATTGGATTTTGATCAATATTATACCATAACATTGTGTCAGTGACTTAAGATGTTTGATGAAATGCCTCAATGGTGTTATGATTTTTGGAAAAACATAGGGAATATAGTGATTTATTAGGTTGACTCCATTTTGTATACCTTTTCCGCATGTCAATTGGCTGTTGAAGCATGAATTAATTGGTCAGTTTCAAGACCATTATAGTCTAATTGTGCTGCTGAAGGCAAAGAAGCAGTCTCTAGTTAGATAGTACTTAGAAATGTGGATTCTCACTTTCAGGCATTGATCGTGCGTGGAAGAAGTTGATAGATTGCTTGTTAGGCTATAGAAGTTGACTTGATGCCCCTTTGGTTTCTGCACAATCTGTGTATTATTAACTAATGAGTTGGTAGACTTAACTATTAGAGTTGGTTTGTTAGAGTGAATGGTGACTTGCCTGTTCCGCTAGGCTCAGCCACCGTTGGTTTCTGTTTTTTACTATTATATGGTATAACTTTTGCATTAATATTTGTTTTTACTGTGAAGTACTCATATCTAATAGTGTGATTCTTCAAAGTGTATAACTCTGGTTGATCAAGAGATGATCTGATGATGTGGTTTTTTATTTTCTTGTTAATATGGACTTTATGTCTATATCTAGGTGGGAATTTATGGTTATGTAGCCTACTCGGCCAGTAAATTTGGCCTCCGTGGTTTAGCAGAAGCATTACAACAAGAGGTTATAGGAGATAATATTCATGTCTCTCTGATATTCCCTCCAGACACGGATACTCCTGGACTTGTAGAAGGTAATAAATTGGACACGTGAGCTTATATTTACACAGACATTACTTTTGGTAATTGATCTTGGTTCATTTTACATTGAAAATGAGGTAAGTAAACTATACACCTCATTAGTTTGTTTCAACCTCAATATATGGATGTGGGAACAGGGCCTGCAACTGAAGTGCTTGATTATATATGATGTATTGTTATGTGGGATATTGTTAGCTAAGTCCTAAGTCCTAATTAAAAATTTTGTGATTTTGTCATGCCGAGTACCACTTTATGAAATCTCTTGGGAAATTTATGTATACTCTAGTGTAATCCAAGTGTAAAATCAAACTGAAATTTTATTTTTTTGCAGAAAATAAGAAAAAACCAGAGCTCACCAAAATCATTGCATCCTCTTCTGGTTTTATGAAAGCCGACGAAGTTGCTAAGAAAGCTTTTGATGGCATAAGACGTGGCAGTTTTTTCATTTCTTGCAATATGGAGGGTATCGCGTTATCCCTAGCAACTTCAGGTTTATCCCCTCAGAGGTCATTCTTAATGGCATTTGTTGAGGTCATTACTGCTGGAATACTACGTATTGCAGCACTATGTTTCCAGTGGAACTGGTACGGAAGTATAGAAAAGTGGCACCAACAAAGGAAGTGTAAGAGTCTGTTAACTTTGTGAAAACATACTCAATTTTTCATTTTTAAAATTTTCTGCATTAGACAATTATGACATATAGAAGATGGAAGGCTACTTAGAGATAATATATTTTTAGATACAATGAAAACAATTTTTTTACATTTTCAAAATTTCTATAAAAACTGAATCTATTTTCAAAAGCTAAAAAAGAAAATGATTGGGAAAATACAGTATCTGTTTTCTCTAAAAAAATTGTGCCATTTATGTGTATATGTACATTAGACTTTAGTCCTTAACAAATCTTTGGTATTAAGAAATCATAATTTCATGTATTGTGGAGACTGTTCAGAACTTTTGTTATCACTCCGACTAAGGGAAGAACAGAGACTGTCCAGAATGATCAGTGATAGTAGTATCTATTGTTTGTTTTTGTAAAATGATTGTGGTCTGTCTATGCTGTAAATAAACACTAAAATAATAAACACTCGGATGATAGGAACATTGTAGAAGGTTAACTGGTGTTACTTTCTGCACGTTGGACAAGGCTTGTGAATTTGATGATTTCTTCTTCATACAGGTTCACCTGGAACTGAAAGCAGCTGATGCACTCTGATATCTATGCTCTGTTTTAGGAGGGTTAAATGCAAAACAATTAATGGGATGCGGGTTTCGTCCACTCTGCTCTACAAAATTAATTTGGCGAATCTTAAATGACTGTTGACAAGAACTCCATACACCTTTAGTTATTCAACTTTGTGGCTTGTGATTTTCATCTCCTCGTATTTGATAGAAAGTATGTGGTCTATCTCGCTGACTCTGTTTTCTTTTCTCACAGCATTGTAAAGTAAATGAAACGATTTGCAATTTAGCATCCTAATTTTTGAACCATTTTCCCTGTCTAATTTTAACCATATCGATTCTGGGCTCAAGTGTTTTCTATTATGCTTTCTAGTTCTATAATCTCTATGCTGTTTTACTTTCGTTGGTGGATTCATTAGTAGTTATTATATGTTTAAATCATGTACTATTTGAAGCATGATGAAGATTTCCTCTTGTGAGTTATTTTGTTCGTTTATATGTTTGGAAGGTACAGTCTGGGTTCCTTGCATCAAACATATCATTTTTCCTCATCTGTGTTTGTAGCACCTAAAATTTAGGTTTAGCAGAAGATCTTTGACGGGACTGTGCTTGTTGACTATATGGCTTGACTTTTTTAGCTAGCTGTCAATGTAATTTTTAGGCACCAGACATAGGAGTATGATGTAGTCGATGGTTTTAGAAGTTCTGTTTTAGTGAAATTTTCACTATAATGTACTATCAAATTAAAATAAGTGATGAGAGAATATTGGTTAAAATTATTTTCTCTATAATATATATGTCCCATTGATTTTATTTTCATTAATATTTGAGATTTGTATTTTCCACATACATACTAATTCTCATCCCTATTTTGCCGGAAAAAAATTTCGAAAATGTGCCTCCAAATATACATTTCCATGACTCCATCTCCGAAAGGTGTCATATTTCCACTTTGTTTATTTACATGGTTCATTTTTCCAACTCTCAGCTCACAATTAGCTCAAACCAACAAAAAGGGGATTAGGATCCTCTCCATTTTTCTCTCTCTCCATTTTCTCCATTATTATAGTTTTGTATATAAATAACACGTATTTTTATGACATGTGACATTTATTTCACATTTATTTAATTTTATATACTTAAAACTATAGTAATGGAGTCTTCCATTTCTTTTAACAAATGGAGAGGATCTCTACCCACAAAAAGGTTGCAATATTAGGCGAAAATTCACACACAGGCGCATGTTAATTTTGATAATAGATTGAGACTTGTTATTTTGATGTCATTTTATATGGATGGATCAGGTAATTTTCTTTTTTTTTATGTCACTTTTAATTTTATATGCGTTTGGAGATGCTTCTCCGAATTTTAAGGACATTTATGACTTTTTTTACGGCGGTGTAGAATACATAAGGGTGGAAAAAACAATCCACTATTTTTTTTTATAAGCAAAATTTGTCTTAGTTTATTTTGGAGCTAAATGAGTTCGGGAAAATATACAGAAATTTCAGAGGAGGATTTAGGTGTATTAGCAGCAAAATTTTAGATGTTACTATTAGTAGGAGTGAGAACATGTTGGACCGAATTAGGCTTTGTCAAGCCTGCTAAAAAATTCAAAACCTGAGTCTGGCTTGTAGCCTATCGTAGGCTTAATTTTTTGGCCTGAGTCTAGCCTTTTTGAAGGCCTGATTGACCTACTAGCCTACTTAAAAGCATATTTCTTTTAAACATTTGTAAGTAAGTCATTCAACTAAAGTTTATATTATAGACTAACAAATTAAAAGATCAATTAGACTAAATACTTGTTTGTGTTAAATTATTTGAGTTTACCCAGTAGCATACGTTTTGTGATATTATTTGTTTGAGAGAACTTATGAAAGCAATTTATGACATTGTTCATAAGATTTTTTTCATCTTATTTTCACAATTTCTTCAAGATAACTAATATTTATTTTTATATTTTAATTTAAAGTACAAAATACAATAGAATATTAATAATATTATTCATATTTATTTAACTAGGCCGACCTGATAGGTTTAAAAGGCTTTTTATATGGCATGTGGCCTAGTCTTTTTAGCTAAATGGGCTTATAAAAAAGCCTAGACTTTTTCTATTTATAAAAAAATCTAACTTGAGCTTGAACCTGTGTAGGTTAGACTGTAGGCCCCTGTTAATCGGTCTGATTTATTCCCACCCCTAACTATTAACCTCTATTTTCAATATGAAGAAACAAAAGTGTGATTTTATCTTGCTACCCCAAAATTTGATCAGGCACCCTTAGCTCTTATGCATTTACCATATTAATAGTAAAATATTAAAATTCATTTCACAATTCTACTGTAAGACTTTGAGTATTTTGAAAAGCTCTCATCAATAGCGGAGTTTTTAGACAAATTACCGAATTTATGAGCAAAAAGAATCAATTTTTACCAAATTTTTATGTATATATGGTCTTTTTTATTTAAAAATTATGCATTTTTACCATATTTTTTTACTAAATATTTCAAGAAATTGGTAAAGAGGCATATATTTTATCAGATATTTTTAAAAATTTAGTAAAAATGCATATGTTGTTCTGGATTTTTTTAAATATCCAGTAAAAATGGACCGGCAACCGCTGAAGGTTCCCACCGGGGAGGGGAGATGAAGAAGTCATTGGATGCCCCGATGCCACAGGATGTCAAGGCGATTGTCAAAGGGTGCAACCTCATTTTACTTGTGGACTGTTCATTGACGATGCTCGACGGTCAGCTACTGACAACGTTTGTAATCGATGTCATAAAGAGACATATTCCTCCCCTCTTCCATTTGGTGAAATGAAAATCACCTTGGATGATGTCTCATCTCGATTCCATCATCCCGTGTCAGGTAGTTTGTTTACCGCTCATCTCATCAGTCGCCATCTATCACATAATAATGTTCTACATGACTTGGGAGTTACAGAGGAGTAGGTGATAAAGGAATTTAAGGTTAATAGGGGTGCTCACTTTTGCCTATATTGGCTTCGGGATAGATATAATGACCTAGTGCGTCAATCTATGTATGAGGCAGCCGCCAGGGTATACATGATACATCTTGTAGTATGTACTATCTTAGTAGATAAGTCTCAAGTATATATTGTTGTGAAGTATATGTGGCTGTTTAGTGGCCTTCCCATTGTCAGATGGGCATTAGGGGTGTGTTATGCACATTCGAGCATCGTTTTTGTGTACTAGAAGAGGATTGATTCGTTTACTATAGATAATTTCATCTGGACACCACACACAGACCATAGAGTGCATCAAGAATTTAATGACACTTCACTTTTTTTGGTTATCTGCAATTGGAGACCTTAGTGGCTAGACACTTACCAGAGAGGTGTCTGCGCCAGTTTTGATATGTCCAAGGCATCCCACGACCAGTCACTGCTATTCCATCTGAAGGCGTTGATATATGATTTGTTAGTCTCGCTATCGGCTTTGCCTATGCCATTGGAGATAATGCAATTGGAGTTCAGTTTCCTGTGCAATATGTTGATGGGTACTTGGAGTGGTACCTTGTTGTATCCCACCTATGCAACATAGAGATGATGCTGAACATTCTCATGTTGGGGGACCTTATGATGACAGGAAGTTGCCTCCACCTCTACATGGTGAGGATGACGCTCAATGTTTTCAAATGTTAGCAGTCATTATGCATAATTTCATGGGTTTGGTAAACCTAGATGGTAAGTGAAATTCTGGTATCAGATATGTGATATCGAATGAGATGTCACGACACAATATCTGAGCACTAAACAGTAATGAACAAGTTGATAGCAGTGATAATAATAGTGAAGAAAGTAAAGAACTCAACGATATATTTACCCAGTTCGGAAACAACCTTCCTATCTAGGGGCTACCAAGCCAAGGACGAAATCAATATTTGATAGTATCAATTCATAGACCATACAACCAACACACCAATTGACGATCTACTCACTTAATCACTACCCTTCCTATGACTTATACCTAAGACTCATCTAGGTATGAGGCTTTCCTCAAATCCCTTTAATCACAGAACCACTATGACAAACAACAAAACAAAAACACACGTAGAAGACACTCTTCCAAAACACACAATTCTCAATGCTTAAAAGCTTATGAGAACGACGCACTCTCCTTACTTAACAGCTTCGGAGATTACACCAGCATTCAACACCTACAGGTTTGTGAATGCACACATATGGAACTAACAAAAATAAGGATTCCTATAACCCTAAAATACAAATATCAGCTCCACCTAAAACTAGGTTACAACCCTTCTATTTATAAGTTTAACACGACTGGACTGGGCTTCAAAACACATCAAAGAGGCTGCCAAAAGTCTAGTACTTGTTCTCTAAGAAAATAGGTCTTCAATCCAAACTTTCCTATATTGTCTCCAATAATAGAAAGTGTGGAAATCTCTTGATTGAATCAATATTGGATAACACATCAGCTAATTGATTATTCCCGAATATTTTGTAGCTGAAACATGAGATTCTTGTAGCAACAAAAATGCCCGATTCACATAACATATCAGCTTCTGCAGTCAGGATGTCATACCAGACATATTGTGACATCTTGTTTGACATGTTGAAGTCTGAACGCTAGATTATCTTTCATTTCTTTCAACTTTGATTACTAAGTTTGTTTTACCAAAATGCGTGCCAACCTTTCAACACATTATCTCCTTTGAAGTCTTCACTGATTGTAAAGAGCTTCCTTTTTTCATCCTGTAGTAGAAAAGCAGCGTTCCTGTGCTCTATTACTTTCTTCCGAAGTTTTTTATTTTCCAAGCATGTTTCTGAGAATCCTGCTGCCAATTCACTTACAGTAAGTTCACCTATATACGACTCAGTATCAGACTCATCAGGTTCTTCATCAGATCCCCATGTTTTAGTTACGCCATTCTCTTGTTCGAACATTTCCCCTAACCATGATACAACGATCCTTTCTCATGTTTTTTAAGGTATATGATTTAATGTCTCTGTTCATACCCTTCATGATTCAACCTGGACTTTCCTATGTTGTTGAACTGCTTTCTCAACACATTCACGTCGTCAGATGAGCTTTCAGGGATCATCTATTCCTTGGTTCTAGAGGTCGAGGAAAATTCCATACTCCTCTTGTCTGGATGTTGAGACATTTAATTTAACATCTTTGATCTAGTTAGGGAATGACTAGAGTCTAAAGCTGACTTCTTTTTCTCATTCAGCCCTAGGGTACTTATGTCCCTTGTCATTCTTCCCACTTGAGGAATTTCATCATGAGAGATAGACCTAGTATTATGTACTCTGACTAACTTTTGAGCTTTGTTAAGTTCAAATTGTAGAGAGCTAACCTCTTCTTCCAGTTCATAGATAGTCCTCAACTGTTCTTTCTTTTCTTCATTCAGTTGGTGCACCAGATCTTTCTGTTTCTCCCTTCACATAATTCAGCACTTGTGAGACACAACTCTCTGTATGATGCAACTAGATCATCATATGCCGAGTCACAATCATCAGATGTCCATATGCTTGTTAAATCATTTACATGTTTGGCAGATTCGTCTTCAAGGTCACTATCAGAGTCTTTTTTAGACCAAGTTACAAATATGCCCTTCTTCTGTCTCTTAAGATATGTAGGACACTCAGGTTTGATGTGTCCATGACCTCCACATTCGTAGCACTTTATACCATTTTCTTGCACAGACTTTTCTTCAGATTTCCTTCTTCTAGCATCATTCAAATTTTGAATGTCTGATGAGTTGTTCTGGACATTTGATCTCGGATTTCTGCCCCATCTGCTTCATCACCCTGTTGTATTGTCTTCCAAGCAGTACTATGGCATTGGATATTCCTTCATCTGAATCCAGGTCACATTCTTCCATACCAACTTGAGTGTTTGGCAGCAAAAGATATGCTTTTGTTCTTCTTATCGGCTCGATCATTGATGCTTAACTCAAACGTCTGAAGAGATCCTACAAGATCATCCAATCTCATCCGGTTAATGTCTTGAGCTTCTTCAATAGCAGTCACCTTCATGTTAAATCTTTTGGGAAGGGACCTGAGCATCTTTCTCACCAGTTTCTCTTCTGGTATCTTTTCTCCTAGCGCACTGGATGCATTAGCTATCTCAAGAACATTCATGTGAAAGTCATGAATACTTTCATCATCTTTCATCCTTAGATTCTCAAATTGGGTGGTTAGTAGCCGATGTCTTGACATCTTCACTTTGGATGTTCCCTCATGGGCAGTTTTGTGAATGTCCCAGGCATCCTTGGCTACCTCACACGTGTTCACCAACATGAAGATGTTCTTGTCAATTCCATTGAAGATGACATTTAGAGCTTTAGAGTTGGAAAGAGCGAGTTCATCCTCTTCTTTGTTCCAGTCTTCTTCAGGTTTTAGCTCAGTAGTGGGTTGTTTATCTGCCCCAATAATAACAGGATGCTTCCATCCCTTCAAGACTGCCTTCCAGACTCGGCTGTCTATGGATTTCAAGAAAGCCACCATACAAGGTTTCTAGTAGTCATAATTGCTTCCATCCAGAACAGGTGGTCTGTTAAAAAATCTTACTTCCTTGTCCATCGTACCAGAAAGTAACCTCCCTAGATTTCACCCAGATCTAGAGCAGGATGCCTACTCTGATACCAATTGAAATTTTGGTATTAGATATGTGATGTCGAATGAGATGTCACGACACAATATCTGAGCACTAAACTGTTATGAACAAGTTGATAAGAGCGATAATAATAATGCAGAAAGTAAAGAACACAACGATATGTTTACCCACTTCGGAAACAACCTTCCTACTCTGGGGGTTACCAAGATAAGGACGAAATTAATATTCGATAGTATCAATTCATAGACCCTACAGCCAACACACCCGTTGACGATCTACTCACTTAATCACTACCCTTACTATGGCTTCTACCTAAGACTCAACTAGGTATGAGGCCCTCCTCAAATCCCTTTAATCACAGAACCACTGTGACAAACAACGAAACAAAAACACACGTAGAAGACACTCTTCCAAAACACACAATTCTCAATGCTTAAAAGCTTATGAGAACGACACACTCTCCTTAATTAACAGTTTCGGAGATTACATCAACATTCAACACCTACAGGTTTGTGAATGCACACATATGGAACTTACAAAAATAAGGATTCCTATAATCCTAAAATACAAATATCAGTTCCACCTAAAACTAGGTTACAACCCTTATATTTATAAGTTTAACACGACTAGACTGGGCTTCAAAATGCAGCAAAGAGGCTACCAAAAGTCTACTACTTGTTCTCCAAGAAAATAGGTCTTCAATCCAAACTTTCCTATATTGTCTCCAGTAATAGAAAGTGTGGAAATCTCTTGATTGAATAAATCTTGGATATTACATCAGCTAATTGATTATTCCTAAATATTCTGTAGCTGAAACACGAGATTTTTGAAGCAATAAAAACGCTTGATTCACTTGACAGATCAGCTTCTGTAGTTAGAATGTCATACCGGACATGTTGTGACATCTTGTTTGACATGTTGAAGTTTGAACGCTAGATCATCGTGCATTTCTTTCAACTTTGATTACTAAGTTTGTTTTACCAAAATGCATGCCAACCTTAACATAGAGGTTTTCATTAACCGATGTTTGGATATGGGAGTTGTCAATCCTAATTCCTTTAGGAAAGTTATGGAAACCGCAAAAAAATGCGTTGTTGATCGCGATGTTGATAGACCCTCGATGAACAATATTTTGTGGGATTTAAGGAGGCTCTTCGACTCCAAGAAGTTGCATTTCCATGTTCTCCTACTAGAGATAGTTCTGACAGGATTGTGGAGCTTGCTCATTAAGATGCAACAACTTCATCTTCTTCTTACGCTTCTTCAGTTGATGAGGATTCAACTGATTTTTTTCTAGAATGTTTTCCCCTATGGCAAAATCTAATTAGGGTATGTGAAGGTGAAAGAAAGAAAGCGCAGATGATTTGAAGCAAAAATGAAGTGTTGCAAACGGAAATGAGATAATACGAGGATTTTAACAAAAGTAAGATGAAGAGATATCACAAAACACCCAGCAACTACCCATCACATTTCTCCACCAACTCGCCAAGAAACGTTCACTCCTTCTGCCACTACCATACTCCTCATGCCGCTACCATTGGCGTGATCTCCGCTTTCCTTGCTGTTGGTCTACTCTCTGTTTATCCTGTTAGTTATTTGGTTCATCCTTTACAAGAAAAGGATGTTAGCAAAGAAACATACAATTGTAGTAGTTGCACGAGCGTCCAGCTTAGTTATAAATGCAGATTACGAGTATTTTCTGAGTTTTTCTAAACTTCTATTCAACACCAACAATTTTGATGAAAATCGGGTTTTTGAACGTGGAAGGTTTGATAAAGTCTACCGAGGAGAGTTAACTAATGGTTGAAAAATGGGGGGAGTCAAGCTTGCGGTCAGGGCATCAATGAATGTATAGCCAAAATCGAAACTTTATTCAAGTCCCGACATGGAAATATAGTTTCTCTGATCGATTATTGTAAGCATAATACATAATTGATTTGGTTTATCAGCATATCGAAAAAGGCATCCTCAAGAGTCATCTTTATGGATCTTCTCATCCATATTTATCTTGGAAACAAATGCTCAATGTTTGTATTGGAACTGCCAAAGACTCAATTATCTACATTCCACATAAGTGACACCTCTCATTCATCGCGATGTTAAATTGACAACATCTTTCAACACCACTTTCAATCTTACCAAATTTGTGAGCTTCTAAAGAGGCTATACAAATCTAATATATTCATAGCACTCATATTCTTTGGCTCCCCAGTTGCAACCAAAATGGAATCAAATTGAGGATTCAGGATCATAAGTACATTTACAATATGTTGATCGTTATGGCTTTAACACACCAACTTTCATTTGATTAACTACACTAATCAGTTTTGATTAATAATCATTTATATTCTAATTAGTTAGACTAATGATTTTTTTATTAATAAATAATAATCACCATCTTCTGAACTTCTTCCTTATTCTTTAATCCATATTTTTTTCTTAACTATCGGAGCTTTACCCTTTTTTATAAGAAGAGGAAGTATTTCTTTCATTTTCTACTAAAGAAGATATGAATAGGAGATAATGACATTTTCTTCCTCTCTTGTTTGTGTGAGTCTATGAAAAGAAACATTACTTTTTTCACCCTTAATGCATCTTTGGGAAAAATCTAAAATGTTCCTCAACTAAGAAATGTATTTTTAAAAGTACCAAAACATTAGAAAAATTTAGAACTTTATTTTCGAAAACGGTTGTTTTTCACACATAAATACACAAAATGTAACATAAATTAACCTTAATTGTTATTATGACATACATTAAAAAAATAACACTACATAGAAAATTGTTAACGTAAATCTAACATTATACTTTATCACCATGTGATGGACAACCTTGACACATATGATTTCATTGATCGACGTTTGGATTTATGAGTTGTCAATCCTCATTCCTTATGGAAGGTTATGGAAACCGCAAAAAGGCGTTGTTGATCGCGGTGCTGATAGACCTAACTTGATGAAGGATATTTTTTGGGAATTAGAGGAGGCTCTTCGACTCCAAAAAGCTGCATTTCCTGGTTCTCCTGCTAGAGATAGATCCGACAAAATTGTGGAGCCTGCTCATCAGGATGCAACAACTTTATCTTCTTCTCACGCTTCTGTAGTTTATGAGGATTCAATTTATTTTTCGTTTTCTAGAATGTTTTCCTCGATGGAAAAATCCAATGAGGGTATGTGAAGTTTTTTTTCTTCATGATATTATCTTGCTCTTTAGGTTAGCACAACTTTATTTTGATATTATGGATACATTATATGTTAACTCTTTAGGTTAGCACAATTTTGTTGTGATATTATTGATACATTACATATTTTATAAAGAAACTTTTTACAAAAGCTTTAAATGAATAGTTGATTTGAATAGTTATTCTTAAAATATTATTTTAGGTATTTCATTTTTTTATTGAAATTTTTTTTAGATACAAAAATTTCAAAAAATTACTTAATTTTGAAGTTATTTCAAATATATTTTCATAAAAATCACTTTTGAAATATTACTTTTTGAAAAAATTAAGATTTTGACTATGCTTTAGTTTTCAATAATGTTTGTTTATGTTATAGTATGTTAAAAATAATGTTTCAATTTATGAAAAACGAATATAAAAAACTATAATATTTTAGAAAACGGTTTTGTAAAACTATTTTCAAAAAATACAAAGAAAAAATACATTTGTTAAAGCTTTTAAATAGGCTTTGCAAATTTTAAATATTCATAGCACTCACATTCTTCATTTGATTAGCTAGAATAATCAATTTTGATAAATATTCATTTATCTTCTAATTAGCTAGAAAAATGATTTTTTATTAATAAATAATACTAGTAATCATTATCTTATGAAATTATTCCTTATTTTTCAATCCATACTTTCTTCTTAATTATTGGAGTTTTACCTTTTTTTTTTATAAGATGAGAACGTATTTCTCTCATTTTCTACTAAAAAAGAAATGAAAAGGAAATAATGACATTTTCTTCCTCTCTTGTTAGTGTGAGTGTCTAAAAAAAAGCATTACTTTCTCCACCCTTAATGCATCTTTGGGAAAAATCCAAAATGTTCCTCAAATATGAAATGTATTTTTAAACGTACCAAAACATTAGAAAAATTTAGAACTTCATTTCCGAAAACGGTTGTTTTTCACAAATAAATACAGAGAATGTAACATAAATTAACGTCAATTTTTATTATGATATACATTAAAAAAAGTAATATTAAATAGAAAATTGTTAATGTAAATCTAACATTATACTTTATCACCATGTGATGGACAACCTTTACATAGAGGTTTTCATTAACCGGCGTTTGGATATGGGAGTTGTCAATCCTCATTCCTTAAGGAAGGTTCTGGAAACCGCAAAAAAATGCTTTGTTGATCGCGGTGTTGATAGACCCTCGATGAAGTATATTTTGTGGGATTTAGAGGAGGCTCTTCGACTCCAAGAAGTTGTATTTCCATGTTTGCCTGCTAGAGATAGTTTCGACGGGATTGTGGAGCTTGCTCATTAAGATGCAACAACTTCATCTTCTTCTTACGCTTATGCAGTTGATGAGGATTCAACTGATTTTTTTGTTTTCTAGAATGTTTTCCCATATGGAAAAATCTAATTAGGGTATGTAAAGGTGAAAGAAAGAAATGCAGCTGATTTGAAGCGAAAATGAAGTGTTGCAAACGGAAACGAGATAGTGCGAAGATTTTAACAAAAGTAACATGAGGAGATATCAAAAAACACCCAGCCACTACCCCTCACATTTCTCCACCAACTCTCCAAGAAACTATCACTCCTTCTGCCTCTACCATACTCTTCATGGCGCCACCATTGGCGTGATCTCTGCTTTCCTTGTTGTTGGACTACTCACGCTTGCTGTGCTGTTAATTAGTTTGTTCATCGTTTACAAGAAAAAGGATGTTGGCAAAGAAACATACCGATTGAGTAGTTGCACCAGCGACCAGCCTAGTATCAAGAGCAGATTACGAGTATTTTCTGAACTTCAAATCAGCACCAACAATTTTGATGAAAATCGGGTTATTGAACGTGGAGGGTTTGATAAAGTCTACCGAGGAGAGTTGACTGATGGTAGAAAAATGGGGGAGTCAAGCTTGCGGTCTGGGCATCAATGAATTTATAGCCAAAATCGTAACTTTATTCAAGTACCGACATGGAAATATAGTTTCTCTGACCGGTTATTGTAAGCATAATACATAATTGATTTGGTTTATCAGTATATTTAAAAAGGCACCCTCAAGAGTCATCTTTATGGATCTTCTCGTCCATCTTTATCTTGGAAACAAAGGCTCAATGTTTGTATTGGAATTGCCAAAGGACTCAATTATCTACATTCCGCATAAGTCACACCTCTCATTAATCGCGATGTTAAGTTGACAACATATTGTTGGACTGTAATTTCAATGCCAAGGTTGGAGATTTTGGAATCTCCAGAATCGGCCCCAGTAAGATCAAACTCATGTCACCACTGATATCAAGGGTACCTTCAGATACCTCGATACGGAATATTTTCAAAAAAGGCAACTTATGGTAAAATTTGATATTTATTCATATGGAGTTGTCCTCATTGAAATCTTCGCTCAATTTAAAAGATTGGGAAGTTTGAGCATATCATTGAATGACATTTGGATATGGGAGTTGTCAATCCTCACTCCTTAATTTTGAAGATATTTCAAATAGATTTTCATAATAATTATTTTTGAAATATCACTTTTTGAAAAAATTGCGATTTTGACTATGTTTTAGTTTTCAATAATGTTTGTTTATGTTATAGTATGTCAAAAATAATGTTTCAATTTAAGAAAAAGATTATAAAAAGACAAGTAATCTTTTGAAAAACGATTTTGTTAAATCTATTTTCAAAAATAAAAAGATAAAATCTGTTTTTTTAAATATGAAAAAAAACATGGCCAATGGGAAGAAAAAGCAATCCATTATATGCTAGCCACACACAAAACCAAAAATTCATAATGAATTCGGCAAGAGAACTTAGCAGTGTGGAAAGTTTTATTGATCTTTCTACTAAGTTTTCGACGTCTCTTTCAATCATACCAAATTTGTGAGCTTCTAAAGAAGCTATGCAAATCGTATATATCCATAGGACTCACATTCTTCATTTGATTGGCTAGAATAATCAATTTTGATAAATAATCATTTATCTTCTAATTAGCTAGAATAATGATTTTTTTTATTAATAAATAATAATCACTATCTTCTGAAATTATTCCTTATTTTTCACTCCATACTTTCTTCTTAATTATTGGAGCTTTACCTTATTATTATTAGATGAGGACGCATTTCTCTCATTTTCTACTAAAAAAAAATGAAAAGGAAATGATGACATTTTCTTCCTCTTTTGTTAGTGTGAGTGTTTAAAAAAAGCATTACTTTTTCCACCCATAATGCATCTTTGGGAAAAATTCAAAATGTTCCTCAAATATGAAATGTATTTTTAAATGTACCAAAAAATTAGAAAAATATAGAACTTTATTTCCGAAAACGTTTGTTTTTCACAAATAAATACAGAGTACGTAACATAAATTAAAGTCAATTATTATTATGATATACATTAAAAAAGTAACATTACATTGAACATTGTTAATGTAAATCTAACATTATACTTTATCACCATGTGATGGACAACCTTGACATAGAGGTTTTCATTGAACAACGTTTGGATATAGGAGTTGTCAATCCTCATTTCTTAAGGAAGGTTGTGGAAACCGCAAAAAAAAATGCGTTGTTGATCGCGGTGTTGATAGACCTTCGATGAAGGATATTTTGTGGGATTTAAAGGAGGCTCTTCGACTCCAAGAAGTTGCATTTCCATGTTTGCCGACTAGAGATAGTTCCGACAAGATTGCGGAGCTTACTCATTAAGATGCATCAACTTCATATTCTTCTTACGCTTCTGCAGTTATTGAGGATTCAACTGATTTTTTGTTTTCTAGAATGTTTTCCCATATTGCAAAATCTAATTAGGGTATTTGAAGGTGAAAGAAAGAAAATGCAGATGATTTGAAGCGAAAATGAAGTTTTGCAAATGGAAACTAGATAATGCGAAGATTTTAACAAAAGTAAGAAGAAAAGATATCACAAAACACCCAGCAACTACCCCTCACATTTATCCACCAACTCGCCAAGCAACTTTCACTCCTTCTGCCTCTACCATACTCTTCATGCCGCTACTAATGGCGTGATCTCTGCTTTGTTAGACGCTAGGCTTACGTATCTAGAGGGGGGTGAATAGATACTTCAGAATTTATTCGGATTTCCTTAAAAGATTATGGCGAAAGCGTTTACGGATCGACTCGCGTCTATTCCGAACCGCTAAGGGAAGGATCAGATATGTATTTAAACCACAAACTGATTACGATGTAATGATGAAAACAATTAGAGAATCAATAGGTTGAAATGCGATAAATTGTTTAAGTGTTTGCTTGAGTAAACTTGTTTTCAATGACTTAGATATATGATGAAAGCAATATATCAAACACTTGGTGATAATGTCCAAATTGAGTTATGTATCAATGTGTGGTGACTTGTGATGATTATGCAGAATCTTATCACACAAGTTTAACACTTGATATGTTAATAAATTTGCAATTATGACCAGAAATAAGCGAAACGTAACGAAAAGATAAAAGCAATAAGAACACGATATTTGTTCAGGCAGTTCGTCGATCGTCCTCGCTACGATTACATCTGCCCCCAATTCCAAACGGGAATTGGAATGTCTTTCATTATGATTGAAAAGAGTTTGTACAAAGAAGATAACAAAGCAATAACGATAAACCAATTATGTTGATTCCTTGTATCTTCTTTCCCTTGATCTTTAGCCAGATCAAGTATCCTCCAAGAGCTTATCGTTGATTCCCTTTCTGCAGTGTTGTAAATTGCTTGAACCTTTGTTCTTCAATCTTCACACTCAGCTGAATCCTTGATGAAGCCTCTTGACAAAAACCCCTAAAATTCACCAATCTTGGAGGACAAAATCCGCAGATTTTATTCACCAAAAACCCCACAAATCTTCACCCACTGGGAACCTTCAATTCCTTTTCATGGACGTTATCGATCTTGATCACAAACCCTCACCATAAGAATTGTTGTCTGTAATTGTGTTGGAGTTGAGAAGAAGAAAGAAGATGAGAAGCCTTTGTGTATCTTTCAGTTGTTGGTGTTGAAAATGAATAATTAACAGAAAATGATATAAATAGGTGCAGCACAGCTAACGCAGAGCAAAGGCATCATTTGGCAGGTTTTGAGGTAATAGGTCGACCTACCTCATTGATTGGGTCGACCTAAATGGAGCAAATTCAACACAATTCTGTTTGTGTCCAGTTGGGTCGACCTGTTGGAGCTCTGGGTCGACCTAACAGCAGTTGGATTTGGTTCTTGTGGTTTTTTTCAGTTTAGGTCGACCTAGGCACTTGGTTGAGTCGACCTAAATGGGACAGAGGTGAATCTTCTTTATTTACTTCAGTTTGAGTCGACCTAAGGGCTGAGTGGGTCGACCTATATGAGACAAATTTCTTATGCTGAGTGAATGAAGCCTTATAGGTCGACCTGGGCTTGTGGTGGGTCGACCTAAAATGTCTTAGATAGCCAAAATCCTACTTTTCCTTGTGTCATTCAGTTGTGGCTTGATATTTGTTCACTTATGATGTTTGCCATGAATCGAAAACTTCTTGATGAGTGTAGGCTTGTACTTACATACTCCCCCTTTTTGATGATGGCAAACATTGGTTGAATGACGTAAGCTCCCCCGTACTTGAATGCGTAAGCTCCCCCGTACTTGAATACGTAAGCTCCCCCGTACTCATACTCTCTCATAGTATCGTGTCTGACAGAGACCCGAGATTTACGTCTAAGTTCTAGGAAGGTTTGCAGAGAGTGTTGGATACTAAACTGAGGTTGAGTTCTGCTTATCATCTGCAGACTGACGGACAGACGGAAAGGACGATTCAATCGTTAGAATATTTGTTACGGGCTTGTGTGTTAGAAGAAGGAGGTGCTTGGGATAGTTATCTGCCTTTGATTGAGTTTACCTACAACAATAGTTATCATTCGAGTATTGGTATGGCTCCGTTTGAGGCTTTGTATGGTAGGAGATATAGAACACCGTTGTGTTGGTACGAATCTAGTGAGAGTGCGGTGATCGAGCCAGAAATTGTGCAACAAACTACAGAAAAGATTAAAATGATTCAGGAGAAGATGAAAGTTTCTCAAAGTCGTCAGAAAAGTTATCACGACAAGAGGAGGAAAACGCTTGAGTTTCAAGAGGGAGACCAAGTGTTTATGAGAGTAACTCCTATGACAGGTATTGGTCGGACGCCGAAGTCAAGGAAGTTGACACCGTGTTTTATTGGTCTGTTTCAGATTTCGGAAAAAGTAGGAGAAGTAGCCTATTGTATTGTTTTGCCACCGATGCTTGCAAATTTGCATGATTTATTCCATGTGTCTCAGTTGAGGAAATACATTGCGGATCCGTCCCATGTGATCCAAGTAGATGATGTACAGGTGAAAGACAACTTGACGGTTGAGGCTTTACCAGTGAGGATTGAAGATCGAAAGCTGAAGCAATTGTGTGGCAAAGAGATAGCTTTGGTTAGAGTAGCCTGGGGAGGACCGGCTGATGGAAATGTTACCTGGGAGCTAGAAATCCAGATAAAAGACTCCTATCCGGAACTCTTTACTTGAGGTATATTTTCGAGGACGAAAACTCTTTTAGTGGGGGGAGTTGTAACACCCGTATATTTTAATTTCTAATTTAATTGGAAATTGAATTAATAATTAGACTTATTTTGTTTTTATGAATATAAATTGGAAAAGAATGGTTTATGGTATTGGGCCATGTGTGATGTTAGTAAGAATGAGGTGTTAAGTTAGTAAATCCCATTACTAATTTAATGTTATTTTCATAAAATAATAAGGGAATTGGAGAGAAGTTATGGAACGTGAAAGACTGAAGAATTGGGAGCTCAAGAACGTGAAAGAGAAGCAGTAGAGGGAGAGACCAATCAAGAACGTTTGACTAAGGTAAGGGGGGACTCTCCGGTTAACATTTCTTATCGTGTTTTAGATGATAACATTGATTAGGAATATTGTCTAGGTCAATTGGATTATATGTTAGGTTTAGGGAGGTTATAATTGATGAAATTGCATAGATTATTGGTTAATAATGTGTTGTTTTGATGTATAATGATGTATGACGATGCAAATGATGATTATTTATCTGTATATGATGTTTAGAATCGATTTTGGACTTAGGATGTGTGAGATCGCAGGGTCTGCCGCAGACCTGAGAATCTGCAAAATCGCACGTCCGCTAAGCGGAGGTAGGTCCGCAGAGCAGAGGTCCCAACATAGTTTGCCTCTGTCACGAGTCGCTAGTGGTCCGCTGAGCGGACCTTGCTGTGCAGAAATTTTCCAAACTTGAAAATGATGTATCTTTTGAATCGTTGGCCTGTTTTGAGTGTCATTTTGAGTATGATGGACCTCATAAAATAACCTGTGTATTTAAATGATGAAATGAGGTGTAACTTTTGATTATTTTGAATCATGATGGTATCGTTTGATGAATGATGTATTGTGTATATATGTGATGAGATATGATAGTACATGTTATGTTGAAGCAATGATCATGTGATGATTTATTGGTTGTATGATGATGATTGGATGGTAATTGAATGGTGCTAATATATATATATATATATATATATATATATATATATATATATATATATATATATATATATATATATATATATATATATATATATATATATATGTGTGAACATGCTTAATGATGATGATGATGATGATGGTACGAGATGAGACGATGATATTCATCGGATCGACGATGTTATAAGTGTGTTGTATATATTTGCATTCATTCATTAGCATATGTTGAGGGGTGAATCTAATTGATGTTGTGGATTCAGTGAAGGGCATAATTCCCATTGAGTGGAATTGTGCTAGCAGGGCCGTATCTTGATGATGTTGGATTGGTTGTTGGGTTATTCCCATTGATGATGTTTGGTACCACATGCATAGTGTCAGTTCATTCATATGCATGATTTCATAACATGATTGAATGTGTTTCAGTGTTATAAATTGATGATGTGTTGGTTGCGTGTTTTGTTGAATTGTCTGAATATAATATGATTAGGTGAATGATATAACTATGATGTGTTATTATTTATGATGCAATAATATTTGTTAATTGCGATGAGACTCACCCTTACATGTTGTTATTTTCAGATTGAGGTAGCGGCTTTCCGACTTGGTGAGGATTAGCTCATTAGTCAGTGCGTTTTAGTTTAGCGTCAGGTGTCATGCTCTGATATAGTGTAACATTGGGGAACGTGATGTTTTGAGTTTATATTTTATAACTCTAATTGTTTGTTTTGAGTTTGAAGGATAAATTTTTAAAAGATGTTGAACTTATCTGTATGATTTAATTTCCGCTGTGTTAACATGAATTATTATGTATTATGATGAATTTCCTCAGTGAACGCATGGCAATGACATATGATATTTATTTTTAATATGAATTGTGGCACCCTTGTTTTATGTTACTCTGAAATATTTATTTAATTGTCGCGGGGTTTATAAGGATGTTACAACTACCATCTTTCCATGCATAGCAGACACAACAAGACCGAACCTCTCAACACAATCAGCAACAATAAAGCAATGAGTAGCACCGGTATCAATAATAGTAGTTAAAGAAATGCTATTAATGAAACTAGTACCTCGGATGAGTCTGTCCTCACTAGTGGTCTGAGTTCCCGACAAGGCGAACACCTTTCCACTAGATTGATCCTTCTTCGGTTTCTGACACTTGGTACTAACGTGCCTCTCTTCACCACAGTTGAAACACACCACATCCTTACTCTTGAACTCAGGTGCAGCATGACCAGGTTGTCCATAACGGAAACACCTCCTCGCATCAGCAGTACACACATTGCTCTTATGACCGGCTTTGCCACACTTAAGCACACAATACTAGTAGGAGCATCTCCCCCACTAGTCTTCTTGCCCTCATAAGCCCTCTGCTTACCCTTGCCATTAGGAGCATCATAAGGCTTGCCACGACCTTGCTGACTTTTGCTCCTCGAAGATACGACAACAATCAACCAAATCCGCAAAGACACGAATCTTTTGGTAACCAACCGCTTTCTTGATCTCGGAACGCAATCCATTCTCAAACTTAATGCACTTTGAGAATTCACCAGTTGGCCCATCATAATGTTGGTAAAACTTAGCCAACTCGCCAAACTTAACAGCATACTCCACAACCGACTTGCTTCCTTGCCTCAACTCAAGAAATTTAATCTCTTTCGTGCCACGGACACCTTCAGGAAAGTACTTCCTCAAGAACTCCCTACGGAAAACAGCCCAAGTGACTCCTTCGCCACTAGCCTCCAACCTCTCACAAGTCTCGAGCCACCAATCATCAACTTCAACCGCTAACTGATGAGTCCCATACCGAACCTTCTGCTCTGGAGAGCAATCCATCAGACGAAAGATCCGTTCAATCTCATTTAGACAAGTCAATGCGCCATCAGAATCATGGGTACCCTTGAAAATAGGTGGATTCTCCCTCTGGAAAGTAGCCAAATTGCGAGATGCAGCATTCTCACCACCATTAGGCTGATGCTCTAAAGCTTGAGCCATTGCCTCCAAGGCAGCAGCAATCGCATCATCGTTCCTTCCTGCCATCTCGAGTTGTCACTACAACACAAAAGCAATCACAACCAGACAACAATACATGATTACTAACCAACTACGACACGACACGTGGCCGGACGGACCGACCTGCTCTGATACCATTAATGTAACACCCCGAATCTACCTCGCAATTTATATGACAATCAGACTAATTAAAGATACGAAAACATGCATAACAGAGTGTCACATTTGATCAATATAAGAAAACACAACATATTGCATCAAAGCTCATATAATGGATACATAACAATAGTCATGGGGGAATACAAAGTATCATCACAACTATGCAAAACATCGCATAATGTAGCAGCGGAACACATAAATCATAACATCTCAACATAATGAGAACTTGCCAACATGGCATCCATGAAATATCGTGTCATCATACGAGTTAATATCAAAATTTAACAAATACAAGGTAACATAGAGCAACACAAACGGTGAAACCCCCAGGTGCTACGTATCAGAGCATAAGATACACTGACGCGAACAATAAGCTAACGTCTACTCGTCATCAGTACCTGCAAGTTACCACCGAAGAGGTAACATACAACAGAAGGGGTGAGATATCATTCACGATAAAGAAACGTATGATAATACTTATAGCGGAAAAATAAGAATCATACGCATTCACCACTTCTCAACATATGCATTTTTGCAACAATCATATATATTATCAATTATCCAAGATATATAGTATTCAAGCAACATAGCATTCAAACATCATGGTATTCAAGTAACATAGCATTCAGATCCTCATTCATATCATATAACAAATGCAACATATTCATCATCGCATAATACCAAAATATGACTCAATATGTAACTCGATATAATGCACATGCATGTGGTACCATTTGGAGTAAAACTCCCACTTCTCTTTTGCCATTAGGTCCACTTCACATTTTCCATTTTCAGGCCATCGTCACATTTGCCATTAAGGCCACTTCACATTTATTCAATGGATGAGACTCAATGATGCAACATCCATATTCACGTCATTTATCACATACCAACTAAACATCATCAATTCAATGTCGCAATTTAATGACAACCACAATATCATTACTGTTCAAAGCAATGAATCACTTCGCAATCACGTCACTTCTCATATCAAAGCACAACAATATCACTTCACATCACATAAAACCATCAAGGAAAAAAATACAATTTTCAAGATGTTGTCAAGGGCTATTCAATTATATATCATCATATAGGAATTAATTTCAGCTTCACATAGGTTCAAACGACATATAAAACGGATCTACGAATCAAAAGTTACGCATATTTGAGTTTTCCCAAATCTGCCTACAGTTCGCGGTGCCAACCTTGTTCGCAGCGCGATGACAGAAGTTTTGCTGTTCGCGGGGCGAACCGAACGAAAATCAGAATTTCAGTTCAACTAACAGCTACGGGTTCCAATCAAAAATCACCCAAAATCTCATTCCAGACCAATTCCAGCACATATTAGTGATACCTAGCATGTTACTACTCATGGGCAATCATTATAACATCATTCAACACAATAACTCACAAAAACCCAATTGATTTCACTCAAAACCTAACATTTATCAAGAAAACGATTCAATACATATAACCCCTAAATTCCACCATAAACTATCATCATAGATCCCTTTAGAATGAAAGAACCCCACCCTTACCTTGGTTGGATTGAAAGAACCTCTAAATCTTCAATGGGTTCTCCTAGTTTCTCCTCTTCCTCCTTTCTCTCCTCCCTTTCTCTTATTTCCCAAATAACCCCTAATTATCATAAAACCCTAATTTTGTTAAACTCTTACTATTTTATTATTACTAATGGGCTCTAATTAACACCCCACTATTACTAACACCAACTTAGGCCCAAATGCCAATTGTTTTACTAACTTAAGTTATTTACAACAACATTAGCATAAAAAGTCAATTAATCACGTAATCATTTAATTCACATATAATCACACAAATAATACGAAAATTTACCAATCACACAAATAAATAAATAAAGCGATTAAAAACGGGACGTTACAATGTGTCGTGCTCAAGTGCCGCCTACAAGCCACCATTAGCGCCTCTACACCCACGCCCTTGGACCCGATCCCGAAGCTAGAGCCGAGACTGGGGGTTGGAATAAGCTGAGCCGAGTTAAGCTTTGTCAAGCCTGAGCCTGACCTGCTAAAAAATTCAATGTCTAAGCCTAGAATGTAACCTATGATATGCTTATTTTTATCCTTGAGCCTAGCCTTTTTTACGGCTTGATTGACCTACTAACCCACTTAAAAGCCTATTTATTTTGAACATTTATAAATAAGCAACTCTACTAATGTTAAATAGACTAAGAAATTAAAATATCAATGAGACTAAATATTTGTTTTCATTGATTCATTCGAGTTTATCTATTAGCATAAGTTTTTTAATACTATTTGTTTGAGAGAACTTATGAAAACAACGTATTACAACAACTTATTATATTGTTCATAAATTTTTTTTCAACTTATTTTCATAAGTTCTTCAAGATAACTAACCTTTATTTTTGAATTTTAATTCAAAGTATTAAATAAAATATTTAAATAATATAGTTATTCATGTTTATTTAAATAGTCAGTCTGATAGGCTTAAAAGGTTTTTTATGGCCTGTGACCTAGTCATTTTAGCTTTAAGTTTTTTCTATTTAAAAAAAAGTCTGACCCGAGCTTTTGTAGGCTATATCGTAAATCCTGTTAGTTGGTATGACATATTCTCACTCCTACCAACAAATCAACAAGAGGGTGTATGAGGGAGACAAATGCAATAAGACTTGCTACCACCACATTTGTCCATGTAATACTTTATACTCTTTAACTATTTTGTTGAGTTAATGTATAATTTTTTATAAATACTTTTAATGTGAGTAACATTTTTTATGTGAGAATATTTCGTATAATATTCATTGTCATCTATTCAATTACACATTTTTCTTATTATATTGAAACATACTCATGATCATTTGCGGCCATTAATCTATTATATATATTAAAACAAATTCCAACATCTTATGCCATATAGTCATATTTTTGCCACATCATTAAACATTTATGCCACATCAAATTTATTCTTATGTGACACCTCTAAAAACTCATCTTTACTTTTCTAAAAAAATTATTTCTCTATTAGATGTCATGGGTTCAACTCCGGATAACAACAAAAATCTTTTAATTTAACAACTAATTACTAATAACTTCAATATAAAATAGTTCTATAAACTTTTAAAAATAATGTATATATATTTCTTGCCATCTTTTCATCTATTTCATCATTATTAATATATTTTTGAAAGATAAAATTAATTTTATCCATTTACTTAGAATAAGTATATGATTTAAGTCAATATAATATAAATTTTGTTTACAAAAATAAAATACTATTAACTAATTACAAAAATTTAGTTGATAGACGAACGTATAAAGTAAGACAAAAAATAAAGTATCAACCTTAAAAGATTTATACTAAAATTTCATACTCGAACGATTAAGACTCTACGTAATCAATCATCACAGTCAAAATTAAGATCTAAGATAAACCTCTCTATTTTTCGAAACAAACATTTTTTATTTTGTATTTTATTCCTCAAATCATTAAGTTATATCATTAAATTTTATTAAGATGACGTGAATAACCTTATTGAAATTGGCAATCTTTTCTCTTTTAATCTTTGGTGGATTTGTCTCTCATTCACAAAATGATGAAGATTTAACAATTTTATAAATATTGGAGTAAAAAAAAGGAAATTAAATATAAAACAAAATTATTAAAAATTTTGACTATGATGATTTGTTGCATACAGTCTAAGTCGCTCGAATCTAGAAATTCTCCCATTCATAAAATGATACATACAGTATGAGACTCTATGATGATTGGGTACATAGAGTCTGAATTGTTAAATGCAGAATTTCTTTCATCTATAAAATGATAAGCATTTAACATTTTTAAAAAATATTGGAAAAAGAATAAATATAAAACAAAAATATTGAAATTTTTTCATTTGTTTGTCATTTTAAAATTTAAATAGCAGCATCCTATTTATCATTTCTATAATTCAAACATATTGTTCTCTCTCTTTTATTCTATTCATCTTAGGGTCACGATTACAATTCATATTATATTAAATAAAATTAAAATATACATACAATCCAATATTACTTAAAAAACTTCATCAATATACTGTGCATCGCGTGGGTGTGAATCTTGTTATAATAATAATAGACGACATAATTCTTGCTATTGAAATTTAGCATTGTTCTTTGTCTATAATTTTTTTGATTAAAATTAAAAGATTATTATAATCTCACTTGGGTTTATATCCCTTAACTATCTCCATTTTCTTAAGAAAACTTTCAAATTAATTAAATAATCAATACACATCCGTATATATGTTCATCAAATATTTAGGGAATTGTTTTAGAGTGTGTAGAAAGCCTATTTTTTGCATGGAAAGATTTCGTCATTGATTTTAAATAAGCATTAAATTTTGCAACGAAACACCATGTGCATGGACTAAGACTTCCTTTTTGACTAGAACTCATTTTTGCAAAACATAATGATCTATCTCTTGACACCATTCTAAAATTTTATAAAGCTCACGTGACCACCGACACCTAAGAAATCAATAATTGATTTGTGACACTCGTTGCCCACTAAAATATAATCCAAAAATGTATAACCGAGACCACAGCTGGTTGGAAAGTTTCTGTGACCTTCTCATGAATCAAAAGTCGGTTTGAGTGGTTGTAATATTTTAATTTTGAAATTGTAAAATATAATATGTTACAATAGATAAATTTTACATTTTTTTATTTAATCTAAAAACAGTTTATAGTTGAATTTTCATTTTATACCTATAAATGAGTTTATACATAAATAAAAACTAAGAGATACAAACTGCGTTGCTATCTTTTTTATGGTAAAGTTAATTCTTTTAAAAATTATATCTGTAGATCTAAGATATACAACATGGTTATTCATAAGTTTTTAGACTGTAAAAACAATTAATTGCTTCTGATGCTAAAAAAATCAAAATATCAAAAGCAAATTGAATAAATATATTTATATTGGTTGTCGAAACACATTTTCTTATGTTTAACCACTTTACTTAAAGTAGCTTTGAGAGTTGTCCATACTAAAATCTTTAGTCTTTAGTCTTAATTAGGGGTGGCAAAACGGACCCTCCGCCTTGCCTTAAGCCTACCAAAAAAAAGCGGGGTGGGCAAGTCCGTCAAGTAAAAATAGACATAAAAATCAAGCCCGCTCAACCAAGGTGGCGGGTTGGTGGGCGGCGGACTTGTCCGCCTATTATTTTATATATTTTTTATTTTTTAATAGATTAATGACCTTTATTATAACTTTCAATTAAAATTTTCACTCATTTTTTAGAACAATTTTTTATTAAGCATCTTTTAAACAAAATTCACTTAAAAAATATTGCATATATTCACAAATAAATGTATAAAATAAAACCATCAAGAATTGAAATTATTCGAATTAACTAAAAAAGGGTCGGCTTAAGGAGGGACGGACTAAACAAATAGGTGGGACGGGCTTTGACAGGCGAAGGGTTTTAGCGGGGAGAGCATTGGCGGGTGGCGGGTTTTGGCGGGGCGAGCTTTGGTGGGCCGTGGGTCCAAAATTTCAACTAAACCCGTCATTTTATGGAGGGTGCACGGGTCAGACCGGTGGGCCACGACCCGTTTTGCCACCCCTAGTCCCAACAGTGGAGAAATTATAGTCAAGTCCACACAAGCATGTTTTCCTCCAATCCAGCCATACACCAAAATATTTGTTGGTCTAAGCGTCGATGGCCCTCATGTATCAGTCAAAAAATTCACATACGCCTCTTTCTTCATAGATACTCTGGTCCGTCAAAATATATCAAACAAGACATCCCTAATTATATCATATCGGTATTTGAAGCCTAAAAACTCTCTACAATGAATCATTTGCTTCATAAATATATCCAAACTTTACGGTAAACAGGACAAACTTCATTAATAAAAAATAATATAATCATCAGATGATATGGTATATTAGAATAGTACGATATTTTACCAGAGACATACATATTAGCCTAACCCAGTAATAAGATTGAAAAATATGTTTTCAGAATTGTCATATTTTTTTGTGTGTAAGCAAGAAATCAAATTAAAGGAAGAATTAAGGGTTATCCAACCTTAGTACACAAAGACGGCCGGCAACCGACACAAAACGAGATTACAAACCAAATATGATTACGATATAAAAGACCAAGGATCTTTGCTAAAATCGTTAAAACTATAGTTGGAGTGAGTAATATCGCCAAAAGAAGACCACCTCCAAACCAAAATTTTGATATTCTAAACCATGTTGTTGATGTTCCAAACCTCAAGCTTAAAGCAAAAGTCATTCCTTGTCAACCAAATAATTCGTGAATTGGCTAACCAAAATACCCCTAATTTTCCTTCTTTAATCTTTTTTACACGACCAAGAGAATGCCACTCCATAAAAGACAGAAGACACTCATCCTCCACCACACCCGGAAAATCCACCCAAGAAGCTATCTTCCTCCAAGCAATTTTAATCACATTGCGCTTAAAAAAGATATGGTTCCTATCTTCCAAGTGATAATCACAAAAAATACACTTTAAGTTAGATAAAGTAAAGTTAATACCTCTACACCTCAAAAGATCTTTAATGGCTAATCTATTAACAAAAAGTCTCCATTCGAAAGCTTTAATCTTGAACGACACCACCATATTCCAAATAAATTCCAAAGCCCCATCACACCTATTAATAGGCCCATAAGGAATACGTGAAAAAGTAAAATGTGAGTAACATGAAGAAATCGTAAAACCCTGTTTCGGATCAAGAGACCAAAAAACTGAATCCTTTACATCAAGCACACCTCCAAAAGACTCTAAACGACCCTTCAAATCCATGAAAAGAGTTAAATTATCCATTCTCGTAATAACAGTTTCGAAAATACCCAAATCACCCCACTTTCACACATTGTCGCACCATCCTCCAGTACCCGTCACCGATACTTTCTTCAAAGAAGAAGCCGAATAAAGCACCGGGAAAGCCTCCTTCAAAATTACATTCTCTAACCAACAAGCTTCCTAAAAAGGGGTATTAAAATATTTCCTATAGAGAAGCGAAAATTAGAGACAATCGGGTCCTTATAAGAATAAGAAAAAAGTCATACCTTTAAAACATCTCGCAACCAAAAAGAAGAAGAGGCAAGCTTATAAGAATCTCCACCACAAAAAACTAGCATAGATAAATCACCGTACCGGACCTTCAAAACATCATACCACAAAGATTTATGCCCTTGCATAATTCTCCATCTCCACTTGTTTAGAAGAGCAAGGTTGAATTCGGCTATATCTTTTATCGCTAATCCCCCCATCAAATAGGGTAAAGTCACAACTTTCCAACTCACCCAATGAATCTTCCATTTCTCTTCAACTCCCCCCACAAGAAATTACTTTGAATCATAGTAAATTCTTTAACCACTTTATCCGGCATCTTGTAAAACGATAAAGTAAAGATGGTAAGAGAACTCAAAATAGATTTCAAAAGAGTGGTCCTACCTCCAAGATTGAGAAAACAATTCTTCCACCCCGCAAAACAATTTTTCATCTTGTTCAAGAGAGGTAACCAAGATGATTCCTTCCTAGGAATGATGTCAATGGGAACTCCAAGAAAGGTGAAATTACTCTCTTCTATTTTGCAAGAAAGATAGAAAGCAGCAACTTCCAAAAAATTAGTCGAGACATTAATACCAATCAATTTGCTTTTATAAAAATTAATACCAAAGCTCGAAACAATTTCAAAGGCTCTCAACATGGTCTTCAATGCCTTCACATGCTTGAGAGTGCTTGAAACTATAAGAAAAGTGATTCCGTTCACGATTCTAGTCTCGATCCATTTGATTTATTAATTTTCTAACACCTTTTAATAACAAACTTCTCAAATTCACCAATATGTTGAATTTTGAAATTGAAAAATATATTTTTAGAATTATCATTTTTTAAATGTCAACACATCAAAATCAATGGTAGGTTTTGAGGAAAGAAATTTGGATGGCAAAAACTGAAATATATGTTCAAATTATTTTTTAAAGTTGTCATAAATTGTTAATTGATGTGGATTCTTATTTTGTGTTTAAATTACTCTAAGGGCGAGAGTTATGCTTCTGATAACTAAGAGAGAGTGTCATGGTTCTTTCCCATTCCTATTAAGGTCCTGTTTGTTTTGGCTTTTTTTAAAAATGATTTTTATAGTATTACTAAATTTTGTGAAAAAATATTTTACAAAGAAACTTTTTATAAAAGCTTCAAATGAAAATTTTGTTTGAATAGTTATTCTTAAAATGTGATTTTAGGTATTTCATCTATTTATAAGAAAAAAATTTAGATATCAAAATTTCAAAAAATCACTTAATTTTGAAGCTATTTCAAATAGATTTTCATAAAAATCATTTTTGAAATATAACTTTTTGAAAAAATTATGATTTTGACTAAGTTTTGATCTTCAGTTATGTATGTTTATATCATAGGATGTCAAATTAAGTGTTTCATTTTAGAAAAAAAAGAATATAAAAAAACTTGTAATATTTTGAAAAACGGTTTTAGAAAATCTATTTTCAAAAATACAAAGAAAAAAAATCGATTTTTAAAAGCTGATACAAACTGGCCCTTAAGATTTACCATCGATCACAATTATTAATTATTGACTGTTTTCTATTATCAGTGAGTATTACTCTAATCATCTGTGCTATAAATATTTATCTTTAGTTTTCTATTTGACAACTATATCGACTATCATTATGATTTTTTTTTAAAACTATTGCAAGCTATCATTTTATTACCGCACTCTACCATTTTGACCACTATTGATCACCACTTTTTTTTTGTCTTTGATAACAAATTTGTTTGTTGTTAAATCGCCACTTTGACCATATTCCACTATCACTTCCAATATCACTATAATTGTTGGTGATAGTGTTGAGTGTAAATGTGAGTGGTTAAAATTCCACATTGTTTATGAATGAGTGAAATGTTGAATTTATAAGAAACAAAACGCATTTACCTATCACCTTAAGGTTTTATGTGGAGATGTGGTGTCTCCCTCTCTTATGGTCTTAGAGCATTGGTCTCATCAGTGCTTCTGATTTCCCCGGAGTCTCTATTATAGGTTTATTTTTAGGCCCGATTATATCCTTATGGAATGTCTGATTGGCCTATAATTCTATTTAAAAGTTTATGACATTATTCATATGGTTTTTTCTACTTATTTTCATAAGTTCTTCAAGATAACTAGTCTTTATTTTTGTATTTTAATTCAAAGTACAAAATACAAGATAATAATAATAATAAATTTATTCATATTTATTTAAATAGGTCGGACTAATAGACTTAAAAGACATTTTTATGGCTTGTGACCTAGCCTCCTTAACTAAATAGACTTATTAAAAAGCCTAGACATTTTTCTATTTAAAAAAAATATGGTCTGGCCTTGGCTTATGTAGGCTCGATCGTAGGCCTCTGTTAGTCGGCATGGTCTATTCTTACCCTAAGTTGTTGATCACCACTTCATCCACCTTTAATTATCAATATTATAAATACCTACTACCACGTCGTCATCCTTTATTCATCAATATTACCAATGTGTACTACCACTCTAGTCACCACTTCGACCACCAAAGACCATCACTAGTCACTTCAATTATCATTGGTCACCACACAGACAATCGTTTCATTCACATCGGATAACATTTTAGCCACTGAAAAACACCACTATGACCATCATCAATCATCATTCTACACATGGTTGTCCACCATTTCAGCCACCTTCAACCATTGTTGATATCCTCTACATCCACCTCTAACCACCACACCACATTTCTTTAATCTCCAATATAACCACCATCAACCATTATGCGACCACTTTGACCATCAACAACCATTATACATCTCTACTATTTCCACCCCTTACCACCACACCACTCACTTCCAAACACCAGTCTAACTATCGAAAACCATTACACTAGACCACTTTCAATCATCACACTATCCATCTCTAATCACTAGTTTGCCCATTATTAATCCCATTAAGACCAGTGACAACCACAACCTACCACCGCAGTCACCACTCCATTAACCTCTGATCATTAATCTGGCCACTATTTTCTACCACTCTAATTACTACTTTGACCATTAAAAACACCACTATGATCATTATCGATATATAACTCGAGTATCGACAACTACCACTTCATTCATCTCTGATCACCTATCTGACTATCATGGAATATCGTTTTGACTATTAGAAACAACCATTCTAATCACTATTGATATCCACCCTAACCACGCCAACCATCACTTTAACCATCATTGACCACCATTGTTGGCCACGACTAAATCTACCTCTAATCTTCAATAAGATCTCTACTAACTACAATCATAGTCATTATTCTGAAATACCAATCACCACTTGTATCATTGTCAACTACGACTTCTTTTAAGATCATAAATCTAACCACTAACAACTACCACTATATCTTCACTATAACCACCACTTTAACCACCCACGGTCTTTTACAACCGTGGTTTAAAAATATTATTAAGTAAATATTATATTTATATATATATATATATATATATATATATATATATATATATATATATATATATATATATATATATATATATATAATCTTTTAACTATTTTGTAAATATTGAGTTGTTTAAGACCTATTTATAATGAAAGATAATTTTTTTATTTCATTTATAACTAATTTTAATTTTTAGAATTTTATAATTCAACATTTAAATTCATTTTAACTTTAAAAAATAATAAAAATTCAAAAACGAAATTAATTTTTTATTTAAAATTTTCTACACATTATTAGACCAAGATGGAACAAAAATCAAATCAATGACCTCTCACTAAATAGTACCATCTCTTGACACATTTTCTCTACTTACCGACCTATCATATGTTTCTATTAGACCGACTAAATTGGGTGACCGTCATTGAAAAACACATCTAGATCCATTGAATTAAACAAAAATACTGTACAACCTTAACCTTAACCAAAACCAAACATAAGAACATGCAAATCAGATAAGAATCTTTTAGTACACAATTTCATTTGTCGCCTTATATACAAATCTGTGGAATATTTTAAGCCATAACTTACTCTTTAATATCTAAAGAATCAAGTCCATTCATTCACATCACAACCAATTAATTAGTACACTCTCTCAAGATTGAAATTTTTGGATCAGATTATCATCTGGACATGATCTGTTGCCTACTGTTTTTCATATTTTATTTTGGATAATATCAAAACATATACTGCCATGATTCTTGTGGGGTCCATAGCTAGCTAAGCAATTGTGACCATGGTCCCACCAACCACATGACCACCCCATTATCTCTTAACTCACTCATCCTTTTACCTTTCTTTTTCTCTATATAAAACCAAACATCCACAAGTTATGGAGAACAAGTAAAAGATTAGAAATTTTCATGCAAAAAAATTAGAGAAGTTTTCTTTTTATTATAATTATTATTATTATGGAAGTTGCTATTGAATTGGATGATGATTTATTTTTTGCAAATTTGAGCAAAGAAATTGCTCTCTTAATTATGGATGAAGATGAAGATCCTCTTGTTTCTCAACCTCAAAACTCTCTTCAGGTATTTTACTAATTACACCTCCTTAATTACCTCATACACCTCATAACTACATATTTATTTTCTCATAATCTATGTAGCACCGACATCATTCTTGACCGTGTTGGTGTCTATGTCCGATTTGATTTATTTATTTATAATAATTATTATCGGTGTTGATGTGTGTTGGTGTCTATGTCCGATTTGATTTATTTATTTATAATAATTATTATCGGTGTTGATGTGTTAGTGTGTAGTGTTTTTGGTGTCTGTGTTTCATATTTCATAATTGTTAAGTTTAATTTTCAGGCTTTTTCTAGAGCAATTCATCCTCCTCCACAGTTTGATATCTTCTATGAGCAAGCTTTGATGAGAAGAGAAAGCAAAGGAACAGGAGTGTTTATTCCACAAGCAACACAGCCAAGAAGGAAGAACAAGAAAGGAAGATCTAATTCATACTCAAAATATCCAAAACAATCTCAAGGCACAAGAATGGATTCTCAAGTTCATAACAAGAATTCTTTGAAACAGTGAAAATATGGATGAAGTTATTTATATAGATCCTTCTAGTTAAAGCTGCATGATTTTATAATCTCTAGTGATTAATTTGATTATTATATTGTTCAATAATTTATGTGTTTAATTAATTCTTTATAGCCTTTAGGCAATAATTGTATGGCTAATTATTAAGTTGTATTGATATTTATATAAAGGTGAGTATGTACATGAGATGGGTGGGAAAACCATTTTTAAGTATATACACCAATATATATTAGTCATCTTATAGGAGGGTTCAACAACCAAAGGTTTTGTAATCTTCCACTGCGTGTAAAAGCATTTTGTGGCTATCTAGTTTTCTATGATAGATAAGTTTGTCCTTCTTTCTTGCAGTGATATTAATGGTAGTGTTTTTTTTTTTTAGTAATTTTTCTATGTTATCCTTTTTTCTTTAACGTTACTCTTTTTGTGTGTATACTCTCACTTAATATATAAGTTAATATTTTTTTAAAATAACTTAATCTTAAATGTGTGAATATAAAGTGTGTTTAGATTTTGTTTTAATGCTGTACATACTAGAAATTATTATTTTTAATTTATTAGACTGATTTAATTGATTTAATTAAATAAATATGAATAATTTATTTTTATAATTATATTTTATTTTGTATATTGGATTTATATATTTAAAAAAATTAATTATCTTGAATAATTTTAAGTTGAAAAAATTTGATAAACTAAATTATAACTTGTTTTATATATGAAATTCTCATAAAATTTATGCTTATGCTGTTATTTAAGTTTGAATTATTATTTATTTAATTTATTAGTCTATTTAAATATTAAATAAATAACAGATTCTAAACAATTTCTTTTTATCATAGTTCAGAGAAAGATTTTTATTACGGTTTGGAGGTATGTTGTAATAAAGGGTGTTGTATATGTTAAGGGTCTCACATTGGACAATATATGGCTGCTGATGAGTAGGAGCAATTCTAACCTGGTTTATAGGGTTGAATTAGGTCTAACTACATTTTTAACATAGTAACAAGAACCTCATTTAAAATCTGATAGACTACCTTCTATTAAGTTTTTTCTATCGAATCTTCCACTATTTAGTTCCACGTTCCAGATGTTTAATCCTAGACATGAGGGCGTGTGTTAACAATCTTGTATCGAATAACATATGGTCTGAACATGTACTTATAAGTGAGAGTAATCATCACCCTACAAATCAGTTTTGTAGGGTTGAATTAGGCCCAACCATATTTCTTAATAGTAAGTGCCCTCTTTTTTTTTCACGGGCTAGTGGTCGCTGCAATAAACAGGATCGCGCGCCGCTGCTCACCACGGTTATAAATAACAATCATAGTAGAAGGAAAAATGGTCAAGAGTTTGATACCCAACGCAAACATTTTATGTTAATTATACATTTGATCACGGTTGTATGTTGCAACTGTAGTGAACAGTTAGCGCAGAACATTTCAACACGGTTGTAGATTTCTAATTGTGTTAATATATACATTTGAGTTTATTATAACTTATATGGAATGCTTGGTTTACCAACTGCTCACTAAACATATAATTTTTTTATTTGATTTAGATAATAATATTGTTAAAAATTAAGTTATATATAAAAAAAACTTACACTAATCGATGTTTTTTTGAGCTTTCTGCAACTAATTATCCATACCTCACTCTTTAACATTTAGAATTGGGTACAATACTTCTAATTCTTCAATCAACACTTTCTTTTCTACTAGTGCATTATGCAAAGTATCAAATTTGTTGAGAAATTCATATTCATCATTATCATCATCATCATGAATCCGAATTTCTCAACAACATGAATGCTTTGTAGAATGAACTTGTATATGAGAGAGTGTTGATCGAACAACTAGAAGTATTGAACCAAATTTTAACTGTTAAAAAGCGAGATATAGATAATGGGCTACAAAAAGCTCAAAAAATATTAATTAGTGCAAGTTGTTCTTGAAATATATATTTTTTGAAATATATATTTTTTAATTCAATTTGACAAGTTATATATTCAGTGAAGAGTATGTATTACACTCAATCCACATATGATATAATAAACTCAATTGTATTTTCTATCACTTTACTATGCTCTCTAAACCTGTTAGGCTAAACACAATGAAAGTTACACAAGAAATAACATTTTCAACAACAATATAGGGCAATAAAAAAAAACAACACAACATTTTACCTGCATCAACAAAAAAAAACAACAAAATTAACAAAAATCGCAACAATAACATAACTTTTTAGTTATCTCAACCAAAAAACAACATATATAACTCAACAAAAACATCAACATTAACGAAAATCTTTTACTTTTATCAACAAAAACAACAACATAACTCAACAAAAACAACAACGTAACTAACAAAAATCACAGCAATAACATAAACATCAACATTAACAAATACATTTTTGTTGTATCAACAAAAACAACAACGTAACTCAACAAAAATAACAACATAATTAACAAAAAAAACCACAAAATAACATAAACCTTTAACTTATCTCAACAAAAACAACAAAATAAAACCTTAAATCTCATCTTTAAAACAACAAAAATAATTGTAAACCTTATATTATCTAAACAAAAACAAGAAAATAACTCAACAAAAAAAATCATTCAACATATATGATTTAGTGTTACAAACAACAAGAAAAACAACAAACTCTAAAGAATCGAAACCCGCTAGGTACAAATTGTTTATTAAAAAAACAAACTCTAAAGGACAAATAGTTTTAACAACTATGAAGAGGAAGATAAAGAAATGACTTTTGTGTTTTTGTCTTGCAATGATTCGTGACACATTTCCTTGATTCATACTAGTTGGAGAAGTTATGTTGGAGTTTTTGTAAATATATGTTGGAGTTTTGTGAGATTGGGATAAGTTGTGAAAAGTTAGGGTTTCACTTATGAATCTATGGTGCAGTCTATTTTGAGGTGAATAAAGTTAGCTTATATAGGTAAATCTTTTCACCACAATTGATAAAAGCAACTATGATAAAATGTTCCCGACATTTTACCACTTATGTTACTATGGACTGTATTTAAAAGTAGTTTAATTTTTATTGAAAAATAGAAATTAAGGGAACACATCCTTTTAGTAACGAAAAAACATAAAATTGTTGGTGTTGGAATTTGAATCATGTTACTCCACATTTTACCATATATGGTTGTTAATTTGGACCGTATGGAAATTTGATTTAAAAATAAATAAAAAGAGAGAGGCGCCTAATGAATATATATTATTTCGGTGGAATAAATATGCATAGTAAAAATTGTTACAAAATATATATTTTTGTAGTATTGGTAAAACCTAATTCGATTCAGTCTAATCTCACTCTAGTAGTGACACTCGAGTTGTATTGCGGAGACTTAATTCAGTTAATGTAAATTTAGAATCAACAACATTAAATGAAGAATTTTTTTTTGTTTGACTCAAATTGGTGCCTAAATTTAAAATATGTATCAGTAAAAATGATCAATCCACTAAATCGACAATTCTAACATATCACTGTTCAATCTTTAATTTCGATTTTATTTATATTTAATTATAAAATTATTAAGCAAGCATCAATCAATCATATGTGAATTATTCCTATTAGTGCATAAAACAAGAGTTGATAGTGAGTTATAGTTTAACAATTAAGCATTACAAAACTACAATTTATTATGTCTCTGACATTTAAATTAAAATTAAGTATCAAAATAAAAATATAATAAGATAAAAAATGAATAGAACGATGAAATTAAAGAAAAAACATAAAATCTCATTGTCTTAGGCTTTGTTTGCGAGTTTGAAGGAGAAGGGAAGGGAGGGCTTTGGAAAATATGAAGAATTGAGTGAAAAGAATAAAAAGATTTTGGGTAGGAGAGTTTTGGAGAGTTTGATTTTATTCATAACACCAAAAACCCTCATAAAATGAGGGAACTCAAAAATTTTATTAAAGGAAGGTTTTGAAGGGTTTTGGAGAGCTTACATAAATTTTCCAAATATCTTTTAGGTTGTTATACTATTTAAAAAAAATTAAATATTTAATAATGATAATGACTCTTTTATCATTTTATACAAAATTATTTTTTCAAAAAATGTCAAATATTTTCCTATAATCTTTTAAATTTTCGTTTTTCGAAACCCTTCTTCTCCACTCCCCCCAAACTCGCAAATATAGCCTTAACAAATTGACGAGGCAACGAATTGATTTTAAATTTAGCCAACCATAAAAAATAATTAAACCTATACATTATATTTCTATATAATTCGAGTTATATCTAATTCCTAGAATTCTATTGGAAAAACTAATATAGATAAAAATTGCTTAGACTTTTTAGAATACCGGAATCACAAAATGATCAAAAGAGTGTGCATGTGTGGTTTAACAGTGAAATGTTTGGGTCTTGAGAATGTACTCCTCTTAAAATTTTAAGTTTGAATCCTGCTAAGTACAAATTATTTATTTTTAAAAAAAAAATTCACTCAAATTTAAACACTTATTAAAAATACTCAAATTAATCTCAATTTTTTTAAAAATGTTAAACTACAAAGTTGGAAAAGATGTACGTCAAAATACGCTAATCAAATGGAAAAGAGTACCCATTGCTTATTAAAAAAAATCACTCAAATTTAAACACCTATTAAAAATACTCAAATTAAATTCAATTTTTTTAAAAAATGTTAAACTACAAAGTTGAAAAAGATGTACGTCAAAATACGCTAATGAGTACCAAAAAAACAATTGAAAAAGTATAAAATTGATTATAGTGTTACTCAAGCGTTTTACTTTTAGACCATACACACGCACCCATTTTTTTAATATAATTGATTTTGATGTGTAGTCAATTATATCTCTATAATTAAATTTATTTGAAGTTTAGATATAAAGTTTTTGAATGTTAAACATAATTTTTATATTTAAAAGTCAATTTTTCATGAATTGTGTCAAAATATAAACCACTTTAAAACTTTAATTAATTTTAATCATAATTAGTTTTATAAAACTAATTCACTCAAAAATCAATTTTTTTATATGGATATATTTAAATATAAATTATTTTAAATTTAATTTACTTTTAATCAAAATTAATTTTCACAATTGAACTAATGTGCATGTGCGTGAGATATAGAGCTGAACAATCTGTCGATTTCAGGAAAAAAATTTAAATTTGATGCAAACTGCTGTTTTATTTTTAAGGTCCAATTTCTACTGATAAAATTTTAATTTTTATCAGATTCAGTTAAATCAATTTAGCTAGTAAATCTGATCGATTTAGTCGATTTAATATTTATTGATTAACTATAAAAATGACCCATCTTTTATAAAATTCACAAATACTCGTTCTTTTATTTTTTGAAAAAAACTATCAAAATTTTAGAATAACGTATAGAAAAATTATTTTTTTAGTAATAAAAAAGTTATTATTACTTCATAATATTTCAAATATCATTTGGCATTAATTTAACCATTATCATACTTTAAACCACAAATTAAATAATACTCAAAATTTTATATTGCATATGTATTCTTGTGAGTACACAATGCCACAATTAGATTATATAAATAATAATAATTTGACAATATTATGAACCTCATTTTTATACTGAGTCAATCATATACTATAAAAATAAATAAAATAAATATTAATTTGATTCGGTTAATTTTGGTTTTTTATGGGTCCAAAATGATTATTTGAACTCGACCGAAATAATCATATACTACTCAAATTAAGTAACAGGAACAACACGACACCGACCTGGTCCATTTACACAAAAAGGACAACATAATCGATCAGTTTCAATCGAACCGTTTAAATTTATCCGCACCTTCAGACCTAAGATGAAATCCAAATCAGTGGTCATTGCTTTCACATCATTCATTAGGAATCCTAGTACAACATTTTCACCTCCAAAGAAAATTCCATAGAATATTTTTTAAAGAAAAATAGTACTAGTTCCTAGAGTAGAACATGCCATGTTCCAATGACGACTTTCGATAGTGAATACCAAAAGGAAAGGTTCCAATTATTGCTTTGCTGCAAGACAACTCGAAAGAGAAGTTTAAAAATTCACACAAAATGTATATATTGTTCTCTTTATCAATTACTAGCTAGATCCTATTAACACCATTGAAAAAGTGGCGTATATGATTGTACAATTACCTTTTCGATTTGGCTTTAATGTATGAAATTTTCCATCAAATATTCTTTGCCTACTTAGCAAGATTTGCTGTTAAAGAATGCACTTTTGTGGTTGTCATAATTCATATAATAATGTTTCACTATTTTCTTTTCTTGCAAGAAAAACCTTTATTTCCAACCCAAATATGTTTCTATGATGAGTTCACATTTGAAGAGTAATTCAACATTAAAAATAGGTTGGAAGCACTAAAAAAATGTCTAAATATTATTATGTCAAACAGTCAAAGTGAAAATTCATCAAAGTTTTATACAGAGTAATTACAAATATAAAAAGAGTTTGTATTTATAAATATAAAGGAGTTTCCAAATTTTTATGTAAATTAAAAAAATTGTAGTTGAGATGATTTGAAAATACCTCTTTTTATTAATATAAACAAATTGAGTAATAATTTTTCTTATTAAACTTTTTGAAAGTATTGAATCACTGTCAATTTGTGAATTGTATTTCAGTCTAATCAAATATTTTGAATTTAAATTAAATCTTAAAAGTACAAGCATATTAAATTTCTTTTGAGAGAAAACTAGTGTTAAATCAACAACTAGTCTGGAAGATTAAAGAAGAAAAAAAAGAGTAAAAGATTATAAATATGATTTATCTTTTGTTATCCCATTTCAGTCGATAGAGCATATTTATGTAACTATTGATCAATTATAGTTCTCTTGATTTCGGTCTAATAATTAGGGATATAGTGTTACAAGCATTATATATAATATTACGACCCGGTTTACAATAATATTCTTGAATCGTATAGTGAGGGCTACTGCCCTTGCACCCACTTATCATTTGCCCACAACAAATAATTGGACCTAAGATCCATTTGAAATTTTCGCATATTGATTTTCTCTTTGTCTTAATCTGAGTCATAACAACCTCCACCTTGGAGAATATCAAACCCTTACGAGGATTTCCTACATGACGATCACATCCTGATAACTAGGGAGATACACCTCTTGCTTAAAACTGAGAAACATATAACAAGTTCAAGCAATGCTTGGACTGACTAGTTTGGTCAACATATTAACTGCATTCTCTAAAGTATGAACCTTTTCAAGTAATATTTGTTCAGATGCAAGTAATTTTCTGATCTTTTGAAACCTCACATGAATACGTTTAATCGTGGTGTGATACACTTAATTGTATGCCAAATAAATAGAATTCTGGCATTCACAATGAAATTGAACTACCTTGCTTAACACCCAAATACCTCACCAATCATGTAAGTCATAAGGTTTCTTTAGCAACTTCACCTACTGCCATGTACTCAACTTTAGTTGTCGATACAGCCACTATGGATTTAACCAATGATTTTCAACAAATAGGTCATCGTGCTAAAGTAATAACATACACTGTTATAGACTTTCAATCATTCATATCACCAGTATAGTCTGAATCAACATATCTTACAACTGAAGGATCACCTTATTCCCTGCTAAACATGATATCATAATCTGGTGTACCCTTCAAGTACCTAAAAATCCATTTGACTTTTTCCCAGTGACACTTGCTCAATTTAGACATAAACTTACAAACTTGACTTATAACTTGGTCTACTGCATACTTTAGCATATTTTATAAAATAAAATGCACTAGCATAAAGAACCTTTGGCTTATACTCAGCTTTTGCATATGACTTTGGACATTGATCCAATGAGAGCTTAAAGTGATTCGCCAATAGAGTACCCACATCCTTTGACTTATATCCCTATGAATTTCCATACCAAGAATTGTCTTAGAAGCGTCTATGTCTATCATGTCAAACTCCTTTCTCAACATGATTTTCAGTTCATTTATTTCATATAAAAGATTAGCGACAATCGACATATCATCAACTAACAATAACAAGAAAATAAAAGAGTCATCATCAAAGCTTCTAACATAAATACAAAAGTCATACTCACACCTTATGTAGCAAATATGAAGCATGTATGAATCAAAGTGCTTATACCATTTCCTTGGAGACTACTTTAAACCATACAAAAACCTTTTCCATTTACAACCTAGTGTGCCTTATCTAGTGTCACTGAACCCCTCTGGCTGCTTCAAGTAAATTTGCTGATTAAGATTATCGTGAAGAAATGATGTCTTCACATCCTTCTGCTCTAAATGCATGCATGTCTTGGATGGCTACCAAGCCTAACACTATCTTGATAGAATTATGTCTAATGGTCTAATAAAAAAGCTCATCATAGTCAATCCTTTTCTATTGTGAGTACCCATTTTCTACAAGACAAGCATTGAATTTTTTCCCCTTCTTTTCGTGTTTCTGCTAATTTTCTCTTAAAGACCCACTTACGATTAATGGAGGTTTTCCACTTAACAAGATAAACAAGCTCTCATGTCTGGTTTTTCTTTAAGGACTCCATCTCATCCACTATTTCCCCCCTTTCATTTATCTTTCTCTTGTCTAGCTATAGCTTCTCGAAAAGTGGAAGGGTCTCCCAAACTAGTAAGAAGTGCATAGGCTGCAAAATCTTCAAACCCATCACACCTTTTGCATAACTAGCAAAGACAGATTTCTTTGACTTTGGATCAATTTTGGATTGATCTTCATTGGATATATTCACATAAGTTGAACACTAAAAAATCCTTAAATTTTCAAGATCAATATGATTACTAGTTCATACATCCTCTACAAACTTCCTTTCTAATGAAGCCTATGGTGACATGTTGATAAGATAGCACGTCATACTAATAACATCTGCCCATAAACCTTTTGATAGTCTAGCATTTAACAAGAGAAATATTTACCTTTCAGTTAAAGACCTATTCATTCTCTCTAACATGCCATTTTGTTAGGGTGTTTTATGAACTGAGAAATGCCTTTGAATATCATTTTTTTTCACATAACCTCTTGAAATTTGAATCAGTGTACTTTGTCCTATTATTTGACCGTAAATACTTGACTATTCTACCTATTTGATTATCTACCTCTGCCTTCCATAACTTGAACTTGGCAAAGATTTAAAATTTCTATTTCAAGAAATACACCCAAATTAAACTTTGCAGAAAAATCATTTGTAAAAATCACAAAATAACTAGAATCACCCATGGAAACCTCTTTATTAGGCCCCCACACATCAAAATGCACATAGTCTAAAATTCTTGTTGTTTTGTGCTTTCCAATCTTGAACAAAACATAACAATGTTTCCCAAGTACACAATACTTGCACAAATCCATATTCCAACTAAGAACATCCTTTATTAGATTTATCTTAGGAAGTTCCATCATCACCCAAAATCATCCACCCTAAATGTAGTGAACCATTTCTGATGGTGCGTCATCTAGTAAGAACAACCAGAGTCAAGAATCCATGCAACTGTGCATATGCTAGATGAAACACATAATATATCTATTTCACTGCCACAATCATCAAGTTGAACTATATTTGCATAATTGAATGAGTCCTACTATCTGTTTGGATAGTCCCTCTTTCAATATTCAATCAGTTTGCAACTATAACACTCAATTGTTTTCTGATTCTTGGATTTAGACCTGTTATTTCCAGAACATGCTTTACTCTTGTTATGCCCATCATCTTGACCCCCCCCCCCCTCACATACAGACTTGTCGTCTTGAGTTCCTTCCTTAACACTTTGTTTCCTTTGAGAATGAGAAAAATGTAGTTGTAATCACATCAAGATTGATAATGTTTTTCCAGTATGTAAGAGTAGTCACCAAAAGATCATAAGAACATGGTAACGATCACATCAAGATAATTGTCTTATCTTCGTCATCAATCTTCACCACAAGTCTCACCAGATTGGTGATCATATTGTTGAATACATTGACATGTTACAAATCAGATTCTTCCTACATCTTCAAACTGTATAGTCGCTACTTCACAAATAATTTGTTCATCGGCGTCTTTAACATATATCGACTCTTCAATTTGTCTTAAATCTCCTTCGGGGTCATTAGGTCCAGGACATGATACATCATCTCGTCTAAAACACATAGGTGAATCAATCATGTGTCTTTCTTCTTCATCTTTGCCGAAACGATATCCTCTATGTCGGTCACTTTCGTCTCACACAACGCCTTTTGTAAACTAACTGTTGAGCCAACAAATCTTTAATTAATCCACCTTTGTCATAATTCGAAATTACTCGTCTCTTCGAACCCTGTTACCTCAAATTTCATATCATAATTAATCTTTATTTAATACCAATTGTTATAACAACAATAAATATAAAATATTAAAGAGAACTATAATAATTCTATAGTTACAAAAGTATGCATCATTGATCAAACTTATCAATTATATTTATTGTTTTTTACTTTCGTTTTTTCTTTAATATTATATTATATACGATGGTATAACCCATACATTAGCCTCAACACAAGTTAAACTCAGAATTTTCCATATTGTAGGAAATTATCTCTTTCTTTCTGTCTTTCTTTCTGATAAACGACTCAACTACTCGTACTCATCCAATAAATTTGTCACTCCATAAATGGCTAAGGTTTGTGTTTAGAGTATAGTTGAGACAGATTCATAAATTCATTAGATATATTGTCTATTTCTTGGTGCAAGCATCTTAATTGTTGAAAAAATATGGCTAAGAATATCTCTGTTACAAGCACTTTGCTGCATCATCACATCAATCATACATTACTATGTCCTACTTTAGCTAGTACCCATAATCCTCGTATAACTTTGAGACTATTCATTCATTTTTGTTTAGTGTATATAGCAAACTACTCCAGGGTGTAAGTCACATGACTCTCATTTTCTTCACTAAATTTGAGACACATTGATAAAGGACAACTCATCAAACCGAGTAATAGTGCATGCCGACGTTTAAAAATAGGTTTCACCTTTTATAGAGTGAAAAGTTAGGGTGTCAAGAGGTCGGTAGTAAAACCATAGGCAAATTAATTTGAGAAAAGAAGTCATGCCACATTTTGAAATAGTTTTACACTATCAATTAATCACAATCATGCATCTAATTATATCCTACTTTTATTTTAAACAACTTTTAATGACTTGGTATTTTGTTGAGTTTTTATTGGTTGAATATGTAAAATAATTTTACACTGACAGTGTATGAATATTATTCTCAATTAATTTTTTTAAAACTGTGTTTTAGTTTTGAAAAAATGGGTGATCCACTTGTATTTTAAAATAATTTTATATTGTCAATCAATCATAATAATATATTCAATTAAAATTTTCTTTTAGTTGAAAAATAAAATTAAAAACATGATAGATTGATGGTTTTTTATTGAATAACAGTGTAAAACTATTTTACACTGTTAATACATATCCATTAAACTTTTTAGTTTTTAAAATTTAAAAATAATAAATTTATTAAGTAGTTTATAAAACTACTTTTTATTTAAAAATTTAAAAACTAAAATAGATTTTAAAAATTTTGATTTTTGATTTTAAGTTTTTGAAATTATGAAGAGAAATAAACAAAGAAAATTAGTATAAGTTTTATTAATGATGACAAATTTATAATATTATATAAATTTAAAACAATTTTAAAAAATATATTTATCAAATATATTTTTTTGATTGTTTTTTAAAAATTATTTATTAGAATTGTTTTACAAAATAATTTAAAAAACTAAAAGTTATTTAAACGAACCTTTACCATTGGAACCACATAAGTGGTAAAGGTTATGTTTCTAAAAAAAATTTGAACCACATAATACACTATTAAAATTAGATTATACTAGAGAATTACTATTTAAACCACATAATGCATATGATAACATTGGATGATTCGATTATATTATTCAATCTATATTATAAAATTGTATAGATATTAAGTTAAAACTAGTGTGAAACCCGTGCCTCCGCACGGGTTCTGGTGTGGACCGGTTTTATGTTACCAGTTAGAATATGTAATTCAAAAATAATAGAAAAAATTAAAATAAATTATGAAAAAAAGGATAAAAAAGAAGTCTAAGATTAATATATAACTTAAAATTCAAAATATTAAATATGTTCTAATATAATATAGGAGTTTTTTATAAACCACTAATATTTAGGTTTTTGTCGGCCACCTTGAGCAATTCATAATATTTTTAAAAAGACTTTTTTTTGAACAATAATTATTATTTTTCTGTATATAAAAATATGCTTTCCTGTATTTATTTCCCGTATGTAAATATTATTTTTGTTTTGACATTCTTTATAAAATTATTGGAATCAATAGTAAATTTATTCCCGTATATAAATTTTAATTTTTTGAATTAATAGTAAATTTATTCTCGTATATAAAAAGGGTTTGCCAAACAGAACCTTATATATTAAAAGAAATGGAAAAAAAGTATGTTCAATAAATTTATTACAATTATTTTATTGATAGATTAAAAATATAATTAGTTTGATGAATGATAATATCTGATAAAGTATTTGAAATATTTATTTTACTCATAAAGTCTAATAAATAAATAAATAGAAAATAATAATAAAATAAATAAAATATAACCCTAAAATAAATATGATATTCATCCGTATCTAAAATTACAAAAGAAACCAAACAAAAACATGATATTATTATGTCTATTGGTATATTGATAGTCACAAAAACAATTGATTAAGAGAAAATTAACATTTAAAATGATATAGTAATGGGCCCTCAATTTCTTTTTAGGAAATGGAGTGGATCCTTGCACGGTAAAACAATTGCTATTACACATGCAAATTTAATATTTAGTATCATCTTCTTAGTGGATCTCTTAGATTACCTTATCTCTTCAATTTTATTAGAATGTCATCTAAAATTATATTTTTCATTTTTAATTTTTATTTCTTTTTCTTCATCAAACAAATACCTTGTCTTTTTTCACCTCTCATACCATCTCCACCACCACAAAATTTATTCCTGTTTATAACAGTATTTAAATCAGTAGTAAAATTGTTCTCGTTATTCAATATTTAAATCAGTAGTAAAGTTGTTCTCGTTTATAACAATAGTTATTTCAATCATTATTCAATAATTTTATTTTTCCGTTTCATAAATTTTGATGTTGGAAAAAACAAAAATTAAATAATTAAAAAACTTATGTTATGCTTATGTTATCTCTATCATTACTCAATATCATTATTTATTATCCTGTAATATTTCTCTTTATAGAAAGAAACACGTTTTATCTTACTTACTATTTATATCATTATTTTAGATATTTACATTATAAATATTTATATTCTTAATATTTATTTAATTTTTCTATTAAAAACTCAATATTCTCTAATTCTTCATATCCAGTAGAACACTATCTCAAGAGTGCATAACTCTAACTCAACTCCACAATAACTATCTCATTCTATATATTTTATAAACTAATTTAACATGTTTTTATAACTTATTTGATAATTAATAAAATAAATTTATTTTATATTTTAACCATTTAACAAAAATAAAGATTCACTGAGAATATATGATCTAAAAGAAGAAAAAAACTTTTAAAATGAAAAAAATTTATAATTTTTTTGAAATTGTAATTTACTAACAAAATATACAGCTCTTTACATATGATATGAGAGAGAAAATACAACTTTAATTATCATTTTCAACCATAACATAAAAATAGTGAGAAAAAAATTATATTTTTAGAGGAAAAGAATAATTTTTTTTTTTTGCAAATGAATATAATTAAGTAGAGTGAAATACAAAAATGAAAGAGAAGAGAAAGAAAAATTATGCGTGAAATAGTGAGAGGAAGAAATCAATAGAGAAAGAATATGAGGGTGAAAATCAAGAAAGATGAGTTATGCTTTTATAAAGAAAATGAATATAATAGGAAGTGTGTAAAGGAAGATTGAAGTTAGATATTTTAAATTGAAATTAAAAAATTGAGAGTAGAAAGAGTGAAAATTTATAAAAGAGATCATTAAGGCAACAATAAAGTAGATGTCCAACATCAATCATTCAACATTAAATTGAAATATAAAAAATATATTAAAAAAGTATTTTGCAGAATGATTAGACAAGACAACATATTGTTTTGAAAGAAAAAAAATATGAAGCACTTTATGTAAATCCCAAGACAACATACTTTGGGGAAAAATTGAATTTTAGAGTTTGTTTTAAACCAATAAATGATAACTCAGTTGCATTATAGAAAAAAGTAGAAGTATAGATGTTGAGTAGTAACCAAAAGAATACAATTATGATAATTTAATTGCAAAAAGTATTATTTGGACACAAAATATCCAAAAACCAATCACGTGGCAGAATTATAAAAAAAAGGGCAACATTGTCTTTTCCAGAACCATCACTTTTCTCATATTATAGATCATATAAGAAAATAAATTTCTTATTACTATTACTTTGAATATGAAAAATATTATCAATAATTAATGTGTAATATTATAATAATCATCATTAAGTATCATTTAATTTTGTAATATGAGAAAATATGTAAAATTGATTTCAAATCTACATTATACATATAAAACTATTATTAGAAACGTGTGGGAAACATTTTCTTGCTTTTCCGGTTGTACAACTCATCCAGAATAACTCCACCCCTACTTTTTCCAAAAGACCCACGTGAATTGATTTTAAAGTTTCAAAATCCCTTCATCCAAACTTTTGGACCCCTCACCCCTCCTCTTCTTATACCTTGCTCATTAAGTTTAACCTGCAAAAATTTAATACAGTAAAAAATACAAATTATAAAATAGCTAAAAAAAATACATAACCATAAATAACTAATATTACATTAAATATGTCCTTCAATATACAGAAATAGAAACTTGAAGAAAAAAAACTAATATCACATAAAAAAAATTATGAAACTTAAAAAAATAAAAATTTAAGGCAGAAATATTTAATTTGATAGATCTGTCGGAGGAAATAGAATAAAAATATTTAGAAGGTATCTTATGAAATTTATTTTCAGCATACAACTAGTGTCTTACCCGTGCGTTCGCACGGGTACCCGTCGTTTTCGCGCATTGTGATTGAGAAAAATAAAAGATATTAGTAAAAGATTAAGTTTTGGGTAAAATTGAAAAAGTTATAAAAATAGTAATATTTTATTTGACAAATTATAATGAAGAAAAAGTTTTAAAATAATACCCGTCGTTTTCGCGCATTTGGATTGAGGAAAATAAAAGGTATTAGTAAAAGATTAAATTTGGGTTAAAATTGGAAAAGTTATAAAAATACTGATATTAAAAAATTGAATATTAAAAATAAAAAGTAATTAAGAAAACGACGGGTATTGGACAATAGACATTGGACAATATTGTCTATTGTCCACAAAGTTTATTGTCCAATGCAATAAACTTAGTCACATTTACTTTCAACATACTAACATCGCTTCCCATTAATATTGAATATTTTAATTAATAACTCCATGTTCCCGTTAATATTCAATTGTTTGATCAGTAACTTAATGTTTTCGTTAATATTCAATATTTTGATCAGTAACTTCATGTTTTCGTTAATATTCAATATTTTAATTTGTAACTTCATGTTCCCGTTGTTATTCAATGTTTTGATGAGTAATTTCATGTTCCCGCTAATATTCAATTTTTTGATCACTAATTTCAAATTCCCGTTTAATATTAATTGATTAAAATCAATCTTCAAATTAAATATATTATTTCATATATATAACTATTTGAATCAATTCTATAATTATTCCTATATATAAATAATTTTATTTTGGAATTATCTATAAAAACTGTTAAATCAATAGTAAGTTTATTGTTGTTATTATTCAATATTTAATTAAATGACGCGTACCATATAAGTACCCGTGTGTATCCGTACTATATTATTTTGTATTTGGACGAAAACTTTTAATTTTAATATTTCAATTATATATATATATATATATATATATATATATATATATATATATATATATATATATAGAGAGAGAGAGAGAGAGAGATAAATATATATTGATCATTAATGAATTTGTCCAATTAAAAGTTTAAATTTTATAAATAAGAACAAATTATATGATTAATAAAAAAATTTCATACAATATTTATGCAATGACAAATATGAAAAAAAATAGATACAAAATTAGAATTCATTTTAAAAAAACAAACAATTTTATTATTTTTAAAATTTATGAAAAGACTCGATTTCTTAAACTAAATATACTCCTACAATTTTTTACTTTTTAATGTTTGCAACAATTTCTAAAGTAAAAAATAGAAGTAACTCTCATTGGAAGATGGAAGAAGTAAAAACTGTAATTGTCGGATGCTGATGTGGAATATAGTGGGGAGACCTGCTGATGTGGCAGCATGTGGGTTAGGAAAAAACATTTCCTTTCTTATATGTTAGATATTTTGAAATAAATAGTTAAATTATTTTTTGATTTTATAGTATTAGAACTCAATAATTAAATACACGACTTCTTGAAAATTTAATATATAACATTTTTATATTCTATTTATTTTAAAATCCAAAAAATGTATTCCTATTAAAAAATTAATAAAGAATTTTAATTTAATTGTCACTAAAAGTGTAACTAATACACTACAATTTTGATAATATATAAAAATAAAAAAAAATAAAAAATGACTTATATTTATAAAAAAAATAACTTAACTATTGCACTACAATTTTTATAAAATATAAAAATAAAAATAATTTACTTAATTAATGTTTTACAACACCTCTTTCCTTTGTTCCCCAAACATTCCTTCTCCATTTAATCCTTCATATGTGTTTTACAAAATACTCAAATATGGTCAAATATGGTTAGACATGTGGAGCAAATTAGGTACAATTTTTGTAATAAAGTGCAATTTTTGTAATCACATAAAGGGAGAATAGATACATTATTGTACACTGATAATTGTGATGAATAATATTAATGTTAATGATAAATGAAGATAATAAATCTTTTCAAATTTAACGTGGGATATTTGATTTGATCAATCATTTATAATATTTTGGAATCTTTACAATCAAAGGAATAAATGATTTTAATTTCTTTTAATATTAATTTACTTTCATTCAAAGTAAATCAAACATAATATATGTATATATTTGGAATGTTTTGATGCCAATTAAGGTTCTAATTGTAACCAAAATTTGGAATAATGTTTTAACATTATGAAGTCAATTATGTTTTAACGTTCTAATGTAATATAGGCCAATCATTTTTTAACGTTCAAAAATTCTAACAATTTTAATTATAAACACTATATTAAAATAAATAATAATATAATAATAATAATAATATTATTATTAAACCATCACTATTAATAATTAATAATAATATAATATCTAGCTAATAATAATAATAATAATAGTTTTATGATAATAATAATAATAATATTGATTATTTTTATAAATGAGCGATTTTTTAATGTTGATTATTAATTGGGATATCTCTACATTAAAAAATATCTTATTTCTAAATATATTTAGTCAATTAATAATCAATTATAAATATATTTATCTAACAACATTAACCTCAATAAAATTAAAAATAATTTAATTCTTGCAATTTGGAAAATTTAAAATTAATAATAATTTGAAAATTTAAGAATTCAATTCTCCAACAAATAATAGAAAAATCTCAAAGAGGTTAATTAAAAAAACCTACATCTTTTTTATGAAAGAGGTTAATTAAAATAAGAGGTGTATATAAATGTCCACATGTAAGAAGTGATTTTCCCAAAGAAGTGGAAATACAATAACGAAACGATTCTTTGTTGTAATACAACATCTCTAGCTTGGAAATCATTTCTTTTATGTTGTTTAACATGACTAATCCTAAAATTTATTGCATCATTTATAGCTAATAATAACGAATAAATTCCAGTTGATTTATAGATAAAAAAACTAATAAATCAATTTTGGATTTTTTTTTTGCATTGAAATAACTAAAAAAATACTATAGAATTATTTTGGGACCGTTAATATTTTGAATCCTAAAATTTATAATAATAATAATGGATATGTGTATATAAGGTCGAAACCCAATCGTCTTCTTCTCAAAAGGTCATTATTGACGGCAATTGGATAATTTTCATCTATAAATATCGCCCAATCACATTCACACCCAATTCAATAATAGTACTGAAAAATCCTCTAATATAGATAGCACGTTCAAACCAAATAACCCCCAAACCCACAAAGGGCAAATCTCGCAGAGAGCAACAACAACAAATTGCACCAGCTTATATTTTTAAGGAGAGTCTATATATCTATCTTTCATTAATCTATTCTAAAAAGAGTTTTCCAGTAATGATAGACCGAAGTTTACAATCTTTTTTTGCTGTTATTTTTCATGATAGTGCTACTTTTGTAGTCTGTTTTTCATGACATCATAATCAAATAGAGGAAAACCAACTTGTAATTTCTTCAACATGCTTCGTGTCAAATGGTAAACTGCAATGACAGGCATCAAAACACTTCCCATCCAGAGTTTACCATCCTTCTCCTCCACTTAACTCACTTCTTTAACAACCTTTCCCTCGTTATCCTCTAATATCTGTAGAATTTTACCTCCCGGGCTATATTTCGCGACGACTGCATGGAACCTTCCTCGGATTTGCACGCACAAGAAAGTTCGAATCGTTATAACCGAAACTGGCCACCAGAACATGTTAGCACTTGCTACAATGTCAGAGTAGGTTAATTGTAATTTGTAAATGCAAAACTGCGACGATAGAGAATCCTAACTCAAATAGTAAAGCTAATTATAATTTGTAACGTTAACGTAAATTCGCTACCTTAGAGGTACTGATTTGTGTGGGCATTGTTGTTTGATTTCCATGAAACATGGACCTGACCTCGAAAGACCGAAATCAACAACCTTTTCCAAGCTTGCATCAAAACATGCAGCATCAAAACAGCAGAGATGCAGTCTAAGCCAAGCTTGCATCATTTCATCAATCCACGATGGTGTTTACGATCTTACGGTTGATCCACACACGCTGCAATGGTAAACCATTCAAAACCAACATCAATATTTTCAAAACATCAAATCAACAAAAACTGTGAAATCATAAAACAATATCCATAAACAAATTTCATTCAACTTAGAATTTCTTGAAAATCATAAGAAATTATCGACATTAGAGTTCTCACCCCTTAATATGCTTTTAGCCAGCACCTACAATATTCGGTATATCAGCTGTAGGATTCAGTTTTGCCCCTGCATCATTCGGTACAACATTTGTATGACTATGTTCAGCCCCGAGATCATTCGGTACAACAGTTGTATGACTCAGTTCCGCCCTGCATCATTATCACACATGGTTTAATATTTTCATCATTATCACACATGGTTAAACAAAATTCTTTAAATTTAAAGATATCAAAAGAGATATATAGAAATGTAACCTTAGTTTGTCTTAAACCACCTAAAAAGAGATTAAACATTCAAACTTCTGATTAAAGTATGATCCTACCTACCAGGATAATCTTTAAATGACAGCTGAGCTGGGATCATGGTTTCTAGCTGAATATACATATGACCAAGCAGAACACATATATCAGCATACTTTCAATCATGAAGGCCAAAAATACTTTGACAAATCCAAAAAGAATTACCTTTAAGGACCTCAAAGCAGCAATTCCATTGGCATAATCATAAATTTTATTGGCAAAGGGATCATAAAATAAACTGCTTTCACATTCAGAAATAGATTAACACGACAGTCAGGAATAAAAGAACTCCTCATTCCTGCCACATGATGACAACAATATATGTTTACATGAAAACATAATTCAGATTTGATGATTAAATATTTTCTTCTTATATTACAATCCAATTTCCAACAATCCTCTGTATATTTGGAATCATTTACCATTTGGAAGTGATTAAAATATGGAAGAAAAAAAGCCAATTGGACTAACCTGTATGTTACATTCTTGTGGAATTCCACTTGTTCATTCACATTCAGCTCAATTGATTTCTCTTTTAAGATTTGTAGTCTATTTTCATCTGATTTATTTCTACAGCTGCTGACAAATTGGAGCTTAGGTTTCGGCAAGCCGGGATCTAATCTCTTATTGGAAACTGAAAAGGCCTCAAGTTGGAGACTGTGAGCCTACAACAAATCAAATCATGTCAAGTATAAAACTGAATTTGAAGAGATAATTGGTTTCGTAGTTCTAATATGATTTCCTTGCGGAAGCAATGTCATCACCTGAAGTAACATAAACTATTTGCCAACATTAAAAAAAGTCATCAAAAGAAGAATCATCCTCTGAAACACCAGCGTCAGTTCCCGCTGATTGAGCAATACATGTTCTTTTTGTTACAGAAGAAGGAAGATTGAATTTGATGTTAACCACACAAATGATAACCAACCAACAAATCCATAGAAATCAAGTATTAAAATTTGAAATCAATCTGAACACCGGTTGAAAAGGAATTCGATATACCTGACATAGGATTTCTCCATTAAACATTGCTAAATCAAAATTTGTATTCAATTGCAACATCAATTGTGACTTCACTGCTGAATTATGTTGATTCTTCTATTGGATGAATTGAACGTTGGCTTCGGAGTGGGGCAATCAGATTAACATTCTTTGATTTACCACTGAATTTACATCAAGACAGAGATTCATTAAGTTTATGAAAGAACAGTTTTAACAATTACATAGTAGAATTGATGTAATGGTACCAGTTGTAAGTAAATACACTTATCTTTTTATCAGCAGTGCCGATTTAACCGGTTCGAAGACCCTTAGGTGATTTTGGTCGGAGACCCTTGTGATGGGAATTCGGTTTGTTGCTATCCTCCATTTGTTTCTGATTTTAGCCTCTAATTAAGCCCTGAAAAAGCCCTGAAAAAATTTAGGGATTCGAATTTATGATTTCCATACCTTGATTTAGATTCATCCATCAAGACGAAATATCAAGACCTTATAATGTTTAAATTTCAAACCTTTATCACATCTTTCTATCTATCTCCATCAGGAACCAAAAGCCAATATCGACATACCATGTTTCAATTGTAGATGCGCGGCAGTGGTGTAGTCGTCGGTGTTGGGGATACGACGGCAAAATCAGCAGTTGCAGGCGACGCTGGTTTCGATCTAGAGCGGAGTAGGCAGAGGTGGATATGGGCGGTTGTGAAAGTTGAATGGAGATGAAGAGAATGGTAATTGAAGATAGATTGAATCGTTTTGAAAATGGGAAGACAAACAGTCAATGTAATGTAACCGTGCATTGAAGAGAATGGTGAGTGAAGAGAATGTGCCGGTTTTGAAAGAAGAGGAGAAACCGTTTTGGAAGAGAAAGAGGAGAGCGTGAGAATTTTGAGAAGTGTAACCGCCAAAGCTGATGTGGATTAACCATGGAACAGATGCTGATGTGGATAGCCTAAGAAAGTCCCAAATGGTAGACTTTTCTTATATGATAGATATGTTCTCAACAATAATAAAATAGATGTTGCACAAACTGTTTCAGAAAAATCAATAAACAATATTACTGAAATGGAATTAAAGGCTTAGAGATTTCATTTTTACATGATTTGATGAAACAAAAACCATAAAAACTCAACATAATATTCGTAAAAACTTAAAAAGAAACAAAAATAAAAATCAAACATGTGGAAAATAAAATTCACCTTAATATCTAGATTTCTTTGTTTCCTTTCACCTTAAGATGGATAGATATGAAGATAAAATACGGGTAGATCTGAAGGTAAAAAACTTAGTCTCTTGTGAAATCTACAACAATCAAAACAAATATGATCAGAATCAAAATTATATAAAATTAGATAGAAGAGAACATATAATAATAAGAGAAAGTGAGCAAAAGATGAGATGAGAGGAGAAAAGATCAAAGAGAAAGCTTCACAATCTGGTGTTCGTATAGATCTACAACCCTGAAAAAATAACAACAAAAAGAAAAAATAAAAATAAATCGCAAAAGTATAAAACATAGATGAAGATAAAAAGATGAGAGGTGATGAAGTCTTAAAGCCAGATTCAATCTTTGTATAAGTCTAACGCCTGAAAAAACAAAACAATAAACAAAAAGAAAAAAGATAAGAAAATTTAAAAGGTGCAAAATATTGATGAATAAAAATAGATGAGATAAAAGGAAGAAGAAGTAATAGAGAGGGAGTGATATGAAAGAGGCAGCAAGCAAGGTGAGAAAAGAGAGAAAGAAAAGTTGTTGGGGAAATTTGAGAGAGAGAGAGAGAGAGAGAGAGAGTTAGGAAAAACGAAAGAGAGAGAGAGAAGAAGAAGTTGGAAATGAGTAGAAAAATTAAAATAAGCCTATATAAAATGATTGCCATAATATAATAATAATAAAATCAGGTCAAAAAGTGAGAAAAGACAATAAATAAACAAAATTGAGTAGGTGTTGACAAAAGGGCAAGGGGCAATATTGTCTTTTACAGGTACATTTGTTTTCTTATTTTATAGATGTCTAACATATGTCTATCTTAGCGAACAGAAGTCCTATTATGTAAGTTATGGTTTTTACTAGTTCAATGTTGCTTTTTATCTTAGTGAACGGAAGTCCAACTATGGATTTTGAAGTGAGTAAGGGTTTTGGGGCAATGGGATCTTCTTTTCCCTATCTCTTTTCTTTTTTTGCAGCGGGTGGTCTTGCTTGGATGATTTTCAACACTGGAGAAATTTTCTGGATTTCATGTGAGTGAGGACATTCATTTCAAATTGCTTCAATTTGTCAATGATACTATTGTGCTTTGTGATGGGTCTTGAAAAAATCTTTGGAGTTTGAAGGGCATATTGGGGGGTTTTGAATTAGTGTCAGGCTTATGTGTCAATCTCTCCAAAACTAAGATTATTGGGTTAAACATCAACGACGATTTATGCAAGATGCTTCTACTTTTCTCACTTGTGATATTGGAGCTATTTTGTTCCCTTTTCTTGGCATTCGATAGGAGTTAACTCTAGAAGAAAAGGAGCTTGGAGTCTAATAATCACAAAATTTCGGAGGAGATTATATAGGTGGCAGGGTCACTAGTTGTCCTTATATGGTAGGATAACTTGTTAAATGTTTTGTTGAGTAATATTCTTGTATACTTATTTTCTTTTTATAGAGCGCAAAAAGTGGCTGGAAACGAAATCATTAATATCCAAAGAAACTTTCTTTGGGGAGGGACGAAAGAGAAGCATAAGATCAAATGGGTAGCTTGGGCTAACATTTATAGGCCTAAGAAAGAGGGTGGTTTGGGGGTGAAGCATTGCAGAAGGTTCAATGTGGCTTTGTTGAGCAGGTGTCATTGAAGAATGTTGATAGAGACATATTCCTTATGGTATGACCTGTTATCATTCAGATATGGTGATTTGAAATCTAATATTTTGGATCCTTCTTATATTGTTAAATCCAAGAAGGATTCGATATGGTGGAGGGATCTCTGTTCTTTGTCAAATTTAAATTGGATTTCAAGTTCTATTAATCATAAGTTAGGTAATGGTAATTTGGTGAAGTTTTGGAATTTCAAGTGGCTAAGATCCAGCCCTTTTTGCGCTTAATTTCCAATTACATTTGCTATTATTCTGAATCCTAAAATCATAGTTGTTGATATGGGATTTTGGGATGATACTAGTTGGAAGTGGAATTTGAAGCTGGTTGATGTTGGTTTACCGGAGGAAGCGTTATCTAAATTTTTGTGGTGGTGTTGGAAATTAATATATTGATAAAACCCGATATACAAGTTCAGGATGCCTTTTTTCTGGTTGTGAGGAGGAAATGGCTTTTTGGTCAAAAACATTTATAGGGCCGTGGCGGATTTAAGTTTTAATGGACAAGTGTTGGAGGAGTATAATTTGAGAGGGTTGGACAAGGTTTGGAAGACTAAGATCCCTAGTAAAGTTTAAGCTTTTTGCTGGAAACTGAAGGATAGAAAAACACAATAAGGGGGGTTGGATTGGGTTTTTAAACAAATAAAAATTTAATAACACGTTTGATTATCCTGGTTCGTTTGAACTCAAACTATTCCAGTCCACCCGCCAAGGTGATTTTGCCTCTCTCTTACCAGGACTTAATCCACTAAATCAAACTTGATTACAACTTTCACAATGACAACCGTCAATGTCTTCTTGAGACTCAAACCACAACCCAGTTTGCTTAAGGAACAACAATTATAAACTTACAACTAGAAAGTGTTTAAGAATTGCTTCTAAAAAGTTATATCACAACTGTGATATATACACAATGTTTAAGAATAATGCACAAAAATAAAAGAATTAATGAATAATAATTTGAGAGCTCTTCATAATTGTTTGTGCATAAGAGTTCTTGTTTCAAACATCAGTAGTGTCTTCAATATATAGTGAAGCTTTGGATCCATTGAGAGACACACTTCTTCATTTTTGGAAGGTTGATATAATTCGTTTTAAGTTCTTTCCACAAATAAGGATTATGTCCGTAAAATTAAAGTTCTAGTCGTTACTAGAAGATCTTGAATTATGACTTGTAACGGAACTAAGTATCAAAATATTATGTATCAGAGCATTACGTCAGCGTTTGGTGCAAGAAGCGTTTTTCTTATCAGAGCTTGATCAGAACTTTTGCTTCTGAGAAATCACAGTCAAAACCTGAGCAATCGACAACCTCACTACTTTGATCTTGGAGAGCTTGTTGTAGTGACTTTCAGAACATGATCTTCTTAGAACGGAGATCAAGTGGCAAATACTTCTTGTTCTTGTGCTTCTTTCATAATTTGTTTCTTATTCTTTGATCTGGATAAGCATCAGAACTTCTGTAACATAAATAAACGATTAGGGAGCATATATGTTCTTATTAAAATTATGTGTTTGTTATCATCAAAACTATTTCAAATATGTAGAACCAAACTTTGTTCTAACAAAAACTCATTCTCAAGAGGTGCCAACCAATAGTCAATTAGCTAAACATGGAGTCATTCAAGGGAGACATATCTTGAATTTTCCCTTTTGCTTTTAATGAAGAAGAAACATAAGACCATTTGTTCCTTAGTTTCTTGGTGAGTAAATAGGTTTGGAGTTCGGATTGTGTCTGGATTAGGGTATTAAAAGTGGTGTACTCTAGGAACATTATTGCTCATTTGCATCAATTTTGCTGGAGGATCGAATCCAAGTTTGCATGTAATTTTTGTTATTTTTTCTGGTTTGTAACTTGTTTAGTAGTGTGTCATTGCAGGAACTCAATTTTGTTTCAAGATGCAATTTGTAAATATTAAGACATAGTTGGAAGAATTAAAAGGATGTCTTGTGAGTGGGTTCAAGTTTTTTTTTCAAGAGTTCCATAGGTCATACTTGGAAAGATTGGAAATTGTGTCCAGGTAATTGTTTGTAAGGATTTTGTGTAGGAGATGTTTGCCTTGTTATTGATTTTTGTGGTGTTTCGGTTTTTATATTTTGTAATTGGGTTTAGTACCCCTTGTACTTTCTTAAATACATTTTGCTTATGAAAAAAGTTCTCTCTCAACACTCTTCCTTGCATGAAGAGCCTTCCACAAACCTTCTACCATCACATATGAGATTAGATGGAAAAGCTTATCAATGCACATCACAAACAATCACAGAGATATTGAGTCACCTTGACAAATACCTCTCTGAGGCCAGGAATAATCTGCTTTAGCTTAATTCCACTTAACATTAGTTTCCACACTAGTAGCTGTTGAGAAAGAACATGGTGTAGAATGGTGTATAAAGGGTAGATGGATAGACTTTTTCCCTGAAACTTTTAGGTTTTGATTTGTTGGTTTCATTTTGGTAAGATGATAAGTTCAACAAGATGTTGGACAAGGAAGCAGAGAGAAAGAAGTTTTGTTGTTTGACGAAGTTGCAGAAAGATGATAATGGAGGGGAGAGAGAGAGAGAGAGAGAGAGAGAGAGAGGGGAGTTCTTCAAAACCTGAGACAGGTATTTATAGATTAAGGTAACGTTGTTGATGGGGAACAATTAGTGTTTACGTGTAGGAAGATGACTACTTTGTTTCCAAGAAGTGGGAGAGTTAGTAGGAGTGGTTTGAAAACCCACGACCTAGGGAGTAGAGGTAATCGTGTGAAGTGATGGAGAGTCCTCAAAAATTACAGCACAAAAAGTAGCCATCATGACAAGTGACATCAGCAAAGTGGGCATATTATCAAAATTTTGCAGAAGAAAAGGAAAAGGCCTAAATTTCTTAGTCCAATGTAGTCTCAATCGAAATTGGCCTTTGGGGGGAGGGAATTTGTTGGCCATGAATTTTCTACCAAAGCATGAATAAAGGTGCAAGAGTTTTGAAACCAAAAGGCCAAGAGAAAGAATGGTAATCGAAATTGGAAGGGTCGAAGAGCATTGGTTTAGAAAGATCGGAGTTAGGCTAGTCGAAATCTGCAGTAAATCTATTTGGGGACTTAAACAAATTTTAGATCAGATTGTTTAAGTTAGAGTCGGAGAGGATGGCAGTTAAAAAGAGCAGCTTTTGCAAGAAGCTGTCAAGGACGTGGGGAAGTTGTCAAAAAGCAACTTTGCATAGAATTGATACATGGCAAGTTATGAGTGGTTGAATGTTAAGTAGCAGTTATTCTTTATGTCTATATAAGCAGAATTTACAATCACTTCTAGAGGTTATATTTTGTAACATTGCAAGAAAAAACTCAAAGTAACCGTCAGAGAGAAATGAGTGACTTCTGAAAATGTACGCATGCGTTCCAGTTTAATTTCAAAGCAATTAACCTTTCAATTTTGAGTATTACATTCTACTTTTTCAATTGTCTTTACTTTTTTCTACTTTATCTGTATTTCTCAACTTTTACCAAGTTTTATGTTCAATTCAAACAATAAAACCATTTGAAACATAGCACTATGTTATAGGATTTTGTAGTCGATCCTGCAAGTTAACTTTAATAAGAGGCTAAAGCTTGTTTGCCAGAAATCTGTGCAAACAGGAAGGTTCTTCATGGATTACTGAAAAACAAATTAAACCGAAAGTTCTTTACAAATTGTTGAAACACAACTCAAAATTAGGTTAAGCAAAAGTCCGCAAGGCTAAGGATCTAGGACCGGACGATGTCAATTATCGACTTATTTCTTTTTATTTAATAGAAGGAAATAATAAGAATTTTGTTCGTAAGATTCTTATTATTCTTCAGGTGGAAGACGATCCTAAGATTTATAAGGAAGTAATAACTTCAAGAGACTCCTCTTTTTAGTAGAATGTTATCCAAGATGAAAGGATTTTAATTATATTAGACCATACTTGGGAACTTGTCGATCCACCTAAAGGATCAAGACCCATTAGATTCAAGTGGGTGTTTAGAAGGAAGTATCATAGTGATGATACACTAAACACCTACAAGGATAGATTAGTAACCAAGGGTTTTAAACAAAATAAATGTGTTGATTATTTAGACACATATGCATCGCTAGCAAGGACGATGACAATCAGAAGTACTTTTTGCATTAAAATCCTTGCATGATTTTATAGTTCACCAAATGGATGTCAAGATGAAACTTCTAAATAGAGATCTCGATAAGGAGATTTAAATGAAGCTGATGAAAGGTTATGTGTTTCCTGGTAATGAACAAGAAATGTGCAAGTTTGTCAAATCCTTGTATGGATTAAAACAAGCATTGAAACAATTACATCAAAAGTTTGACTTTGTCATTGGAGGACTTACAACTTAGGGGAAGACTTTTCTATCATTATCTAAACAAGAATTCAAAGAGTTTGTTATCATCAAAAGGGGGAGATTGTGGAGATTACATCGTATATCTAGTTCAGTTTTGATGAAGACAAATATTATCAAAGAAGAAAAGAATCAAAAGTGTCATGCACATCAATGATGAAGTTGCTCAAGAAGGTTGAACATAGAAATCTAAGTGAAGATTTGAGAGAAGTGAACATAACTAAGGTACTTATTACAATTCATGCTATACTACTTTAAATTTCTAAGAACTTCATCTAACTTCTTTTTGCATTGTATACATTAACATCTAAAATATTTGTTCATCTAATTCTTGATACAAGTGTTTGTACACAAAGTAGTGTGAGAATATTGTGATATTCCTTTGTCCCCATGTTGATTATATGATTGATCATTACCATCGAGATGAATGAAATTTTAGAAACAAAGAGGTTTCTAACTTCCACATTCAAGATGAAAGATCTTGGACTAGTTGACACAATTTATGAGATCAAAGAAAAAAAATAGTGGGGGTTATGAACTTAGTCAAACATACTATATTGATTTGAGACGAAAGATATTGGACTAGTTGACACAATTTAAGGGACCAAAGTAAAGCGAAATAGTGGGGGATTATGAACTTAGTCAAACACGCTATATTGAGAAAATGTTTGATAAGTTCAAACATGTATGCTTTAAGGAAGTAACGATTATCTTTGATCCTAGTGTCAAAATTCAAATAATGAAGGAAGAGTTGTAACTCAATTGAAATATACACGTGAAATTGGTTGTCTAAAGTAATTGATGGAATGTACTAGACCCGGCATAGCATTTGCAGTTAGTAAATGAGTAGATTTACTAGAAATCTAAATGGTGAGCATTGGAAGGCCATCACAAGGATTTTCAATTATATTTTAAAAACCAAAATATTGACCTCCATTATGGTAGGTTTCCTTCCATATTAGAAGGATGTACCAATGTGAGTTGGATATCGAGTGTTGGAGATCATAAATTTACAACTGAGTGGATATTTATACTAGCTGGAAAAGCAATTTCTTGGAAGAGTAAGAAACAAACATGTATTAATCTTTCGACCATGGAATTGGAGTTTGTGGCTCTTGCTTCCACTGGTAAAGAAGTGGAACGGCTGAGGGACCTTATGTTGGAAGTTCCATTAACAAAAGACAGTGTTTCAAAAGTATTGATCACTGTGATAGCCAAGACACTTTAGCTAGAGCATTCAGTGAAATGTATAATGGAAAGTCTAGACACATAGGACTTAGACATTCCTTTGTGAGAAAATTGATTAAGGATTAAATCATTTCACTCACCTATATACGAACGAGCTATAATGTGGTTGATTCATTTACTAAGCCACTGGCCAGAGACTTAGTAATGGCAAACTCGAGAGGTATACGGTTGAAACTCCTTGAATAAGAGTTCCAACAGCATCTATAACCCAATCTTACGCTAATAGAACATTAACCTCAAGATTCAGTGGGTAACAACAAGTCGTTGATTTGGATGTTTGTCAGACATTTGATAATGATGTAAACTATTTTAAAATTGAGAGTTGAGTTTTTTCAAACTCTTAATAAAGTTCAATACCAAGGATAAGTATCTCATGGAAAAGGATACAATATAAACTTCACCTATGTAAATTTTGAGATGGTGTCATCTCAAAGTGAGAGTTGGAGTTTCTCTCATGAAAAATTCATGAAATAGGAAAGCACATGCCCATAAATAAATGATAGGCGAGAAATATAGGCGAAGAACTTTAAAGAATGTGTGCAAGATATTGCCGGTCTAATCACATGGATTAATGATTTAAAAGCATTGCTACCTAACATTTCGATAAGACTTTGCATTGTCCGAACTAAGGTTAAGTTTAAAATTGAAAGATACTAAATTGTATTAACATTGTTTGTTTCTCTTTTTCTGAAATTGATCTTGTCATTATAAAGTGAGCATCTCAGATTAAAAAAAACATACTTCCTCTTCACTAAAATTTCAGACAATCTTTGTTACATTCGAGTTTTCGTCGATCTTGCGCAAACTCAATTAAAACTGAATTATCTTAAATATTTCCGTATTCCAACTCTTAAACATATTAAAAATGTTTGAAATACTTATAAAAAAAGTGATTTTGTTCACAATTTTAACCCTGATTCACTTGATTTAAATTAATTTTTCTAAAATTTACTTCAATTATGCGCGATTTTTTTTTCCAAATATAGCCTCGTATTAGTTCTACTTATTTTTAAATCATCATTCATTTAGAATTTAGATTTGTTTTTTAATAATAAATTTCATATGATATTGTAGCATGTAATGCTATGCATATGCTAAAACAATAATGGCGAATCTGTCAGTCATTTAGACAAAAAAGTATACATGAAATCTAGGCTCATATGAATTTTAAAAGATATCAGTGACTTTGAATATTGTGTTTCCTTCTCCAAACTCTTTTGGTGCATATAAGGTGTGTTCTGCATAATTAATATTATTCTCCTAACTTAAAAAAAAATATTTATATTAATTTTTTAACTCTTCAAAATATGTTATATTAATTTTTTGTCTAATTGACAACAAAAAATTCAAAAATCCATCGTAAATCTTTCACTAACTTTGATTAAAAAAATTAAAATAATATATTTTAAAAAATTAAGGAATTAATATAAACCTTTTTAATTTAAAGGGTCAAAATAAACCCCAAAATTAACCTAGGATACTAAAAAGAATATACAAACCTTAATACTATATACTAAAAAATTAGTATGCATTAGTTTACTATTACAAAGACCACTTAGTTTTGTCAATCACGTTCTTGCAACTACTCATTCTTTAATATAATGCTCACTTTTCACTTATTGTAATCAATTTATATATGAAAGGTTTTTGACTTGATGCAAAATGTCCAAATTTAAGTTCTGAAATTGGCGAAATATCTTCACAAATAATGGAATTTGAATGTATGAGTATTATCATCTCGTGTAACTAAAACTGATTATTGAATGTATGAGTTATCATCTCGTGTAACTAAAACTAATTATATTGAATTTATATGTATGAGTAAGGATGTGTTTGTTTTAAGATTTAAAATTATATTTTTTAGAATAATATTTCCATAATTTTTATTTATAAGAATATTATTCCATTTATGTATTTGGTAAAAATTTAAAATTTCAAAAACTAATTATAAAATTTATTTAATTTAAAATTATAATAAAATAAATATAAAAATAATGTGAGTGATAGTGGAAAGTTGTAGTTGATTGAATTTATTCTGATGAGAATGTTATATTCTAACCTTTTAATCTTTAGAATAAAATGAGAAGAAGCATGTGTAAATAATATTCTTGAAAATAAAAAATATCTTAAAATAATTTCTTCAAACTTGAATCAAATATAAAAATATTGCATTCTATATCCATATTTCTGAAAATAATTCTTAAACCTTTACACAAATACACCCTAAGTTTTAAAAAGTGTATTCTATTTATTTGTTAATGTTATTTACATTGTTCTTAACCTGCACTAAGTCCAAATTCCACTCATCTTATAAATACTATTTTTTCACATGTCGTTTTGGAGAAAATGTCTGTACTAAAATTTAAATCATTTTACAATAATTAAGAATCATTAATATTAATTTCTATTATACCCTTAAATATTTATTATCATATTTTCTTCTAATAATTTAAATTTATCTTTTTTATATAATTAATAAAAGACAATGTCATAAAATTTTTCATAATTTTTCTTTCTCATATAACAATGGTTATATTTCTTAATAAGTGTAAAAAGTCTAAAACAACTTATACTAATAAAAAATGAAGGGGTATCATTTATAAAGTAAAATAAAGATATGATTTTTTTAATTAATAATTAATTTCATCTTCACAATTTAAAAAAAGATTTAGACGTTTAAGTGTTAATCTTGTAAGTTCATTCCTCATAACCATATCAAAACGTTGCAATTCATCCAACAACCATATCATAACAAGTAGAGTTGTTAAAATGGGCTAGCCCATATAGGTCGGTCCATCATACCCGAAAAATTATATGGTTTGGGCTTTAAAATTAGAGCCCATAATTTTCAAGGCTTTTTTATTTCAGTCCCGAAAAGCCCGCTACCTATTAAGGCTAATCCATATGAGTCGTGGGTAATTCATTAGACCCGCATACTTATAAATTTTAAAAAATATATATTAATATTTATACTGTCTTACTCCAAAATAGCACATTAATTTTTCTCACCGCATTAATTTATTTTTGATATACAAAAAGCCATTAAACGCAACTACTGGGTATTATCCTCAATAAGCATGGATGTGAGCCTTATCTCATACAATTTTCCCCATTAAATTTTATTTCTATTCTATTCAATCTTTCTCATTTAAATATTATACATTAATATAATCAACATTCTTTCATCGTATTATAATAGTTTTCTCTTATGTTAAATATTCAAGTATTATTTTATACAATTTTGACATATATTGTATCGGAAAACACATAATATTTATAAGAGATAATATAGTACTTAAAAATGTATTATGTTTAAAATAATATAATTTTTAATTTTATTTATAATAAATATTATGAATTTTTTTTAAATAAAAAATCCGGTTTTGGGTCGGGTATCCCGAAGTCCGTCTAGAGCTGGACTCGGGTAGTAATTCTCGAGCCCATATTACACAAGGACTTCTTGGTCCAGCTGTAACACCCCAATTCTACCCAAACTGTTAGGTACAAATATCAGAGTATAAAAATTAAATTCACATAAACAATTAGGGTATTACACTTAAGGAACCACACCACTAAACAATAACATACTCGTAAAAGACGCGTAACACAAATAATTCAAAGAGGAAAGATTCTCATAAACACTTGACAGTATTCATATATGTCGGTAAACAGAATACCCACAGTATTTCCTCCAAAATACAACGTATGATAAGGTATCCAAAATACATAATATGAATACACCCAAGGATCAAATATACATCAAAGGACCCTATAAGCATCATCTACAAAATAAGTGTTCAATCCCCCCTAGGTGTTACGTATCATTAAAGCTGAAGGGTGAGAATATAATTTATAATGAAAAAGCATGATAAATATAGTAATGCCAACAAGTGTCATCAAGAATCATACAACAAAGTAATCCACTAAATCAACCACAATCAATGTGTGAACAATGCGATAAATGAGTGAAGACATAATGGTAAAGACAGATGGTGATGAATGAGACTCGACTATGCATATGCATGTGGTACCAAAATCCGGAGTAAACTCCTCCTTGTCATTATGACAATACACCTTGCCGAGCATTATGCTGGAACTTCTTTCCACCTAGGAAAATACACCGTTGTCGAGCAGTAAGCTACGACAAACTGTCATCGAGCATTTAGCCCCCACTGATGACCTCTTGCCACTCGGGCAAATACACCTTTACCGAGCATTAAGCTCCTACTGGTAAAAATTGTCAATTCAGGCCACCTGTTAATAGCATTCCGCCATTAACGTATTGAAATGTTATGTTGTGCTCACAAATGACTCGATTACATAACAACAACAACAATAATATAACTTGGTCACATATCCACATCACACCGGTTATATTAATCAACACGGGTACATCATAAATACCACTCAGGCTTTCATAATCACACAGCACAAACTTACCGTCAAAACACACCTGATTAGTAAATATTATATCACAAAAATATATTTATGAAAACTCATACAACCACCAACACACTCTTCTTTATCATAAAACATACTCAATAATTTCCATAACACTTCAAACGGTGCGTAGAAACGGTCTACGGTTCAAAAGATACAACAAAATGAAGTTTGGAAAAACTATATTTTACACTGTCCGCTTGAGCTCCGCTTAGCGGGCCCAGACAGAAAATTAATAGTAAAAAATGCAGAAGCTCCGCTTAGCGGACCCTCACAAAAAATATTCTGCAAAAGAACCTCCACTTAGCGGACCCAGGGCCGCTTAGCGGACCCAGGGCCGCTTAGCGGACCTGCGCAAACCTAGAAAAATCAGTTCTGCAACAGACCGGCTAAACTCAACCCAATCATCTCAAAACCTCAAATAAGCTTCCCTACACCTCCTACACAATCCATACATGCCATATATTCATTCTAACAATCAATGATCCATGGTTTATTCACTAAATGTCAATAACCTAATAATTACTTCATGAGTAAGAAAAACATGGAGAAATGAGAAACAAACATGATCAATGAAGATATCTATCATCATACTACACATACACACCACAAAATCATGTTTATAACTTCAAAACTCACAATCCACCATTGTTGGTCAAGCATAGAAATGAACAAGAACAAAAATAAAACAAAACTATGAGAATCATACATCCAAGATAAATTAGATTCACCCCCTTACCTTGGTTAATCTTGATTCTAGCTTGGTTGTTCTTCTCCCAAAATCTCTTCTTCTCTTTGTTTTTATCCTCTTTCTCTTCTCACTTTTCTCTCTATTTCTTTCTTTTTCTTCTTTTCTGGTATCTCCTCAACTGAGACATATGGAATACATCGTGCAAATTAGCAAGACTTGACGGTAACGCCACCCGATACGCAACTTTGCCCACTCGCTCCGATATCTGATAAGGACCAATAAAACGCGGAGTGAGCTTCCTCGATTTCAAAGCTCGACCAACACCCGTCATAGGCGTAACTCTTAAGACTACATGATCACCAGCTTGGAATTTCAAATCTTTCCTTCGCTTGTCATGATAACTCTTTTGCCTACTTTGTGAACTTCTCATCTTCTCACGAATAAATTTCACCTTCTTTGTAGTCTCTCTTACCATCTCAGGTCTGAGTACCATACTCTCGCCCGATTCAAACCAACATAACGGAGTTCTACACTTGCGACCATACAGCGCTTTAAAAGGTGCCATTCCGATACTAGAATGAAAACTGTTGTTGTAAGTGAATTCTATCAACGGAAGATAAGTATCCTACGAACCTCCCTTCTCAAGAACACACACTCTTAACAAGTCTTCTAACGATTGAATAGTCCTTTCGGTCTGACCGTCTGTCTGAGGATGATAAGCCAAACTCAACCTTAACTTAGAACCTAGAGCCTCTTGTAAACCTTTCCAAAAATCTGATGTGAACCTCGGATCTCTATCCGACACAATACTCAACGGTATACCATGTAGTTTCACAATCACCTTGATATAAATCTCGGCTAAATTCACAACTGGAAAAGTGATGTTAATAGGAATAAAGTGAGCAGACTTTTTCAACCTATCAACAATCACCCAAACGGCATCAAAACCTCTCACAATATTCGGTAAACTCGTCACAAAGTCCATAGAAATACTATCCCATTTCCACTCTAGAATATCCAACGGTTGCAACAACCCTGCAGGATGCTGATGTTCCACTTTCGACTTCTAACATACCAAACACGCATACGTAAACTGAGCCACGTCTCTTTTCAAACCAGACCACCAAAAGATCTTCTTCAAATCCTGATACATCTTATTGGCTCCCAAATGAATACTCAAACTGCTCCTGTGACCTTCCTCTAAAATCATCTTCTTCAGCTCGGAATCATCAGGTACACAAATCCGACCACGGAATCTCAAAACACCCTGACCATCCACTCTGAAGTCGCCATCATCACTTTGATTTGCCACCATAAACAAATCAACAAGTTTCACATCTATCCTTTGTCTCTCGCTAACGGTCGACAGAAAATCATTCGTCACTTTCAACATACCCAACTTCACACTATCCGATGTCAATTCACATACCAAACTAAGATCGCGAAACTGCTCCAAAAGTTTCCACTCCTCCGCCATCATCGTGGACATATGCAAAGATTTACGACTCAAAGCATCGGCAACCACATTAGCTTTACTAGGATGGTAATTCAAGCTAAAGTCATAGTCCTTCAGGAATTCCAACCACATACGTTGTCTCATGTTCAATTCTTTCTGATCAAATAAGTATTTCAAACTCTAATGATCACTAAAGACCTCAAACCTTGCATCGTAGAGATAATGCCTCCAAATCTTCAATACAAAAACAACCACAGCTAACTCCAAATCATGAGTGGGATAATTCTTCTCATGAATCCTTAGTTGCCTCGAAGCGTAAGCTACCACCTTACCTTCCTGCATCAACACACCACCTAACCCCATATGCGATGCGTCACAATACACCACAAACGGTTCGTTAGGATCAGGTAAAACCAACACCGGAGCTGAAGTCAACCTTCTCTTCAACTCTTCAAAATTCCTTTCACAAACTATGTCTCAAATAAACGCCTTACCCTTGCAAGTAAGTTGAGTTAACGGAATTGCTAACTTTGAAAAGCCTTCTATAAATCTTCGGTAATAACCCGCCAAACCTAAGAAGCTTCTGATCTCAGCAACCGATCTCGGAACCTCCCATTGTAGCACTGCATCTACCTTGGATGGATCCACTGCAATCCCGTTACCTGAAATCACATGACCAAGAAAACTCACTTCTGATAACCAGAACTCGCACTTGGATAACTTAGCATACAGTTGCTTCTCCTTCAAAACCTGTAGCACAACACGCAAATGCTCCTCATGATCCTCCGGAGACTTAGAATAAATCAAGATGTCATCTATGAAGACCACAACAAACTTATCCAACTAATCATGGAATATGCGATTCATATACTCCATAAACACACCAGGTGCATTAGAAACCCCGAACGACATCACCAAAAACTCATAATGCCCGTACCGAGTCCTAAACGCAGTCTTATGAATATCCTCCTCCTTCACTCGAATCTGATGGTAACCAGATCTTAAATCAATCTTGCTAAACACACTGGCTCCCACCAACTGATCCATCAAGTCGTCAATCCTAGGAAGCGGATACTTATTCTTAATTGTCACCTTGTTCAATTGGCGATAATCAATTCACAACCTCATGCTTCCATCCTTCTTCTTTACCAACAAAACTGGAGCTCCCCATGGTGAAACACTAGGCCTCACAAAATATTTTGTTAGCAACTCTTCTAATTGATTCTTCAATTCCACTAACTCTGATGCCAACATTTTATATGGTGCCATAGACACAGGCCTCGTACCAGGAACTAGATCTATGGAAAACTCCACCTCTCTCTTCGGCGGCACATCAGAAAAGTCTTCAGGAAACACTTCAGGAAATTATCGCACTACTGGGAAATCCCCAACTACAGCTCGACCCTCCACAGTCAACGATGCAAACAAACCAAACAGCTGCGCGCCATCTGCTAACAGTCGATTCAACTCCTTGGTAGATAAGACACCAAATTCTGCATCATTCTCAAGAAATGGAAATCTTACCAACTTATGATAACAATCGATATGGACACGATTATTCATCAACCAATCCATTCCCAGAACCACGTCTAACTCGTTCATCGGCAAACAAATCAAATCAACAGTAAAGTCCTTACCGAAGATTGATATTGGACAATTCTCACATACTAAAGAAGTAGTCACCGACCCCATTGCTGGTAAATCGATAACCATCTCACCACCCAAACTAGACAGAGCAAGACCTAATCTTTTAACACAATCGGCGGCTACAAAACAATGCGAAGCACCTGTATCAATGATAGCAATTAAAGAAATGCCATTAATAAAACAAGTACCTCTGATCAGTCGATCACCCTTATCCGTCTGAGTTCCAGCCAACACAAACACCTTCCCACCAGCTTGAACCTTCTTCTTCGGACATTGACCGCTCATGTGCCCCTCTTCACCACAATTAAAGCACACTACTCCCTTGGGCGCACAGTCGGATGATATATGTCCTGCCCTTCCATACTTGAAACATTTCCTCGCGTCACTAATGCAGACATCACTTTTGTGGCCAGGTTTACCACACTTAAAACATACAATCTTAGCAGGAGCATCTCCCCCACTAAACCTTTGTCCATAACTCATCTTTTGCTTACCCTTCCCTCCGTCATACGGCTTCCCACGATTCTGCAGACCCTTGTTCCTCTTTTCATTAATCACCTAATGATGAGCATTGTTATCCTCCTCATAAATCCTACAGCTGTCCACCAAATCTGGAAATACCCGACTCGTCTGATACCCTACCGCCTTCTTGATATCAGAACGCAACCCATTCTGGAACTTAATGCACTTAGAAAATTCTGCTCCCTCACCAAAGTGCGGGTAGAATTTCACAAGTTCATTAAACTTTGCCGCATATTCAGACACACACATGTTGCCTTGAACCAACGCCAGAAACTCAGTCTCTTTCTTTCCACGGACATCCTCCGGATAATACTTCCTCAAAAACTCCCTCTTGAACACCGTCCAGGAAATCTCTTCACCTGTTGCTTTTAACCTTGCCAAAGCCTCCAGCCACCAATCATCAGCTTCCACAGCTAACTGATGAGTGCCATACCTGACTTTCTGCTCTTGCATGCAATTTTGACATATATTGTATCGGAAAACACATAATATTTATAAGAGATAATATAGTACTTAAAAATGTATTATGTTTAAAATAATATAATTTTTAATTTTATTTATAATAAATATTATGTATTTTTTTAAATAAAAAAGCCCGTTTAGGGTCGGGTATCCCGAAGTCCGTCTAGAGCTGGGCTCAGGTAGTAATTCTCGAGCCCATATTACACAAGGACTTCTTGGTCCAGCTGTAACACCCCAATTCTACCCAAACTGTTAGGTACAAATATCAGAGTATAAAAATTAAATTCACATAAACAATTAGGGTATTACACTTAAGGAACAACACCACTAAACAATAACATACTCGTAAAAGACGCGTAACAAAAATAATTCAAAGAGGAAAGATTCTCATAAACACTTGACAGTATTCATATATGTCGGTAAACAGAATATCCACAGTATTTCCTCCAAAATACAACGTATGATAAGGTATCCAAAATACATAATATGAATACACCCAAGGATCAAATATACATCAAAGGACCTTATAAGCATCATCTACAAAATAAATGTTCAATTCCCCCTAGGTGTTACGTATCACGAGCGGACGACACCAAAACGGACAACTACTAAAAGAGCACCTACACTTGCGGATCACCTGCACATTACCCACGAGTAGGTAACATTAAAGCAGAAGGGTGAGAATATAATTTATAATGAAAAAGCATGATAAATATAGTAATGCCAACAAGTGTCATCAAGAATCATACAAAAAAGTAATCCACTAAATCAACCATAATCAATGTGTGAACAATGCGATAAATGAGTGAAGACATAATGGTAAAGACAGATGGTGATGAATGAGACTCGACTATGCATATACATGTGGTACCAAAATCCGGAGTAAACTCCTCCTTGTCATTATGACAAATACACCTTGTCGAGCATTATGCTGGGACTTCTTTCCACTCAGGAAAATACACCGTTGTCGAGCAGTAAGCTACGACAAACCGTCATCGAGCATTTAGCCTCCACTGATAACCTCTTGCCACTCGGGAAAATACACCTTTACCGAGCATTAAGCTCCTACTGGTAAAAATTGTCAATTCAGGCCACCTGTTAATAGCATTTCGCCATTAACGTATTGAAATGTTATGTTGTGCTCACAAATGACTCGATTACAAAACAACAACAATAATATAACTTAGTCACATATCCACATCACACCGGTTATATTAATCCACACGGGTACATCATAAATACCACTCAGGCTTTCATAATCACACAACACACATTTACCGTCAAAACACACCTGATTAGTAAATATTATATCACAAAAATATATTTATGAAAACTCATACAACCACCAACACACTCTTCTTTATCATAAAACATACTCAATAATTTCCATAACACTTCAAACGGCGCGTAGAAACGGTCTACGGTTCAAAAGATACGACAAAACGGAGTTTGGAAAAACTATATTTTACACTGTCCGCTTGAGCTCCGCTTAGCGGGCCCAGACAGAAAATTAATAGTCAAAAATGCAGAAGCTCCGCTTAGCGGACCCTCACAGAAAATGTTCTGCAAAAGAACCTCCGCTTGGCGGACCCAGGGCCGCTTAGCGGACCCAGGGCCGCTTAGCGGACCCAGGGCCGCTTAGCGGACCCAGGGCCGCTTAGCGGACCTGCACAAACCTAGAAAAATCAGTTCTGCAACAAACCGGCTAAACTCAACCCAATCATCTCAAAACCTCAAATAAGCTTCCCTACACCTCCTACACAATCCATACATGCCATATATTCATTCTAATAATCAATGATCCATGGTTTATTCACTAAATGTCAATAACCTAATAAATTACTTCATGAGTAAGAAAAACATGGAGAAATGAGAAACAAACATGATCAATGAAGATATCTATCATCATACTACACATACACACCACAAAATCATGTTTATAACTTCAAAACTCACAATCCACCATTGTTGGTCAAGCATAGAAATGAACAAGAACAAGAACAAAACAAAACAAAACTATGAGAATCATACATCCAAGATAAATTAGATTCACCCCCTTACCTTGGTTAATCTTGATTCTAGCTTGGTTGTTCTTCTCACAAAATCTCTTCTTCTCTTTGTTTTTCTCCTCTTTCTCTTCTCACTTTTCTCTCTATTTCTTTCTTTTTCTTCTTTTCTGGTTTTCTCTCTTCTATTCTCTCTTATCTCATTTCTATCTCCCCCCTACTTCCTATTCACTCATAAAAACATGTAACTAAAATATCTACTTTACGATCTAAACTTAATTCCTCCAAAAAACCCAAAACGCAAAGTAACACATCATATATATTTCTATTACAGAAAACGTAAAAATCATCGATTAAATAATAATCTACTATACCGAACTATTACCGACTGACACGACTCAAAAACAGTAAAAATTTAGGAAAATACAACAGACATCACAATTAAACAGAAAAACACATTTACGGGCGTTACACCAGCCCTAAAAAGCCCAAGGTCGGCCCTTTTAAGAACGAGTAGTCTATTTTGACAACTCTAAAACAAGACCAAGGATTTGCTGCATTTAAGGCGCCAAAGACATGTACATTGGGTCTTTCTCCCTCTCTCATCACACTCATCACACTCTCTTTGATCCCATTTTTTTATTTTTCTGCATTTTTTCTTTTATCAAAAGTGGTCAAAAATAACATGATATGTATTTGGAGCCTTAACGATGGCAGTTCCTTGCTTATCATTACTAGGGATGTAAATGGATATCTACGGGGACGGATAGTTTAATATCTGTGTCCGCCCCGTTGGATAAATATGATATCCATATCCGTGCGGATACCCGCTAAACAGGTAATCCGTGGGTTTTAAGATATCTGCGGATATTTACATATATCCGTGGATAATAAATACTATTTTTCTAAAATTATATTTTGAAAAATATTTTCAGTTTCTTTTAAAGACACGAGACGTTATTATTACATAACATCATACAAATCTCTCATATTTTAACAACAAAATTTTATCAAATTAACTTTCTTCTACCAAAGCATAATATTCCATACATTTATTTTTAACAAAAAATGAATGTTATTGTGATTATGAGTTATGGTGGAAGTGCGGACGATGGAGGAGTAGAAAGAACGACACTAGTTGAAAAGAAAAAGAGCGATATTAAGAAACTTTGAAAATGAAATGACCAATAATATTTGTATAGGATATAAATGTTTTATTCAAAGAAAACTTATATATATATATATATATATATATATATATATATATATATATATATATATATATATATATATAAAATAAACTAATAATATTTAAGTAATTTTTATAATTTATTAACGGATATGGTTATCAGCGGGCACGATAACATTAAACCCATATCCATATTCATTAATAAACGGGCATTGAAATATCCATTTATTTTATCCGTGAATATCTACTAAACTATCCGCCCCATATCCATGACGAATTTTATCTGCGGATATTCACGAGTATGGATATTTTTGCCATCCCTAATCATTACGGATAAGAATTTGCGGTCTTTAAGGCCTAAAGACATATAATGCCTTTGAGTCTTTCTCTCTCCATCACACTCTCTATCATCTCATTTTTCTTTTTTTCTTTTTTTTGTTTTTTCATCAAAAACAGTATTTTAAAACCCGGACCGTTTTGGCTGGTTAGACTGCGAACCAGAGAGTAGAGCGGTTTGATAAGTTCATCGGACCATAGTTGTAATTGATCCGGTGAAAACCTGTGTGATCCGACCAGTTCATTGGTCAGACCAGTAAACCTGTGGGTTTCTTAAACCGACGGATTGATCTTATTATGTTTATTTTTTAGCTTATTTATAATTTTGATCTCCTATTTTTATTTTCTTAAGTTTTGGTGTGCCTGTTTTAAAATCCGATTTTATTGATATTTATAATTATGTTAATTATTTATAATAACTAAATAATATTAAAATTATAAAAATGAAATTTTGTCAAATTTTAACAATCACATATGTAACCTTGTAAAACGATTAAGATTGTAGTTTTATCGCAAGATAAATCTTTTTAATGTTTAATTTGGTTAAAGAAAAGAGAATTATATATATTCTATAATTACAACAATTTTGTCTAATTTAATTCTCAATAAACTAATTTATTATTAATCATACAATAAAATAATATAATAAATATAAAGAAAATAAAAAATTAATTAAATAATATAATAATACTATAAACTAACAAAAGTTTTAAAAAAATCATGTTATTAAATAAAAACAAAATTATATTTTCATATTATTAGAAGTCATACAATCTAACTAGTGATCAATTGATTCGACTAATAATTCACTGATCCAATAACTTTACTGGATCAATGATATATCCGGGTTTCAAACCATTGATCAAAAGCGAACAAAATCAACTAAAGGCAACGTGAGTTATCACTTGAAGACCTTGACCAACAATTCTAATTTCAACACTGAATAAAAATACAATTAAAATTATGTCATAGAATACTTTAGTTCAATTAATTGTCCAACAAGTAATCTGATATACTCCATACACTACTTTTTGTTACAAATTTTACTGTCTTGTGCGAGAGGTCTTTAATTAGTATTGTCTTTAAATTTGGATGGAATTTAACTTTTCCTTATAAAATCAATTTATAAATTAGAAATTATTCTAATTTGTCAATATATTTCTACCTCATTTATGGATTAACATAATATTGAGTCAAATTTTATTGCTTGCTGAATTTGAAATATAACACATTAACACTAGATCATATATATTATACATGCTATCAACAACTAGAGTTTCAACTAAACTAGTTTCCAATTTAAAATAATATCAAGTTAACTTACAAAGAGTGTGCATAATTTACCATAAATAATTTTTCCGAATATAAAATCTTTTAGAGTTAAAAGGTAGTGCACTGACAGTGTAAAACTATTTTACACTGTCATCCAATAGGGAGTCATGAATGTGCCATGTCATTAAAGTTTTTTTTAAATAAAAGAATGTTTTAATTGGATGCATGGTGGTGATTGGTTGACAGTGCATGACCCATTTTCTCAATCTTTTAATAAAAAAAAAATGTAACAATATTATAAATAATTGTCTAAATAATCTAACGATAATACGATATTATTATATTCTCATGACTAATCTCCGTGCTCCACGAGCAGTAACAATAATAATAATAATAAAACAGAACCGAATGTTTTCAAATGCAACAGATCTAGCTTCATCCATCACATCACACTCACCACAACCTCTCAGAATTTACCAATGGCAACCTTAATCAATCGTGTCCGTTCTTCCTCCACCACAAAATCACTGTCTTCAGCTCTTCTTGGAATCAGATCCTACGCAAAGGTTGCAACTGGAACTGATATCCTCTCTGCCGCATCCAATGTTTCTCTACAGAAAGCTCGCTCTTGGGACGAAGGTGTTGAATCCAAATTCTCCACTACCCCTGTCAAAGACATCTTCAAGGTTCTCATCACTTTTCTTGCAATTTTCAATACCTTTTTGTTCAATATCTAATACCCTCTTTTTTTTTTCTTTAATTTGATGTTGCAGGATAAGAAAGTTGTGATCTTTGGTCTCCCAGTAAGTTAACTTGACAATTTTTTTAGAAACATAGTAAGTTTTAAGGTAGTGGTTTTTATTTTATGTTTTTTGTTATTTTTTAGGGTGCATATACTGGAGTTTGTTCAAGCAAACATGTTCCTCCTTACAAGGAAAATATTGAGAAGTTTAAAGCTAAAGGAATTGATTCTGTTATTTGTGTGGCTGTTAATGATCCATATACTGTCAATGCTTGGGCTGACAAGATTCAAGCCAAAGATGCTGTAAGTGTCTTAAGGCTTCATTTTTATTGTTTTTAGTTTTTCTTAGCCTTGTTTGTAGTAGAGCTGTTGTAGCTGTTTAAATGCATTTTGTTCGGTTTCTGTTCCATATTTCTAGTATCCCAACAACTATAGGGTCATTTCAAACTGTAAACTTATTTCCAACTGAGTTGGATATTTTTTTTTTTCCTTTTGAAAACTCGGTATTCGGTCTTATGACCAACTGATCTAGGGGATTATAGACCTTGAGAGGAGCACACTCTTAAGTGTTAAGCCCTCACCAACAGATCAATCCCTGATGATGTTCTTGTGTTGCATTGTCATTTTGTTAGTGCTAGTCATGACTCATGAGTTTGTAGATGATAATGCATCAACAATGGTTTGTTTCATGTAAGTTTAAAGATAATGAGAACTGAGAAAGATGAGAGAACTTTTGTTTTACAAAGGACAAGGATTTTCTCATTCCTGTGTAATGAATGATGTGGCTACAAGAAATATGTGGAAGTTGTACTAATTGGTGATGTGCAAAAAAAAAAGAGAGAAGCACTACTTGCAACACACTCTTTTAAACTCATTCAACACTCTTCTTCTACTACTTTAAGAGTAGGAATATTGAAAAGAGCTGTGTATGTAAGACTGTGAGTCACCGAGTAGGATTGTGCGATCTCACGTTTCAAAACTACTCTTTCGAGTGGCGTTGTCATGTATTTTTTTTTCCCCAATGGCACTGATTGACTGATTTTGTTTCTTTTTTTTTTCTTTCTTTTTCCAGATTGAGTTCTATGGGGACTTTGATGCGAGCTTTCACAAAAGTTTAGAATTAACTACTGATCTATCTGCTGGTTTGCTTGGAATCCGATCTGAAAGGTATGTTATATACCCTCCTCCTTGAACTAAGATTGAGCTCGTTGACACAAACATTTGTTTTGATGTTTGAATGAATTTGCTTTGTTCCAATGTTTCTAAAACTAGATCAAATACCAAATTAGTAGTGAAGGAATCACCAAACAGTGAATTATTTGAATACAAAGTATGTGTTTTGTCTTTCAATATAAGTATTTCAGATTTCAATTCTCATAAGAATATGTGTTGTTTTGGTGTAGATGGTCAGCATATGTTGTAGATGGAAAAGTGAAGGCTCTTAATGTTGAAGAATCTCCATCTGATGTCAAAGTTTCTGGAGCAGAGACCATTTTGGGACAAATTTGAAGTTTTTGCTGATTTATAGGAATCTAACAAGTCTTCAATAAACTTGTCTTGATCAATGACAAGTGTTTAATAAACTTGAGCTGATAGAATATTGTTAAGAATTTTTCTGTTCACTTTTTTTATGAAAAAGCTTTTTGTTGGTTCACTTGTTTTTTATTATTGTGCTTCTTCTATTTATGTTTGGGATCAAAGATTTGATAAAGAAAAAAACTAAAAATGGAACTCGATGACAAAAACGAAAATGGAACTCAAAAAAGCAGTGGAAAATAACCTTCAAGGTGGATATAAATTTTGCTCTGATAACCATTTGAGATATCTTTTCTTCCAATTGAGATTATGTTCTTGAAGTTATTGCACTTGTTATTGCAAATGGATCTAATTGAAGTGTTTTGAACTTCTTCTGTTTTGCACTATTCACACTTCGAGTATTAATTTAGAAGCAACCAATGGAACTGAAATGAATTGCTTATTTTGATTAATCCTCTATAGTGTTCATGAATCAGTCATTAAAGTGTTGATGTTTGTTGAAGTTGACTGTTCAGTGGAAATGGAAATGTGTGTGTAGTTTTTTGGTTGCTTCATCAATTGTACAAGGGTTAATACATGTCACTGTCATTATTTTACTTGATAGTTTTCATAAGTTGGTACTTGTTGTCTCACATAGATAAAGTAGACATGGATAAGAACCTGATGATATGGATTATTACCTCAGAGTTTCACTATATTTCTTATGCTGATTCATATACACTTGCCCTTCTCGACTCAACCTGCGGCAATTTCTTTGCATGCACAAGTTTCCTTCAGTGTTTTAGTGAATGGTAGTATTGTGGTGAATGTTAGCTGCTTACAAATATTGGAGTTCAATCTTATTTTGAAGATCTATTGTAGTATGGTTTGTTGCCCTGTTTTGTGCAGGTGTTTAGTTTATAATGGCTTTGTTGTGTGTATTCATACAAGTGGTTAACTTTTGAGGTATAGTTTCAACTTGGTGGTTAAACTTTGTTGCTTTGGTGCTTAAGCCTTTCTTGTTGGCTTTGTTGATTTTAACTTCTCTTCTTCTATGGTGGTTAAGTTATTTTTTCTTATTCGAGTGTTTAAGTCTAGAGTTGTGACTTATACTTGATAGTTAAGAGTTTGATTGTTGTTTCTTCCAAGTGGTTAAATCTTGAGTTGTGGTTTATGTTTGATGGTTAAGTTTTTGTTGTCTTGTTTGGCATTTGGAGGATTACTCTCAAGACTATAGTTTGTACTTAATTTTCTTTTGGAGTGAATGTTGTGGAGAGGATTGATGAGGCCCAAGAGTAGGTGGAAGACTTCTTAGAGCTATGCACCTCAACTGTTATAAATTTGGTCTTTTGTTATGGCCTTGAGATTTCTCCCTTTCTTCAATGGATGTGATGCTTTTAACATTTACTATGAAATCTATAGTATCTTCCTATCAAATGAAATCGTAATAGAGACTGCTAGGGGTGTGCAAAATATCCGGTTTTGATGTCTAAATCCATAACCAAACCTAAACCACTTTTAAATATCCGGATATAATTGAATGGTTATTAACCGGTTTAGTTATTAATGGTTTGGTTATTCATTCGTATAATCCGGATATAATTAAATGGTTATTAACCGGTTAAATTATTTTGGATTCGGTTATAATCCGGTTATTATCCAAATCCAAATATTTTAATTCTCAAAATATTAATTTTTTTTTGAAAAAAAATATTTTCGAAAAAAATAATTTTTAAAACTGGATTTTTTTAAAAAACCGGTTATATAACCATAACCAAATTTATAACCGGTTTTATAACCAGTTTTGATTAAAATATGATTATGGTTATAAATCCAAACCATTTAAATAGTTTTAAAATGGTTATGGTTTAGTTTTTGAAAATAACCAACCATGCACACCCCTAGAGACTGCAACAAGGCTATGATCATATTTTCAAGAGATTGAACTCATATATTTTACACTTGCAGACCGAGCAAGAAAAATTGTCGTAGAGAAAATAAAAAGCACAATCACAATATAATGATATAACATAAAAAATTTTGAGATATAAGAATAAATAACAACCTTTGTCAAATAAAAACCAAAAAATAATATGACATTATGACCTCATTGCACTCGAACTCTTCAAAACAAATATCTAACTATATCTTACAACACTTTAACAAAATACAAATATATAACGATGAATCTTGCTAACCAGTGCCCTTAGGAAACTCTTTAAGCATATTAAATAAGGAAAATATTTTTTATAAAAGTTAACATTTCAATTTTCAATACATTTTCAATGCATTAAATACACACATTTTAATAAAAACTTACTACTTTAATCACTTAAAAAGTGCCCCAAGAACACTCGTTAGCATTTTCCTATAACTATATCTCACAACACTTTAACAAAATAATAATATAAAATAAAATTAAAAAAAAGTCAAAAATAAATTTAAAATGTTTCTGGTTGGTACATTTTAGAACCAAACTTTAGAATACTTATATAATATTGGTCTTCCTCTTCCTTTATGTTAGGAAACATGGCATCCATGAAAGAGAGAGAAGTTTAAAGAATCTATAATATTGATCTGAAAGTGAAATGTTACAAGTGAAAAAACTAGTGAAAAATATTACTGTTGAGAATCAAGTGTGATGAAGAAGTCTCACATTGGTTAGAAAAAGGGAATAATGAACACTTTATAAGTGAGAGAACCCACACACCTATCACCTTAAGATTTTAGGTGGACAAGTTGTGTGTCTCTCACAAAGTGTGTCCCAAAGTAGAATGTTCTCTCGTTGACCCCCTCCGAGTTGTCTCCAACACTTACAACAAATTCTGTATATATACTCAGCAATAAAACTCTTCAACTACCGATATAATCTCACAATACACTTTACATTAATGCTAATCAATATTCATGTGTTAATCTGCTAACAATAGCTCATAATTTTTAATGGCAACGGTAATTCCATGAGAACACACTTCCAGATTGTCTAAAAATATCATCATCGCATCGGAAGCATTTGATTTAGAGTTTATGACTTTTCTCCATTAGGATACTTATACTTTTCACATTGCAAACATTTCATTATTTTTCTTTACATAAAGCATTCCTCTAACTACCATCACTGAGTTTAATGGATTATTATTTTTCAATCTTCTTACTTCAAAAATAATTTTACCGTCAACTTCTTCAAAACTCTAAGTTTTCTTCTCATATATTAAAATGAGTTTAATATATTAGTAGAAAGATGAAATAGACCATATGAATCTTAATGTTTCATTTTCATCATCAATCTTAATTTCAATAGTTTCTAATTCAAAGAGAATGTCATTGAGTATACTTAGATTATTATATACTTTCATATTTTTATCTATACAAAAGCTATGAAACTACTTCTTCAACAACAATCGATTTGCGATACATTTTTTCTAATATAGCCCTTTAAGTTTCTCCAAATCTTTTTGGTTGACAACTTACCAAGAACATTCGAAAGAATATTGTTAGGCAAAGACATGTAGATTGTACTTGAAACTCTCAAATATAATTCCTCTCATTTTTTATTGTCCATGTTAAAAAGATTTTATTTCAATGTTGTGTAATTCTAATTGTATCAACACATCTTTGACTTGAATTTTCTCTTAGACAGTATTGATTATTCCATAAAATTTTTCTATGTCAAACACTTGAAATAAAAGACATTGCACTAATTTTTTTTTCTAACCAACACTTTAAGAGTATAAAGATTATTGTTTAATGTAGAAGATCAGACAAGTGTGAAACCACAAAACATACTATAAGTTTGATATTTGTTGTTGGAAATAATCCAGTATGAAGAAAATAAAGATTACAATCACAACATAGAGACGTAACGTAAAAACTGTTAGTGCTAGATGCACTTTGAGTGAGAGAATGGATGAGAGAGAGAAAGAGAATGAAAAGCAGTGAATTAGAGTTATTATTGAATGTGTTAAAAACAGAATTACATTATATATATATATATATATATATATATATATATATATATATATATATATATATATATATATATATATATATATATATATATATATATATATATAAGGTTACTTATATTTTAAGTAACTAACATAATAAATCCTAACTAATTTGGGTGTGTGTTTGGCAAATTGGATTATACTCTCAACATACTCCATTATAATCCAAGTTGTCGAACACAAACTAATCATAGTCGGTCTGAACTATTCCTAATTTCTTTCTCAAATTCAGGAATCTGTCAATCTTTAATCCTTTGGTGAAAATGTCTGTCAATTGTGCTTCACTTAAGCAATGTCTCACTTCAAGTTCACCTTGATTTACCTTTTCCCTTAGGAAATGAAATCTAGCCTCTATGTGCTTACTCTTTCCATGCAGAACTGAATTCTTTGCAAGATTTATGGATGACTTGTTGTCGATCTGCAACACCGAAGGTTTATTCACTTTTATCTTCATTTATTCCAGCACAGATCTTATCCAAATTTCTCGACACGCAGCATAAGATCCTGCTATATATTCAGCCTCACACGATGATAATGCCGCTATAGTTTACTTTCTCGAGCACCATGAGACTGGGGCACCAAATACTTGAAAGAAGTAACGAGTTGTGCTTCTTCGATCTTCTTTTTCTCCACACCAATCAAAAATCTGAATAGCAAGTAACTGTAGCTTCTTTGCTTTCAGAATCTCGTGAAAACGGAATTCCACAATTTATCGATCCTTTTAAGTATCTCAGGATTCTTCTTGCAGCCTTCATGTGTTACACTCTTAGTTCACTCAAGTATCTGCTCACCAACCTGAATGAGAAACCTATATCAAATTTGCTATTGCACACATATCTTAGAGATCCTACAATTTATTTGAACACAGTTACAACGGCTTATATTCTAAATAACTAACATAACAAACCCTAAGTAACTTGGACTTTGGCTTAATAACTCGGATTGTACTCTCAACAAAAACCCTATGACTGAAGAAAAAAATCACAATTCTTGTCTAATAACAACCAAAGAATAACATTGAAAATTATTACAACATATAAACTACTTTCAACCAACCTCCTGACCTCTAATAATTTCAAACTCTCCGAAACAATCACAATACTCTAATCCAAAAACATATGATAAAAAAAAATACAAATATAAAATACCTTTGATTAATGCATTTTAACGAAAGATTGTATAATTTCAATCAACGCTAAAAATATTATATTTCCTATTCTTTTTGAGGTTCTGTCCCGTTTCTCAACATGAAACCATTAGCCACGTCATACTTTTGGTTACTGTGTTATGTTGCAGTGAAAGTTAATTTTGTAAAATTATTTTGATTTAAAAAGTAAGTAATGAGTAATATGTAAAATGATTTTTGTCCGTTTGTTTTGGCTTTTTTTAAAAATGATTTTTATAGTGTTAACAAATTTTTCGAAAATTTTTTTTACAAAGAAACTTTTTATAAAAACTTCAAATGAATATTTTGTTTGAATAGTTATTCTTAAAATGTGATTTTAGGTACTTCATCTATTTATGGGGAAAAAATTTGGATATCAAAATTTCAAAAAATCACTTAATTTTGAAGCTATTTCAAATAGATTTTCATAAAAATCATTTTTGAAATACGACTTTTTGAAAAAATTATGATTTTGACAAAGTTTTGGTCTTCAATTATGTATGTTTATGTTATAAGATGTCAAAATTAGTGTTTCGTTTTAAAAAAAACGAATATAAAAAAACTTGTAATATTTTGAAAAACGGTTTTAAAAAATCTATTTTCAAAAATACAAAGAAAAAATCCATTTTTTTAAAGCTGAAACAAACTGGCCCTATATCTTGTCCATATTGGTTGTACTAAAATTTGAGAGAAAAAAATTGATTATGTAGGTAGATAGTTCAATCTGAATTAATTCTTTAAGAAAATGTTAATTCTACTTGAGAATATTCAAAATCAACGAGTCCTTTCTTACTATGTGTGTTTGGATTGACGGTGGACGGAGGGTGTGTTTGGATTGGCGGTGGACAGAACTGATTATAGCAGAATTGAGTTTAGTAGAATTGATTTTATCAGAATTGAGTTTAGCAGAATTGATTTATGTTTGGATACATTTATGTAAAAGTGAGTTAAACAATAAATTACAATGTAAAAATCATCCAGAATCAATTCTGGGGGCAGAAGCTACGAATACTAGCTTCTGGTAGAATCAATTCTAGAGACAGAATCAATTCTACTTTTGCCTAACCAAACATCTTAAAATAACCCAGAATCAATTCTACTCTTCTAGAATTGCTTTTGGCCTTTCCAAAAGCCAAACCAAACATGCACGGAATTGATTCTAGCAGAATTGAGTTTGGTAGAATTGATTTTAATAGAATTGAGTTTGACATAATTGATTTATGTTTGGATACATTTATGTAAAAGTGAGTTGAACAATAAATTTTAATGTAAAAATTACCCAGAATCAATTCTGGAGGTAGAAGCTACAAATTCTAGCTTCAAGTAGAATCAATTCTAGAGGCAAAATCAATTCTACTTTTGATAAAACAAACACCTCAAAATCACCTAGAATCAATTATACACCTCTAAAATTGATTTGGATCTTCTAAAAGCCAATCCAAACATGCTATAAGTGAAATCCTATGCATGGAGAGGATACTCAAAACACAAGAAATTACTATGCATGGAGAGGATACTCAAAACACAAGAAATTACTTTCACTTCACGTTCAATAGAATCAATTGTCATAGGTAGGGGTGTACAAAATATCCGGTCGTGATGTCCAAATCCATAACCAAATCTAAACCACTTTTAAATATCCAGATATAATTGAATGGTTATTAACCGATTTAAATATTAATGGTTTGATTATTCATTTATATAATCCGAATTTAATTAAACGGTTATTAACCGGTTAAATTATTTTGAATTCGGTTATAATCTGATTATTATCCAAATCCAAATATTTTAATTGTCAAAATTAATTAATTTTGAAAAAAAAAATCGAAAAACAAAAAAAAATTAAAACTGGATTTTTTTTAAAAACTGGTTATATAATCATAACCAAATTTATAACCGGTTATATAACTAGTTTTAATTAAAATATGGTTATGGTTATAAATTCAAACTATTTAAATAATTTTAAAATGGTTATGATTTGATTTTTGAAAATATCCAACCATGCACACCCATAGAAATTAGTATTCTGTTTCAAGGAAAACTGTGTATTATTGTTAAACCAATGTGGCTTAACGATAAACAAAGTCACAGTTAGAGAGATAAAAATTGGGAAAAAAAAAAACAAATAAAAATAGTAGTCCCTTGGTAGGTGTAGTCCGATTTAGTCTCAAACGAGAAAGGTTGGATTCGGTCCACTTATCTTTCGTATCATACCATAAAACAGTGCAGCGAATGATAACATCCACCACTTTTTTGCCCTCTCTTTTATGTCAAGATTTCCACAATCTTTGACAAATTTGGCATTATTGATATGTCATAGGCATGCCATTTAATTTAACACAACGAAACATTAAAGTAGCTGAGGTCCACATAAATAACATTTCAATCTCCAAATAACAAATTTAAATCTAGTGAGCCAAGTATTGGCATGTAGAGAGGGATAAACAATAAACATATGGATGAGAAATCCACTAAGCTCTATAAATTGATTGTATTAAAGTTTAAATTCCTTCTACAAATGATGAACCATTTGATAATAATGCAGGACGCATACCAACACGTACATTGGTTATCAAAGCCGTCTCTTGCATTTCTTCAACAGTTGAGTTACTCCACACAAGCTTTAAATCTTCACAGCATCATGTCCATTCTTGAATCAAGATAGATAGTAACCAAATTGAAAGAATCAGTTGCCTTTCAACCAATAATATCATTGTAATAAACTACTAAAAGTAAAACGAAACCGTTTGATAGGCATAGATGGAATGGACTAACCTGAACACGTGGAGGAATTTCCATTCGGCTAACAACAGCAGTGCTAGAAATGTGTGAGGGAGCAACTGAACTAACATTCTGAACCACACCTCCACTAGCTTCATTTCGAAAGCCTGAAGTTCCCTCATTGCGGACCGGAACGATAGGAGAATTAGACCTTTTTGATGCAAGTTCAAGGCGTTCAATCATACGTGAAACTCCAGCTATGCCTGCATTCATCTCCCGCTGAACACCTTTACTCAACTCTTTCACTGTCACATTACGAGCAAGTAACTTCTCTTTGAGTCCACGGGTACTTTTGGAAATTGATTCCTTATATCTGTTTCAAGATTTAAGATGTGTTAGCAACAAATGGTTATCTGAGTTTACAAGAATCCGAAAGCTAATATGTTTACCTGGCTGAAGCAGCAGTCAATTTGGATTTGATGGACTCGGGCAAGGAGAACACCTCGGAAGTATTTAGTTTCCTCCCATCCTGAGGTGGTGACAGACTGTAAAGAACTCTGAATGCAAACCAGGAAAAAGTTAACATATGAAACATCATTAGCTAAACAACTAAATGGACATTTTGGTCGTTGAATGTATTAGGTGTCATCGTTGTAGTCCCTGAATTAACTAAAATTACAAAACATCCTCAAATATATTTCTAATCAGTCAATTTTGTCCTTGAATGTGTTCCTTGTTAGTTTGTTTGATCCTTGAATGTGTCTTCCCTTAGTCAATTTAGTTCATCAAAGTTACTAACAGAAGATACACTTGAGGTTCTTTTTGTAATTTTGATACATTCAGGGGCTATAGTGATAATACCATACCGCCTCGCATATTTATGGACCAAAATGACTCTTAACTCGTGTGTTACACTCAAGGAAAAAGCTATTTCTAAATAACTGAAGTTAGTGCCACTGCTTTATAACTAAAAGTGTGAGCACAGCCACTACCTGGGTCGGTAAGAGACATCAGTCTCAGGGCTAATGTTTCTTGCAACCTCGGGATGAAGGTCGGCAGTCGATGATAGACCAGTGGTCGGAGAACTACTACCAACGAGTGAAGTTGTAAGAGTCGGTTGCACCCCAGATACCTCTGATGGACCTGCTCCGGACGATCCTTGTCTTCTCTGTCTCTCTATGAAACGAGCTCTACGTGCAGCGGCATATAGGTGCTGCATAATTTGCTCATCAAAATCAACATCATCTGAGCGAGAAGCATCCTGAAAGTGTATAATTTTCCTCTAATCATCAAATGATGGTATGATACATGTATCAAGGAAACCAATACCAATAAATATCAACACAAGAAGAGTTTTCATGACATTATCAATTCACTCACATGGTCACCATTAAAACGCTCAAAGGGGACAGAAGAATTAACGAGCGAAGATGAATTATTGTTTCTGGATCTCAAGCATTTTTCAGCCTCCACAGTGACAAGAAGCTCTTGGCTACAAAAAAAAAAAGATAAATCATTGATAAACACAACTAATCATACCATAAAAAGCCTGTATTGAGAATCAGAAACAAACATTACTTGCAAGTAAAAAATATACCTAGCAGGGTCTTTCAAAGAAAGTGATTGCCAACATATTGGGCATTCTTTGCTTCTCTGTGACCTAAACAAAAAAACATACGCATTAGAAGATACCAATCCACCCCAACCCATAACCTACTTATCAAGCTATAAGGCTCTGACTTACCATTCAAGAATGCAATGCAGGTGATATTCATGTTTGCAACAAGTAACCTGAAATTGAAAAAGAAACATTATTAATCCACACAAAAGGCATAATTAAAAACATCAAAAAAAGAAACATTATTAATCCATCACAGAATTCATCAAGCTTAATCCTGAAATACACTGAGTGAGATATTAATATTCCAAATTGCCAATCCTCATCCACACATAAAAAAATTATATGACAAAATTTCCCCAATTTTTAGATCAGTACAGACACTGTTACTAAAAACATGAACAGATTTACTCAAAATAAAATAAAACAAAAAACAAGTTAAATCAAAGCAATAAAACACACATCACAAAAACCAAAGTGAAAAATGGAAAACACAGGAAATGAAAATCATGAGAATCAAATCAATCAGTCAAATTGAGTTCATAACAAAAAAATTAAGAAGCCAATAGACTCGTCACAACACAGAGTGATGGATGAATACATACAGTGGATGGGTCATGAACGCTGAAGGACTCTAAGCAAATACTACACGAATCCTCAACAGAGTCATCATCGAAAACTGAGGAAGAAGAAGACGGAGCTGAAATGTAGGAGAAAGAAGGCGGAGGAGGAGGAGTGGAAGATGAAGAAGAGAAAGAAGTGAAATTGGCCATGGGTAGGTTAGGTGTGAAGTGGTGTGAAGAAGAAATGAACCCTAGAAGGAAGTAAGAGTAGAAAAAAGGGAATGAAGGAAAAAGAGGAAAAAGAGGGAGAAAGAAAAGGGAAAATCCGATTCAGACGTTTTATGAGATCAAAACTATGACTTTTATGTTTCTTGTGTGATGGAAGACTGACGATTGTTTTTGGATTTAATTAATTATTTGATTAAACTGCTTTTGGGTTTTCTTTTCCCTTTTTGTGGTTTGATCTTTTGTGTTTAACGTTATTTCTTATGACTTAGTAGGTATAATTTTATTTAGAGTGACCGTAATTTTTCAACTGATATGATTATAAAGTTCACAAAAGAAAATCGTATCATGATAGTGAATACCGTCATCTTCTAAATAAAAGGTATTCCCTCTCTCTATAGTAAATTGTTTTACATATTAAGAATATATATAGGATCAAGCGCAAGTGACATTTAAAATTATGACACTTTCCATAACTTTTTTTTTATATTTATATAACAAAATTAACTGTTAAATTAAAAGCTACTATCCTATAAATATAGATTATAGGTTGTATTTATAAAATTTCATATTAATCGAAAATTATTCGATTAGTTAATAAGATGCATAAAAATTAACGTCTTACGAAATATCATCAAAACGGTTAATTTTGATTCATCTCTTTAACATATCAAATGATTTATTATAGATATAAAATTTTATCAACATGATCTATATGATAGTGGTTTTCAATCCAACAGTTGATTTTGTTATACGGATATAGAGTAAAGAATTATCAGAGGTGTCATTTTGTTAAGTTTGACATTTTGATGTTATTTAATTTAATTTTAATCATTTATATAATAAACATTATGTACTTGTTAAAAACGTACAATAAGAATAGTTTCGTATTAGGAAGGATATATATGGTGTTTTAGAGTTGTTGATGGTGTCAAAGCAAACTCAGGGAGTAGCATGAAGCTCTGTATTCAAGAATCGTGGATGAACCGAATCCCTTATGAGTGTGGTAATTATAGGAATCCCTTAGGTCTGAGTCTTAGGACCCAGAGAGTGGTTACCATATTCTTCTCTCATGAGCGTAGGACATGAAGCTGTTATTCCCCCTATTACCTTATAGAATATGGCTTTCTCCTTTGATTAATCTTTCCATACCATTATTGCATAAGGACACGTCATCCCCCGTGTTTTATAAATGGGCAAGTGATGCAATCAACAAACGATCGTTTGGACCAATTAATGACTAGAAACCTAACCCTGAGCGACATATGGTGTGAACTTTGTACCCTTCTAAAACTAATGCGTATGACTTCTCTTGCTTCCATTTGGATTACCTACTTTTGTGTACAACGAAATTATCTCAGTACACAGTCTCTCAAACACGAGGTTTTGTAAAGGACGAAGTCGTTTAATTTAAGTCCTTCAGACGAGACTTTTAAATTGAATCTCTCAGGTGAGACTTGAATTGATCCTCTTGAGCGAGACTTTTATGTTATTTATTTCGCTGCCCATTAAAGAGTCCACGTCATATTGTATTTTAGGGTCTACAAAAAGGGTCAATCATGAATGGATTGACAAAGTCTTAGAATTATCTGTTAAAGACCCAATATTTATATTGCTCATATGGCGGAAAAGATTCTTCAGAAAAGATCCAGTATTTATATTGCCTTTCGAGCGGCAAGGAATCTTTAGAGAAGATCCAACATTTATATTGTCTCATGAGGGGCAAGGACTCTTTAGGGAAGATCCAACATGTATATTGTCATTTGAGCGGTAAGGACTCTTCAGAGAATATCCAACATTCATATTGTCTCTCTGGTGACATGGACTCTTCAGAGAATATCCAACATTTATAATACCACTTGGGTGCAAGGACTTTTCAAAGAAGATCCAACATTTATATTGCATATTAGGCGAAAAGGACTCTTTAGAAGAGATTTAAGATTTATATTACCTCTTGAGCAGCAAGGACTCTTCAAAGAAGATCCAACATTTATATTGTCTCTTGGATGGCAGGGACTTTTTTTTAGAAGATCCAACGTGTATATTTCTCTTGGGTGGCAAGGACTTTTCAGAGAAGGTCCAACATTTAATCATTCATTCATTATATTTTGTAGAAAAATGATAATAGAACATTTTCAAGGGAGTTTATTAATGGAAGCCTATATGCTTCACGCATTATTAGAGTAGAAAACAGTAGATGGCTAACTGTAATAGAATCTCAGGTTAATTGAGTTATATGTTCTAAGGATACGTCTTCCATCTATATCCTCAAGTTTGTAAGCTCCATGAGGTAACTTATGAATTATGGAGTATGGACATTCCCAGTTAGGTTGTATTTTCCCTAGGTAAGTTGAAACGACAACTTGCATGAGCACGATGTCGTCCTCCTGTATTTCCCTCGGAACCCCTTTGGAGTTGAAACTCCTTGAAGCTCTTTGTTTGAGGAAGAATTCTCTAATATAGACAACATCGCAGATTTCGTCGATCGGGTCTGCTGTACATTTAAGCCCTGTCTCATTTTCTTCTTCATTAAATGCCTCATGTAGGCATATACATTTTGACAGACAACATGGTGTCAGCGCCATATACAATTATGAATGGAGTTTCATTGGTAGTTAAATGAGGGTAGTGTGATATAAACATAGTACTTCATGGAGTTGTTTGGCTCAGAGCCTCTTGGCTTCATCTAGCTTTTTCTTTATCCCATTAAGTATTACTTTGTTCGCCGATTCGGCCTGCTCATTTGCATGTAGGTGGACAACTAAAATAAACTTCATTTTCATTCATAGGACATGATAAAAAACATGATATGTTGTAAATAAAAAAGGAAAATCCTTTCTGTTATGGTATTGGAGACGACCTCAGCTTCTATCCATTATTATGAAGTAGTCTGCTCCAATAATCATGAACTTCAGTTGGTAAACGCCAGTAGGAAATGGCCTAGGATGTCCACAACCCATTGGTAAAATAGCCAAGGCGACGTGACAAAATGAAGGATCTCGGCTGGCGCATGATGTAAGTTGGCATGTTTTGGACATTTGTCACATTATCTAATGAATTATGCATTATCCTTCATTAGAGTGTGCCAGTGATATCATTCCCTGAGCAACTTAAGAGTGAGTGCTTGTCCGCCAATATGACATCACATGTTCCTTTATGGACCTATGTGAGAACCAAGGCGGTTTCATTTTCCTCTAGATATCTCATCATGAGGGAAGATTTTTCCCATTGTGTAAGCTTTTCAAACATCATTGTATAATTTGCTGCTCGTTTTCTAATATTTTTCACTTTCATCTCGACTGGTGGGAGTTCATCTGACAATAGATAACGTATTATGGGCGTCATCTGACTAGTGGTTTGGGTGACTTCAAGAGTATTAGTTTCCTCCATTCAATAATAGGGTCACCAAGAGTTTCTTGAATCACATTCCGGTTATAGTCTGCTCTTTTTGTGTTGCCAAACTTGGAGAGGCGTTCAACCTTAGAGTTTTGTTCCCAGACCACATATGTTATCTCAAAAACTTTAAATTGATCAAATAATTCACTTTGATCATTTGGGGCTCTTTTATTTCACAGCCTATTCTCATGTAATATCTTTGGTCAATAATATGAAATTCTAATCATCTATTAATATAATCATTTGTTGCTCTCATAGCAGCTCATGTCTGAGTCATTTACGTCAGATCAGTCGTATTACCTAATAGATGATCTCTTAGCCTATTAACCAATACGACAATATTAGGCTTCAACAATTCATACATATACTGAACCTAAATCTATGTTTATACTTTAGTATATCTAATAGATGGAAAAATATGATATAATAATGACCAGTACCCTTCGCATATCAAGGCATGCCATAAAAACATGCGTTAGGTAGTTGATCTAAAATAAGCAATAAGAACACAAAATTCATCAATATCAAAGCTTACTAAGAATTACATAGGACGACGTGGATTAAGACATGAGCATTAAGAAGATTACATCCAACACCAATAAAAGAGAAAGTTATATATGCTTACTCATTGTAGCTTTACAATTAAGCCCCAAACGAAAGACGTTGAGAAGCAAATATTATCGATTCCTCGGACAACGCTTCTACCAGCAATCTCCCTCGTTTTTCCTCTCTTGTTGTGTTTTTCATCCATAATTTACTTTTATCAATCCCTAGCAATAGAAGAACATAATTATATCAAGTTACACTAAGTTATCTCAAATGCACTGCTTGAACCCCTATTTATAGGGTCCTGGAATGCCTTTCTTGCTAAATAAGGTTCATAGTTCGCTTAGCATGATATGTTCTTCCCCGTGAAGAAATGTTCGCTCGTCTACAAGTGGTCTTGGCCTCCTTCATCCCGCTTAGTGTGCCTTTTTCTTGTTAAGCGAGCAAACTTATTATTTGCCTTGAAGTAACTTAACACTGAAACTTTTTGAACCACCATATCTTGCTTAGCGCACCGCTAGCGAGCTTTGGTGCCTGGCAAAGTTACTTGGTATTTACTTCCTTTTTCGACTTAGCGAGGTCTTGTCTTTGGCTAAGCAAGCATCGATGCTTAAATGGTGCATATTGTTTGTTTTTGGTGTTCTCTTGGTCCTTTTTACCAGTATTTAATAAATACACAGTTAAAAAGTTCATACAGGTGTTTTATCAAGTTCTCCTGATAAATTAGGGTATTTTGTCATTGATTTCTTGTAAAATAAGTCAATAAGTGACTACGTGTTTTATGTAATTTTGGCATTTAGCAACTCTCTCCAACTTATCTTTTTGTTTATCCTCAAACGAAATCACTAAAAATGATTTAGGAAAATTTTCACTAGGCGATGTTCAGCAAAAGTCTCATAACTTGATCAAAAAGTTTTTAAAATTACTTTGAAGTATGTCATTATTTTTCTTTCAAATGAAAGTTCATAATCAACATTATAAACTTCCATAAACTATAGCATTAAGAAGAAAAACATGCTTTAATAAAGTATGATTTAAAACATGTTCATATTAACAATCAATTATTCATTAGAATCAATAACTCAATGTGTATCACTTGAATGGTTAGTGATTTAGTAAATAATGTATCACCTATAGAAATATTCCGCACTTCATCTAAGCATTATCATAAAATATATAATCAGTCATGGATCACTATGAGAATCTTGATTTTCTATAATTTGTTTTTTTATAACTTGTTTTTTGGATCACTATGTTTTTTTATATAATTTGCTTTGTCTATGACATGTTTTGGTTTTAATGTGGTTGGGCTATGAGAATCTTGATTTTTCTATAATTTAAATGTGCCTAGCAGATAAGAAAGCAATATTTGATGTTTTCTTTTGTGTTTTCAAAAGATCTTTTTTTGTTTTCCACCTTACAACTTCTTTTGCTGGTTTCTTCTTTTTATGTAAGCTTTGACATTTTGAACTTTTTTCTTTTTTTTATTTTTGATTGTCACAGAATATTCTTTTTTTTTAAACATAATCATATTGTACTACTTGATTTTTATATTTTTCAAACATTTATTTTCTCCCCAACTTTATCATTTTTTCAAACCCTTAAAATTCTAATGCTCTCTATCTTTAAGACAAGGTATAGACATTATTTTTCTTTAAAATCACCTTAGTCTTATAATATTTTTTTCAAAAACAAAATTTTGCATGTTTAAGGCTCAAAAGGGTTGTCAAAGGACCGCACCCTAACAAGGTAGGATTTTTAGTCAAATAATTTTTTACTCAATAAATAATCAATACCTTGATCATATCCATGACATCCATACATCAAGTAATAGCAAGAATGATGTAAAATTAACATAGTTTAAATGCATGTTTACTTTCGTTCATTTATGTAAAACATGAGGTATGCTCTTGCTTAACTTGATTAAGACTTATGATTCTTGACTTAAATTGTCATGTTTTCACAAAACCAGTGATAAATTCAGATTTTGAATCAAACAACTAATTCATGATCATGCTATTAATTTTAAGATAATCACAATATTAATCATGAATGAAGTACTTAAAAGAATACAACTTTTATCATGCCATCATTCTTGATTTTGTCTTTATCCTAAATTTTGATTCATCTACACTTGGAATTTTCAAATAATTTGAATCATTTGCGTAAAATGAACTTTAGACAAAAATCTTCATTTTTTAAAAAATTGAAGAAGTACTTAAATAAATTTAAAGTAGTTAAAGCTCAATTTTTTTATCTCCATTGCATTTCACACCTTGTAAAAAAGTTTGGTTTGTCCTCAAGTCATCGGAATAGGTTTGGTTTGTAAAAGAAACATTAAAACTTGCCAAGCGAGTTCAGTGAAATAAAACTCGGTTAGCGCGTCACATATCACACTTAGTGAGTTGGCTGCAACCTTCATCATTTACATGATGTACTTGTTAAAATTTTCACACAAATTCATAAAAACACACATACATTTAGAGCTGTCAATATGGGCTACCCGACCCATATGGGCTTCGGGCTTTTTAGGGCCGGGCCCAAAAAACCCATTTTTAAATGGGCTCTAATTTTACTACCCATGCCCGGCCCTGTCTGGGCTGCGGGCTACCCGGCCCTAAATGGGCTTCGGCCCTAAACGGGCCCATTTCTATAAAAAATTAAAATTTTCTCCTTATTTTTGTAAGTAACCATATAATTGCATGCAAGAATACATTATATATATATATATATATATATATATATATATATATATAAAATTTTATATCCAAAATTATAATTTCTAAATAATCCATATAAGTTAATAATTAAAATGTAAAACAACACATTAACTTAATTTAAACTATCCAAAATACATCGCAAATTATATAATGTAGCACAAATAATTAAATAACTTGTTCCAACAAATTTTAAGTTATAAATATTCATGACAATTATAATTTTATGATAATTATAACAAGAAAGTGTTATAAATTTTTATAATAATTATAATTAGGAAAGGATAAATTTTAATTATATTAAAAATATTTAATTTTTTCGGGCCGGTGGGCTACCCATGACCCATACGGGCCGGCCCATATTTTTTAGGGCTTTTTAGGGCCGGGCTAGAAAAGGCCCGGATGTAAATGGGCTCGAAAAATAAGGCCCAGACCCTAAAATTTTTCGGGCCAAATGGGCCGGCCCATGGGCTTCGGCCCATTTTGACAGCTCTACATACATTCAGTCATAGATGAAGTCTTAACAGATACTCATTTGTCTCGGGAATTTGGAAATTCTCATGTACTTAGTACAAAATGACCAATATGTCCAATTCCTCTTATTTATGGCATTTTTTGGTAACATACATAAAACACATAATGCTAGATACGTAATAAGGCTAAACTAAGAAAATATTAAAATAAAACAAATAAAAAGTTCCCACTAATGGAGACACAATGTGGCAACATCTCAGTCATCATTTGTTTCTTCTTCTTCTTCTTCTTCTTTACATTCTTCCCATTCTTATTCCTCCTCTCTTCCATTTTCCTCTTTATTCTCATATTCATTTTCCTTTGCTTCATCATTTCCATTACCTCGTCCTTTTTTTATTGCCTCACCATCCCTATTTTCCGAATGAAATGGAATATACATATTCCATTGAGGATCACTTATGAAATCTTCTTGGACAAGTAGAAGGTCATTGGAGAATATGGTTCTTGTATACATAACTCTAGTTTACTCATTGAATCATGTGTGGAAAGAAAACGTTGATGATATGCATTATTAATATCCTAATTATGAGTAAAATGGGTGTGCATGTTGTGATTCAAATCCCAAACTCACAGATTCTTGTTGATGATGTTGAGATGTTCCAGATGCAATGGTTGGACGATTTTATGCTCTATAGTTTCTTTTCCCTAAAATAACAGTGAAAACAAAATATTCGTCCATCTTTGAATCGATGTGGTAGTGGTTGTAATCTGGTAGATCAACTTCATATATTCTACAACATACAGTGATCAGTCCTGGAAAGGCTAAATTAGGTTTAGAAAATGAATGCATAGTGGCCCAAGTCATATCTAAGATAATGTTGGATATGTATATCTCTTGTTTTGTCAAGATATACTAGATAAGTTAGGCTGAAGGTAGGTTTTCTAAAGTGTTATTGATTTTAGGTGTGACATTATGTAGGATAAAGGTTTACCACATTTTGGCTTTAGTGGCGAGGTTATCTTTCTTGAATTGGATAGGTTTATCGACTCTGCCTACTTCATAGGTTTTCTTTTCAATGCAAATACCAGTTGTGATCCTGTCATAATCCCAATTATTCCCAATGACTTCTCTAGAGAAAGACTCTACATCATCCAGATTATCCACAAAATCATCTTCCAAGTATTCATGTTCGGTCTCTTCGTCGTATGGAATTTGTTGGCTTCCTGAATGATGTTAAGATTAATATCTTTAAGAGGGTTTGTTGAAACACCATATCCTCTAATGTTGATTTCCTGTACGAAGTCTGAGTAGTCCTTTAGGTCTTCCAATCCAACCTTCTATTCTGGAACTATACTTCTAATTTCTAATTCAGTATAAAATTTTCATGTACCAGGCTTCTGAATCTTTGACCATCATAAAAATTTCCTTTATGCGGTTTATTTTGAAGCCATATGCAATTTTCAATTAACAACATATAAATATCGAAATTTTTTTAGGCACTATGATCATATTCACAAAATTACAACCATTTATTCTTATGCATGATGTTTCAACATGAATGGTGAAAATCAAGGCCATGTTTTTACTATGGTTTCAATTGTCCAACATGTTACTAACAGATGATACTCAGTAAACCATTTATCAAGCTAGATGAATTTTGTTTGTTCCTATTGTTAAGCTATGTGCTTGCAGGTATAATCAGGAAGTGATCAAAGCTCATAGATAAGCAAGATATATTTGGCCCTGATAACATCATAGTTTTGATGATGACAGCACCTGAAGTTGTAACAACTCTCTAAGTGATTTTGATTACAAAAACTCATGAAGTCAAACATATACTAAAGCTCGTTCAAGCAGACAAGGATGGACAAAGTGGTTAATCAAGTTATTCCATTGAATCAAGCTAAAGAATTAGTGTTTATGATCACCAATGACATAATTACCACTCTCTGATGATGGTAACTTACTTGATGGTATCTCAAATTTCATCCACAAGAGTATTCAAGTGACGTGCTTATTAGATTGTATATTTGGTGAAAGGTCTTGAAGCTTCAAAGTGTGAAAGAGAAAAAGTGTGAAAGCTCGCTTAATCGTATCCGTCTGAGTGATCAGAGCATTGTAAAGACACAAGGGCATTTCTGGAAGTATTATGGCTAAAACACACACAAACACAAATATTTTGAAGCCTCTCTTTTCAAATAAAATCACCAAAAATGTTTTAGGAGCCTAGCCGATTATTTTGGAAATAGTCAAATTGATTAAGACACATTTTTGAATTGGCTAATTGATTAGAAAAAAAATACCTAATCAATAGATAAAGGAGAATCAAGTCCATATCTGATTATGACAGTGTCATAATGAATGGTAATGACTTTCTATTAAAATCTTCCAATTTGGGCAGTAATAATCGATTATTACAAGTACCTAATCAATTAACTAATTAACTAGGTCATTTATTTTTACCCTAGATTGTCTCCTATGAAGAACCATATCTTGGCCTATAAATAGAGGGATTCACTTTCATTTCAAACCATCCAAAAAAACATGAATATCTCCCTTTTTTCTTTCTCTTAATCTCTCTAAAAATCATTTCTTTTCTCTAACATTTTTAGCCATAGTAAGGAAATTGTTTTGGTTAAAGGTATTGCTGTAAATTTACCAAGAGTTATTTTTCCACTTAAGTAAAATATTCTTTCTTAGGAAGTGTTTATTTTGGTTTGGAGCTAAACTAGTATAAAATCTCTTTATGGATTAGTATAAGTCTTTTTCGGGTTCGTAAGGTCCACTACTTGAAGAAAAACTCTCTTTTGGGGTTCATGAAGAATAACCGGTGAAAAATTTTCACATTGGTTCTTGAGAAAAGCTCAGTCCATTTGAGATTAGCCTGGTGTAAAATCTCACTTGGTTCTTAAGTTTAGCCTTTATAAAAGCTCAATAGGTTCGAGATCAGCCTGGTAAAAATCTTGGTTTGGTTCGTGGTTAACCTGTGTAAAATTGTTGTTCAGTTTAGAGAACTCAAAAATCCAACTAGTTAGAGATCAACCTATGCAAAGTCCCGATTCGGCCTAGACTAACCGCTCTAAGCTTTTCTCATTGTTTGACTTGAAAACTAACTACTTCATTCTTTAATTCGATGTTTGGTTGGAAGTTAACCTGAAACTTCACTTTCCTGGTATAAGGGGGTTCGTAGGCTTAACCTTCTAAAAGCTTTCAAGCATTATTGGATACTCTCAAGATCATTTCTTGGGAAGAGGATTAGGTCACTTCTTTAAGACCTAACCTATATAAAACTCTAGTATTATCTATCTACCCTTAACTCTTTTATTTTCCGATTTAGTTTTGCTATATATTCAAACGCTTTTTTAAAAATGTTTTTAAACTCTATTTTAGATGGGGATTTGGTTTAAAACTATTATTTTTCAAACCTACACAACTCATTCCCCTTCTTGTGTATGGAGTCACATGTTCAACACCTATTACTAGCAACCTAGAGTTTATAACATGTCAAATTTTTAGCTTAAACACTAGTGTTCATTCCATTGCATCAGTTCAAACAACCTGACATGCATTGGTTCTCCAGTTACAATCATTAGAAATGAAGCAATCATGTGACTCCTATTTCATTTCAAAACTAGTAGAATACTAGCTGTTATTTGCAACAAGATTGTTGTTGTTTAAATGTTATAAATCAATACATAGATTTTAAAGTAAATTGACACATCTGAGTAGCTCTTAAATGGAATCGAAAAAGAGTAAATTTTATGTTGTTTGTTTGGAAGCACTCTAGTTTGTGTTTCTTAAGGTTTTTCGCATGTGGGAGGAGTGAAGGGAGAGTGAAAATTAGTTTTAAATGAGTGAAATCTACTATGACTTTGTTTCCTAAATTTATGTAGTAGACCTCTCGCTAAGCGGGCTTCTACTCCCATTAAGTGAGTTAGAGTTCTTCTGGGCTTGTGTTGTAGCACAAAACTCGCTAAGCGGAACTTGGCCCATGCCCAAGGGGGGGGGGGGGGGGGGGGGGGGGGGGGGGGGGGGGGGGGGGGGGGGGGGGGGGGGGGGTGGGGGGGGGGGGGGGGGGGGGGGGGGGGGGGGGGGGGGGGGGGGGGGGGGGGGGGTGGGGGGGGGGGGGGGGGTGGGGGGGGTGGGGGGGGGGGGGGGGGGGGGGGGGGGGGGGGGTGGGGGGGGGGGGGGGGGGGGGGGGGGGGGGTATATGATCCTTACCTTCACTTGACCTTTGTGAATATCAAATTGAGTTGTAAATTTTTCCTTAACAACATATAAAATTGTATTGCATGTTTGACTGATCTCAAGATGAACCTATTAAGGGTGGTAAACATCGCATTTAACTTCAGAAACTCAGGAATTTGTCGGCCTTGACCCCAAAGGTGCATTTCTAGGGTTTAACTCTCATGTTATATTTCTAAACTCGTTTGAACTTTAGGTGGCTTTCATGAAATTGCTCTTCACTAGATTTTGTGATCATATCATACATGTACACTTATATCATTTCACCAATTTCTTCTTCAAAAATCTTGTTCATCATTCTTTGGTATGTATCACATGTGTTCTTCAAGCTAAAAGGCATAATATTGTATGGATAGATGGTGTGCTCCATCATGAAAGCAATTTTGTCTCTATTTGCTTCGTTAACGGGAATTCAATTGTATCCAAAATAGGAATCCATAAACACAAAAAATTGTATTTGACTGATCTATTTACTAATTTATAAATAAATGAAAAAAGTTTGTATCCAACTAATATGTCTACCATTTTATCGATGTTGGGGAATGTGTATGAATCTTTTGGGAAAACACGATTAAGATTGGTGTAGTCGATGCACTACCTCCATTTTCCCAACGCCTTTTTAACCAGAACAACTTTAGATAACCATCCAATGTAATTTAGTTCAGAGATGATGTAATCCTGGAGTAACCCTTGAGGTACTTAACGAGGTTTCTCTTCACTGATGCTTGTAGAATGACTCATATATTTATTATTTTGGCTAGATTATCATCGAATTGAACAACTTCAAATTCTCTACATGGGATTGGTCTTGAGGTTTTATTCTTTGTTCCGGTTAGGAGGTCATGCTCCTCGTGTATACCTACCTCATTTTTTAGTGCATCAAAGTCCATGGTTTTAATGATAGGACGACTCATCTTGGATGGTGGTCGTTGGATTTCTTAGCAGCATCTCATATATTGAACGGGCCTCCGATAGGTTGGCTTGGGGTCTTCCCAAGTTACAATTGTAGACAATTTTGCAAGTGACTACCAGGAAGTGCATGTCCATCATCCTTACGTTCGTTCCTTCTCCTAAGGAGATTGATAACTTTATCCTTCCATAGGGACGAGTGTCATAATCGCTGAACATCTAAAGTTTCATGCCTTTGTAAGGCAATAGTCTTCTTTTGTCTAGCCCTAGTTCCTCGAAAAGACTAGCGTGCATTACGTCGCATGAGCTTCCTCGGTCAACCAAGATTCTTGGTACTGCATGATTTTCTATTGTTACGATTTTCACCAACTGAAGCATTTCATTGGGAACTCCATCTACCATTTATTTTTCTCCCAATCCCAGGAACCTATCTTCGTAGATATCTTGGATGGTTCCTCTAGGCTAGGTGATCCTCCTGTAATCGAGGAGATGATGGTGTGTGGTATCAGGACAAAGGTTGGAATTGACACCACAATTCTGGTTGTAAGGTCAGATGTTGTCATTGTCGATTGAAGGAATTGACAAGATAGTGCAACTAAAAGATCTGGTGCTTTGATGTGGATTTTCGTGAGATTTGAAGACGATTCCTCACAGGCAACGTCACTATTCTGATGTGGAATAGGTGATCGATGACACGTGGACAAAGAGTTTCCTGGTATGGTGGTACGAGTCGTTGTTGAGTTGAGCGCAGATTTATCGGCAAAGTTAACACTCTAATACTCAAATCACTATCAGATAGATGTAACTTTATAAGAATGAACAAAAAATGGTTATAGCGTGTAGAATTTTTTTTATACGATGGACAGACAAAAAATGGTTATAGATGTAACTTTATCATAAACCGTGTGAATAGATCCGATAGTTGATGATGGATTAACAATTTAAATTTAATGTACCATCCTCGAATAAGGTTTACCTATTTGTCGCTCTTTTGTTTCTTTGTTAGATCAAATTCCGTTTGATCATCCCGGAATATGAAGTTTATTTGTCTTATACTTGATAACTTATAATAAAATGATAGATGAATATGCCTTTCCATCCTATTAAAATATGGGAAATGCTAACGAGTGCCCCAGGGGCACTCTTTAATAGCTTTAAAAAGTAAGTTTTTCTTGGAAATATGCGTAATTAATGCATCGAAAATTGAAATGGTGAACTTTTGAAAGAATATTTTCTTTATTTAGAATGCTTAAAGAGTGCCCCTGGAGCACTCGTTAGCATGACCCTTAAAATATTGTATGGAACATAATTCTTCTTTAATAAACCGGCTTGTAAGATAATATATATGATCACTGTCTTTTACTCATTTTAATATCCTTATTATATGTGAGATCGAGATTTTTTTTCCCATAAACGTGAATACACATTCTAATTATATTTTATAGTATATCAATTAAATATTTAAAATAATAATAATAATAATAATCTTTGAAAAAATGGACGCATGGGTCATATCAAGTTTTACTTAATGGAAACAAAGTGCATTATTAAAATGTAGAGATGATAATATATTTTAAGAAAGTAGAAGCTGAGTCAAAAAAAGAGGCCATTTGAAATTCCAACAAGTTGTACTGCATGTAGCTAAGACACATGTCAAGGTAAAGAACCCGTGACGAAGCAATGGGGCCAAGAAGAAGGCATGTGGCTAGTAAAATTCTTAACCTAAGTTTATATAACAGCCTTGTAAACTCTTTGGTCTTGTCGGTAGCGGATTAAGAGGGAAACATCAACCAAAATTCCACTCTTTCTAGGTTCTACCACTCATTTACACGCCACATTTATGCTATTTTATGTGTTATTAATACTATTGAAAATTAAAATTGAGCATGTATTGACTCAACAACCAAATTTGTGTTTCTTGACTCTTAGTCCAATCAATATGCTCCATTAAAAAATAACAATAATAAATATAAATTATGATAAATTAAAGAAAATATTCTTTAATTTCCAAATATATCCCGGTCACTCTTAAAAAATATTTAAAAAAAATATTTTTTAAAAAATTATTTATTTCAATTTTCAATACAATAAATATATTTAATATACGTACTTTAAAAAATCTTATCACTTCATTAACATTTCTCATATGTTAATATTATTAAGTCTATTGACAAATGATATTGTTTTATAAGATTACTCTTTAATAATAGACATTTTTTTTAATCATGTTTAATACTTATTCCATGGAAAAAAATGTAACCAAATTATGAGCCTAAAAGTATCATTAATGTAAATGAAAATTAAAAATAAATATTATAAAAAGAGAGAGAATTTTTTTAAGAGAATTGTAAACTTACCAATAACGATAGTAAAATTATAAATTTTAATATATATTTAAAAAACCACATCTTATAACTTTTAAAAATAAATAAGGAAATTTTATCTGATGCATGTTAGTTGGAATTCAGATTCACTTTGCATTTAGTATTTCAATTTAATTTCATTTGTTTTTTAGTTTAGTTTGCATTTGAGATGCAGTATATAAACTGAAGCTTGTTCACTTTGTTGTAATGCAATTTTCAAAATTGAGATTAAAAGTTAGTTACAGAAATTTGTTACACTTCTCTCTCTCACACAATTATTCATCATCATTTTTTTCAATTCTTGTGCATCAATGGAGGTGTGAACTCCAACAAATTGATATATAGAGTTTTGATTCTAGTTTAGGAAAATACGAGTGTATGTGAGGTGTGTGATTGATTTTGTTCCTCAAATCCATACTGAATTGAAGTTCAAAATCAAAGAAGAATCACATTTATTGATTCTTAGGATTGGGAAACACGAGTGTTTTGTGAGATTTGAGTGATTTGCTCAAGAACAAAGATGAACGGCGAAAATGATATGTTGAACACAAAGCTTCTAGTATTCGACGAAAAGAATTGAAATTGGTGGTTGATTCAGATGCGTGTGTTATTTGGAGCTCAAGATGTTCTTGATCTCGTCAATGACGGTTACACGCTGGTTGCAGAAGATGCAACAAAAGCGCAAGGAAATGTGCAACATGATACGAGGAAGAATGATCAGAAGAAGTTGTTCTATATCCATCAGTGTATGGATGTGAAGGTGTTTGAGAAGATTGTCGATGTGACGATGACGAAAGCTGCGTGGGATGCACTGGTGCGATGTTATAGGGGTGACACATTAGTGAAGAAAGTGAAGTTGCAGTCCCTACACAAGCAATACGAGAATCTCAGCATGAAGAACAATGAGAAGGTACCAGATTACATCTCCAAAGCGACTCTGATCATGAATGAGATGAAGGCTCGTGGAGAAAATCTCTCTGAACAAGTTATCATTGAGAAGGTACTCAGATCCCTTACTCCTCAGTTTGATTGCATACTAATAGCCATAGAACATTTTAAAGACACTAGAACCACGAGAATTGAAGAACTTCAGAGTAGTTTAGAGGCACAAGATTTGCGTCTGACTGAAAGAAACTTTGAAAGGGAGTCAGAACAGGCTCTGAAGGCTTCTTTTGTTAAGAAGAAAAAGAAGTAAGCATGGCTATAAAACAAGAAAAAGAATGTTCAGAAGTCATAAACTTCTACTTCATAAGAGAAGAAACAAAAGAATGTTCAGAAGGGAAAGGATAAGTTTGATAAGAGAAAAGTTAAGTGCTACAACTATAACAAATTTGGCCACTTTGCCTCTGACTGCAGGTCAAATAAAGAAAACAAGTGTGAAGAAGCCAATATAGCCAGAGGAGGTTCTGGGATGAACCTGTGCTATTGATGGCATATGAGCATGAAGGTGAAAACATGGTAGACTGGTGGTATGTGGATATTGGCTGCTCAAATCACCTAACTGAAAACAAGCAATGGCTTGTTGATTTTAACTCTGGTAGAAAGACCAAAATCAAATGTGTTGATGATAAGTATCTGAATCCTAAAAGAATGGGAAATGTGAGAGTGAAATTGCAGAATGGCAATGCTGCTCTAATCAAGGATGTATGGTATGTTTCTGGCATGAAGAGCGATCTGATGCGTGTAGATCAACTAATTAAAAAAGGTTTTTTCGTAACCATGAAGGACAATCTCTTGAAGTTGTATGAATGTAATCAGAAGTTGATTTTGAAGTCTGAACTTGGAAGAAATAGGACATTCAAGGTGAATATTGAAACAACAAACACTCAATGCCTTAGTACAACAAGTGTTGTAAGAGAGACTGAGTTGTGGAACAAAAGATTGGGGCATCTGAACTTCAGAAGCTTAAGAGTGTGTTTGGTTCAAACGAGGGGAAGGGGAGGGGAGGGATTTTAATAGAGGGGGGAGAAGGGGAGGGGAGGTGAGGGGATTTTTTTAATCAGATGGGTGTTTGGTTCAAACGAGGGGAGGGGAGGGGAAGGGAGGGATTTTAATTAAAAATATGTTTGGTTCAGGAGGGGAGGGGTTTTACTAATAATTTACATTTTTATCCTTATTATCTTATATAAGTTATATAATATGATATTTAAATGTGAAAAATTTATACATATTTTTTTGTTAGTAAAATTTCTAATATTGAGTGATTAAAAAGTTATAATTTACTACATAACGTTAAAAAATTGAGTTCACTTAATTCGAATAAAATATTCAAAAACAAATTAAACTATATGTTGATAACAACTTTGAAATCGTAATGAATTATCTAACACATAAAATACATAAAATAATTTATTATTAAATATAAATGGTTTAAATATTTTAATAAAATAAATAAATTGATTAAAATAAAAATTTTAAAATTTGATATAGAAGAAAATACGATAGGATATATAAAATTAGAAAAAAAAACATAAAAAAAAACATAAAAGAGTTATAAAAAAATCAAAAAGTGAAATGATTATGATTTATATTAAGGACAAAAATTTCAAAATAATTTGAAGATGGAGAATAATTATAATAAGTTGATAGAAACAACCGAGAAAAATCACACAGAAGAGAGCAATAATACAAAAGAAAATGAATAATTTTGAAATATTAAAATAAAACTGAGGATATTATAGTAATTATAATAATTTTTAAAATATTAAAATTGAGATTCCCTCCCCTCCCCTCCAAATCCCTCCGATTTGGAGGAACGCAAAAAGTGTGTTTTGGAGGGGTTTTGCTCCCCTCCCCTTCCCTCCCCTCCCCTCATAAAATTTGAACCAAACACATTTAATTAAAAATATTCCCTCCCCTCCCCTCCATCTACCCCGAACCAAACACACCCTAAGGCATCTAAGTTCAAAGAATCTAGTACTTGGAATTTCTAAGATTGTGGCACTAGAAAAATCATGTGACATATGCATGAAAGGCAAGCAACCAAGATTGTCTGTCTCATCAAAATTGTCTTCAAGAGTAACCCATGCTTTAGGGTGTGGTGCATTATGATGTATGTGGTCCGTTTGAAGTACCTTCACTTGGAGGAAACAAATACTTTGTGTCATTTGTGGATGTGTTCACTAGAATGACATAGGTAGCACTCATAAAGTTCAAACACAAGGTGTTTGCTGAGTTCAAAAAGTTTAAAGTGAAGGCTAAAAATCAAAGTGGACAAAGGTTGAAGATCCTCAGAACTGAAGGTGGAGGTGAGTTTAACTTTGGAGAGTTCAAGATGTTATGTGAGGAGAATGGTATTGAGCATGAGGTTACTGCTCCATACATTTTACAACGTAATGGTCTTGCTGAAAGAAGAAACATAACTTTGCTTGAAATGACCAGAAGCATGTTGAAAGAGAAGATTCTACCTCATACTTTTTGGGGTGAAGTTGTTGCTACTTCAACTTATGTGCTCAGTAGATGTCCAACTAAGTTAAAGGAAATAGTTCCTTTAGATAAGTGGATTGGAAGAAAGAAAAATGTGAGCCATATGAATGTGTTTGGTTCTCTTTGTTACAAACATGTACCAGATGCTACTAGAAGGAAATTGGATGACAGAATCAATGTTATGTTTCTTATAAGCTAACGGTTGTTTATAAACTCTATTTCCCAGTCACCAATAGAGTTGTTGTTAGCAGAGATGTGATAGTAAAAGAATCAGAAACATGGGATTGAAACAAGTCTGATCTTGCTTCTAGAGTTGAAGGTGTTTCTGAAGGTGACTTTGACTCTGAAAGAGATTATGAGTTTGAAGGTGAGTGTGATGGTGATTATGAGTTTGAAGAACAAGAAAGCCATTAGTGTGAGATGAGTTTTCAAGATGGGAATTAACTGCTTTGCTAAAGAACAAGAAAGTCATTAGTGTGAGATGAGTTTTCAAGATAAAGCTAAAGCCAGATGAGTCAATTGCAAAGCATAAATCAAGGTTAGTAGCTAGAGAATTTCTACAAAAATCTAATTTAGACTATTTTGAAGTGTTTGCACTAGGGGTGTTCAAAAATATGGTTAACTGAAGTGCATTTCACCATAAAAAACTAAACCACTTAAATGGTTAATGAACTGAACCATTTAATTTAAAAAATTCAAATCCAGTTTAAAAACGATTCAAAACCAGTTTCCTTTTATAAACTGGTTCAATTATATAAATTAGTTTCTCATAAAAACAATAAAAATCAAGTGAGAGTAAAAAAAATCATAATTTTTTTCAAAAATTTTAAAATTAAAAAAAAAAAATCCAAAAACAAAAATGAAAGTTTTGGGGAAAAAACTAAAAATAAAAATTTGAATTTTTTTCCTGAAAATAAAAAATATTTGTTTCCGATAATTTTTTTTGAAAAGGATTATTCTGAAAATATTGTTTTTTAATATTAAAAATTTTAACTTTTTTATAAAATTAAAAATTTGGTTTTAAAAGAATTCAGAATATAAAATTGATTTAAAATTGCATACTGATTATAAACTAGTTTATAAATATAAACTGATTCTAAACTAGTTTTAAATTGAATTGAAATCATTTTAGCAATTAACTGAATTTTTATTGAAGTAGTTATTGTAAATTGAACCGAACCATAAATGTGATTTGGTTTAGTGTAGTTCATAAACCATGAACACCTCTAGTTTGCACCTATAGCCAGACATAAAACAATCAGACTGATGATTGCTATAGCTGCAAGTAGGAATTGACCTCTGATACATTTAGATGTAAAATCTGCTTTTCTAAATAGTCAATTGCAAGAAGAAATTTATGGGTTACAACCTCCAGGATTTGTGATAGAGAACAAAGAAAGAATGGTGTACAAGCTGCATAAAGCTTTATATTGACTTAAGCAAGCTCCAAGGGCTTGGAATCTATAGATTTATTCATTTTTCAAGCATCAGGGCTTTAGAAAATGTGAAATTGAGTATGGTTTGTACGTGCAACATACCTCTGATGGTAATGTGATTCTTGTGTGTCTTTATGTAGATAACATATTGCGAATAGGGAGTTGTGGTTCTGAGATAAACAAGTTCAAAAGGGTTTTGATGAATGCTTTTGATATGATTGACCTTGAAAATATGGTATATTTTCTAGGGATGGGGATTCTACGCTCTGAAAAGGGAATCATTATGCATCATCTGAAGTATGAACTTGAGATGCTGAAGAGGTTTGATTCGATAAATAGTAAGTCCGCAGTCACACCTACAGAAACAAACCATAAGCTATATTCGGATTTAAATGGTGATGATGTTGATGCTACAACCTTCAAACAGTTGGTTGGCTCTCTAATATATTTGTGCAACACCAGACCTGACATATGTTATGCAGTTGGTACTATGATTAGATTAATGAGTAAACCAAAGTGGCCTGATTATCAAGTTTCAGTTAGAATACTCAAGTATGTAAAGGGGACTCTAAAGCATGGAATTTTGTTTTCGTCTAGAGTGTCAGATGTTGTTGAGTTGATTTGTTATTTAGACTCTGACTGGTGTGGAGATAAAGTTGATAAAAAAGCACTACAGGTTACATGTCTATGTATCTAGGTGCTCCCATTTCTTGGTGTTCCAAGAAGCAATTTGTGGTTGCATTGTCAACATGTGAAGCTGAATATATTGCTGGAGCATTGTCTGTGTTGTTGATTTTTAATTGGCTGAGTATGAATTAAGGGACGGTGTTAGTTGTAATTCAGATTCAGTTAACATTTACCATTTCAGTTTAAATTCATTTGCATTTGAGTTTAGTTTATATTTGAGATGTAGTATATAAAATGAAGCTTGTTCAGTTTGTTGTAAAGCGACTTTTAAAAATTGAGATTAAAAGTTAGTTACAGAAGTTTGTTACACTTCTCTCTCTCTCTCTCTCTCTCTCTCTCTCTCTCTCTCTCTCTCTCACACACACACACACAAAATTCTTCGTCTTCATCTTCTTCATTTCCTATGCATCAATGGAGGTGTGAACTCCAACTATACACACATTTCAACACACTTTTTATAAGTGGCTCTAGATCCAAAACCTTAACCCGGGGTGCAAGTTATTTTGAATAATATACTAGAATATGATAATGATAGGTTTTTGATTTGGTTTTTTATTTTGTGCATTGATGGGTTTATGGCACCCCCTTGTACTTTGTTTCTAATGAAATTTTATAGCTCATCTAAAAAAAATATTAGCATTATTAATTACAATTAGAATATTTATCCTATCTTTGATATTTAGAGTTAGCCTAAGTAGGCCAACGCATTAAATTTGGTTTCCGAATAAATTTCATGCTTTGTTCATTCATGATTATATATCAGACGGTCTCTTATTTTTTTATAAATTGAGTATCCTTTGCATGTAACTGCAATGACTAACCCTCGAGTCAGATAGGATCAAAATAGTATTTGAACAAATAACCTTTGGTTAAATTGAAAGATCTCAACCAAGTGCGGATAATATTTCATGTGGGTGTAGTATGCACCTCCATATATCTTATCTCAATCTACAAATTGCCAATTAGAATGGACTATAGAGAATCCTTGACTTGACTTTGAATCGCATCGCACGATTCAACTCCTCAAAACATGGAATTCCAACTCTGAATCGCATCACACGATTTGGCTCATCAATAGTATGGACCGTAGGGAAACATGGATTCTCATCGAATTGCATCGCAAATTCAACTCGTCAAAACCATGGAATTAACTCCGAATCGTATCACACGATTCAAATCCCCAATAATGAGAATGATAAGAGGAAGGTATTAGTTCGCATCCCCGGGAGTTCATCCCCAAAGAATACTCCTAAACTACGGAGAACCAATCAATCCCGAGCGTCACACCCTAGAAGGACCTTCATATATGGCCTGGGAACATCCTTGGACATCGCACCTCAAGGACAACCTCATATTAGTAACAAGCATCGCACCGGTTACTACCCTTATGTCCATTATGTAACCCTTGTCCATGACACAACCTTGTTAATTAACCTTTGTTAATCCTTCATAATATGCACTCTAAGGTTTACATCACCATTATGTTTATTAATCAAGATACAAGATATACACTTGGATTTTAGTAATACTTAGGAGTGTGTTAAAGTTATAGAAGCTTAGGCATCTCGTAGCCCTTTCCGTTAGCTTTCCAACAATATAAAATTTGCGTCAATCGGATATACGATGCGAAAGTTATGAATTTCCGAAGTTTCGAAAAAGTTGTCCAAACAGTGACGTAACCAGTTACATGAATCATGTAGCGGGTTACATGACCCAAAACTGCGTTTATTACCACTTTTCACCCATGTAACTGGTTACATGAATCATGTAACGGGTTACATCGCTGACAGTCTCTAAAATCTGCATTTTTATGGTTCTAACTCCAACTCTTTTCAATCCCAAACATCCCATAGCATCCGAAAACGAATTCCAACATGTATCTACAATATTATAGCCCAAAATAACTAGAATTCAAGTAACCTAACAACATGGATCATCGTTGATCACAACAAAATTCTAAAATGAATAAATACATCACAAGGACATATTCCTCATTATTGAAACAATCATGTAACACAATGATCACACAATTTCTTGTCATGCAATCTTCAATTAATTACATGTTGAACAATATAATGATACATATACATAAAATCATTGCAAGGGGATTATATTCTTGCATTAGAGGCAAGTTTCATGGCATTCTCATCAAAACCCTTAAACCCCACATGCATCATTCCCGACTCCTACACGTGTTCCTATCTAATGGAAATCACCTTAGATTACTAGAGGTTTGGATGGTGTTCTTTATTGCCATTGAATCCTTATCATGCTCAAACTTCTACCTCCATCTTAATGAAATTCGTAATCCCTCAACACCCATTTTTAGCAAGCATGTTCCAACTTCAAACTCGATTATCTCATTCAAAACAGAAGCTATGATTACGAAATAATATACCAAAATGAAGAGAATTTCATGTAGAATCCAGAACTTCAAGAATTACCTTAATCGGAGTTGTGAGTGAAAAGTTATGACTGATTTAGTGGAGGCTGTCCATGGAATACCAAAATGGAAATGGTGATGGAGAACATAAGTTTTCTTCCTTCTCTCTCTCTCTACTTCAAGTACCAAAAATTGATTTTGTATTACCATTTCACCAAACAATGCCTTATGAGTACATGCAATCTTATTTAGTGTCCAACTTGCCCTTGAACCATGCAAAAATTACAAGTATGCCATGTAGTCCCAATCCAACTAAATCCCCTTTGTTTCTAACTACTCCACTATCTCTTTATAAAATTCTTGGTATAAGTATATGGACATGTCACCATAAATTGGCACAAGACCAATGTGCTCTCTAATTACCATTTAATTTGTCTAAATTGATAATTACCGGTGTCGGAGAATTAGGGTGTTACATTCTCCCCCCTTAAAATAGAATTCGTCCTCGAATTCTTACCCATCACCACGAACATAAGCTTCTCACATCTATCTCCAATCGAGGGGACGAAAAGTTCTTTACACTTCTCCTTGTTTAAACCTTGCAACTAGGGATGGCAACTTGGCCCATCCCCAGTGGATACCCACAAAATATCCACAATGGGTAGGGTAAAAACCCGCATAAATGGGTACGGGCACGGGCTCAGGTAATTACCCACTTAAATAAGCGGGTATGGGTAACTTAATACCCAGCCCGCCCCATACTTGCACAACATATATATTTAGATATTTTGATTTATATTATTATATTAAAATAAATGTCTATCAATTTTCAAAAATACATCGAGGTTAAACCATTACATATGTAACATAAATGTTTGTTTATTTCATAGTTAAACAATAAGTTTTTTGAAAATATTTAAATGATACTAAAAACTTAAAATGATATGATATTTTATAGTTGATATACTTATTTTTTATTAGAAATTCGGGTAACAGATACGGGTATGGGTACATACATACCCAGAGGGCACGGGTACGGGTGCTAAAGTTGTTACCCAAACGGGTATGGGCTCGGGTACGAGGATTTTTTCTAACCGCGGGTATGGGGATGGGTACTATAGTACCCTACCCATACCCCGCCCATTGCCATCCCTACTTGCAACCTTATCTGATACTGTCTCATCCAAGAGAACACGACTCCGTTCTACGCTCACGCCCTTAACATCCCTGACTGGTAGTCTTAGTCATCTCATAACACATTCTTCTGGTACTCCATTCAGACATACTTGGAAATTGATCCTCCTGAGAATCACAACCTTTATTCACCCACAACGGGTCTTTATAGCTTTGGAACTCATGGAAATCCATTCTTAGTCGGATATTCCTTGTCCTCAAGGTTTGACAAGCTCATCCTTGTTCCACACAATTCACAAATTTCCACTTCCTTCCCTTGGCTTCTTACATTACCTCAGAACCACACATTCATGTTGCAACGTCTCCTACTACTGAAGGCATTTCAGATTCGCTCCCACCTAAGTTCTTACATTGTCATACAATTTCTTGTTGAACTCCTTGGTCCTGACTTCTAATTGACTCGCTTCAAGTCTATTCTCTTTGTACAACATAACTCTTTACTCTGATCCCTCTTTCAGTCTTGATGTAACACTGACACCCAGAACTATAAGAGTCTACCATCTTGCAACTCACGGCCCTTACGTCTAACAATTGCATACAACATCTCGCTGATGGAGAGTAGATTCCCATGGTCATCCCACAACTACCGTTTTGATATACAACAACTTCCACAAGGTTCCGCCAAAAAAGTAGACTCTGGCGGTTAATCTGTAACCCTCATTTGAGTCTACTCGCGTATTCTTAACTACACAAAACATAATTATAAGGAGTCTGCGTCATCCAAAGCACTTTTCTTGACTTCATTATTCCAGTGGTCACGACATCATGTCTAACTCTTCATACTAACAAGTTCAATAGTTTATCCATGGTCATAATCACATATCAACCACTGAGTCTCTTTTATGAATGTACGTCGACAACATCTCTCTAGATTATGGAGGATCCTTGAGAGACTTAGACGAATAATTCATTACCTCATTGAGTTTCTCTTGGAAAGATATCTCTACTCAAACACTATCGCACAAGCATTCTATTCGTACTTACTACAAGCTTATCAGGTTCTTCTTCTATCCTTTACGCTACTCTGATCTCAACCGGTCACTCACTTCTTGAAATCCTCTAAGTTATGTCGAGTCTACAATCCACTTATTTCTAGTACTTTACTTACACATATTCTCTCAAATAGCAACAGTCCCTTCTCGGTATTCGTCCAAATTATGATACATTTAGGGTCTTAATCACTCTTACAAATACTACTCTCCTGGTTTCCACACCATACGATCGTTATGATAACTCTGTGGACTTTCCCATAGCTTATCCTCCAATCAAACAGTTCTGTTCATTGGCATGCTAACACTTCTAACAAATCACATAACTTGGCCGAATCAAGGATTCATCTCAGTTACACTTCATCCACAAAGCCACCTAATGATAAGTGCAAAAATGTACTTATTTTGTATATATGTTTTGTTGCATTTATCGATACTTTTTGTTAATATCGTTTGAATAATACCCCGTTTTGTGTATAAATACATATACTTTGTGAATAGATGTATTTTCATATACTTTTATACTTTTTGATAGTTTTCTATTCATTTTGTAGGTATTGAGGCATATTTGGAGCATGAGCAATAACGTGTCGAAGACACGGCTTCAAACGCGCGTTTTTGAGCAACGAAACCAACTCGTCAACGAATAAAGCTCAAAACCAAAGAATAATAAATAACCAATTTGGTTGATATGTTGTCATTATTAGATGGTAAATTGAATAAGCTTTCCAACACTTCGAACCGGATGCAAATCGGAGTTACGGTTCTCAAGTTACGTCATTTTTACTAAAAGCTGTTTTTTCATGACAGCAGTGTGGGCGCGACGCGCGCTGTACATAATTGAAAATTGCATAAATAGGCGAGAATCAAATTTTTTAGGTTATGTTTTGGGTATTTTTGAACCCCAACTCATCCTAGATCATTTTTGGGTAGATTTAGCTTGGAAACACCATTGGAGCTTGCAATCGGATGATCGGAGGTCGAATTTCTCATCGATCGGAGTTGACAAACCAAGAAATGTTTGGTTCCTCTTCTTCTCTTCTCTTTGTATTTCTCTTTTGGTGAGTTTGTATATTAATTACTCTAAACACATGGATGTTTGTTAATCTTTCTACTTGTTGTATAAAGTTTGCTTTACAAATCTTAATCAATGTTTTTATGATCTTTTTGCTTAGAAGAACACCTGATAGCTTTTGATTCTAGACATAGGGTTGGGGTTAACATCCACATAATATCTAAGTTTCATGCCTCTGTGTTGTTCGATCGGTTGAGACATCGTCGAAAGAGCAATATGGTTGAAATCTCGTCGGTGTTTCAGAAATGGACATTGATGTGAGGGATATGTGGTGATTCTAACGAGTATTGTAGATTGAGTGCGGCGGAGTGATAAATCTAAGTTTGTGAGGAGTAGTTTAGATTCGAACCAGATAAGTTATTTCTTTCCAAAGAACGAATTCATTTTATGTTTATAGTTACTTTTCAGTTTTTACTTTCAACCCATTTAACCTGAACTCGTAACTGCGGAAACTATTGAACGACAGTTCAATGCACTAGTCCCTGTGGAGACGATAAATTCCCGGATAAATACTTCTAAAACTTTTGTTGCTTGCCGCTTTACCGCTTCAACACCTAACACCCTTTTGTTTTCTGAATTTGGCATTAAACCGACTTCCTCAGCTGCATTCCCCACTATCGTGCCTCTAATGCCTAAAGTGTATCCTCAGTGCAAGATATCACACTTCGTACTCTGGGACATTTCCCTCTTGAAATCCCATGACACTTCAAAACCAGTGCGCCTCTACTCTATCGAGACTGACATCTCTTCACTCCTGAGGATCAATAAATAATTCTCCTAGATATACCTCATACCAGCTAACCCAAAACAATTCATCCATTCTAACCCTGATTACCAATGTTAAAGAATAGCCACACAATATGCTGGTCAAAAATTCAGACTACACACACATCCCATTTGGACACTACGCATAAAGATTCACGAAATTCAACGAAACAAGAAGCATCTATGATGTAGAATCTAAAACTTCTCATGCAGTCATGGCCACCCAAGGTCTCTTCATAAGTGTAGCATTAGAATCTAATCCATATCATCGTCTCCCACTCGCATAATCCTTAATCATCGAGCGCGACATATGGATTCTTATCCCATCTACCTTATGAGAATTCTTGATCCGCTTCTCACGAATAACCAGTCTGAATCTTACCATGAATTCCAGATCAACACTGTTCCACGTATGTCGGAAAGATGACTTATGCATCTCGTGTACGATTGTGATACTATGGCGTCATACCCATCTGGTAGCACTAACATGGTGGTCCAACTCCAAGGCCATATACTCTAGTAACCTACCCAGTAGCATATAACGATCTCCACCCGTATCTTATAGTCACCGCCGACATAACTGGACCTGTCTCCACTAAGGTCACCGCTCCTTAAAACCTTCCGGTCACAACTCCTTAGGATGCTAACACCTAAGAGTGTCACACATTTAAGGTATACTTCCTATGAACGCAACAAGCTAGAGCTAACTTGATTAGAATCTAATTCAAGTTCTTATTCCAAGTGTGTACTTGTTCATACAGGGCACAAACGAGAGATTTCTAACCATAACTCCCGTCATATAGGGATTTCATGGTTCCAAGCAAGAGTCACTTACTACAGCCAACCCACCGATGCTTTAGATAGCTACTAGTCCGATTCACCTAAGAACCCAACACCGAAGGTAGTTCTACGGTTTCACTCGGGAATAGATGAATCACACTAGTAGGGAACATAGGTTACTGCACTCTGCATATCCCTCAATTAAGTTGTCGCATAGCGTAGTTCTAGGACTCACGCATTTCAGAATAAACAAGGAGATGCAGTAGTTTCTTTCACTCAATCAGGCATCCCATATTTCCCAATTGGAGATCACCACTTCCTCTCGTCCCATCAACCGTTCACTAGATGACTACTCACATCTTAAGGTACACCAGAACGAGTCGGATTGTAATAATCTTGTTCATCCAAGTTTTTCCCAGGCCATAATGATAAGAAAGATCCAATATCTTTTTCCAAACTCTCAAAGTATTCTATCCAATCATTTCTCTATCCATGTCTGCTATTGGTACTAGGATCGAGTAATGAATTCCTAACAGTTTCAAACTCAGCTCCATCACGAAATGTCCTTACTCCATCCTTACGCATGTGCTTTGTGGATTCCATTCACTTCTACCGAGATCTATAAAAAGTTCACTACATCCAATCGAAGTCTTGGAATCCCAGTCATAACCTTACCATAACAGCTGGGTTGTCAACTATTCCGTAACAATTTCCCCTCTTAGATCGGATAATCCCAACATTTTCCCAATTTAACCGACTTCTACCACTTCAACTAATTCCTCTAACATACACTCGGTCTGAAAGGCTCATTTTGTTCCAAAGGGGTTTTGGAAATTCCAACTTCCCCGACTTCTCCTGTGGAGACTGGTATTGCAACCACCTTGCATATATGGAACTATCCAAGTCCTGACAGTTCTCCACCATTTCTTATAGGACTTTTACTGCTAACACGAGTCACTTCGGGGCTAACGCGTCCTCGTGGCGGCTCTGCTGTGATCCTGCCTATCACGTATCCGTTGGTGAGTTGATCAAGTTCAACAACTGAATAATCATGACAGTAGAATCGATCTAGCAACACACACTTGTGAGGAAGAAATAACTTTGCTAATGATGCCTCACAGCTAGGTCGAGGGTCGACCTACTCTGATACCAACTGTAATACCCTACCAATATGCGTCTAGAATTATATCGGTAAAATACTAAAATTTGGTACTGAGTACATACAAAAGAAAAGAATAATGACATAAATTGTATGCCTTTCAAAATCATCTCGAAGATGGATACAATAAGTATGTCTAATAATTAAAACTACACAGCGAAAGAAGAGATCAGGTACGGTCTTCACGTCATCCAACCATGATGTTCTCGAACCAAGCACCTAGCGAAACCTCAAACTTGCATAGCACCTGAAAAATAATAAGACGAATGGGATGAGATTATAAATCTCAGTGAGTTCCCCTATCTTATGGGTCCACTCGGCTCTAAAAGGTCTCGTGCTAATACAACTAATAAGAATCCTAATTCTTTCCGGTTCCGAAGCATCTCACTTCAACCAGCGAGGAATTCTTATCTCAATATAAAAATTGCCAATTAGAATGGACTATAGAGAATCCTTGAATTGACATCAAATCGCATCGCATGATTCAACTCCTTAAAAAATGGAATTCCAACTCCGAATCGCATCACACGATTCGTCTCATCAATAGTATGGAGCGTAGGGAAACATGGATTCTCATCGAATTGCATCGCACAATTCAACTCGTCAAAACCATGGAATCAACTCTGAATTGCATCACACGATTCGAATCCTCAATAATGAGAACGATAAGAGGAAGGTATTGGTTTGCATCCCCGGGAGTTCATCCCTAAAGAATACTCCTGAACTACGGAGCACCAATCAATCCCGAGCATCACACCCGAGAAGGACCTTCATATATGGCCTGGGGGCATCCTTGGACATTGCACCTCAAGGACAACCACATATAAGTAACAAGCATCGCACCGGTTACTACCCTTATGCCCATTATGTAACCCTTGTCCATGACACAACCTTGTTAGTTAACCTTTGTTAATCCTTCATAATATGCACTCTAAGGTTTACATCACCATTATGTTTATTAATCAAGATACAAGATATACACTTGGATTTTAGTAATACTTAAGGGTGTGTTAAAGTTATAGAAGCTAAGGCATCTCGTAGCCCTTTTCGTTAGCTTTCCAACAATATAAAATTTGCGTCAATCGGATATACGATGCGAAAGTTATGAATTTCTGAAGTTTTGAAAAATCTGTCCAAACAGTGATGTAACCGGTTACATGAATCATGTAACGGGTTACATGACCCAAAAACTGCGTTTTTTCCCACTTTTCACCCATGCAACTGGTTATATGAATCATGTAACGGGTTACATTGCTGACAGTCCCTAAAATATGCATTTTTATGGTTCTAACTCCAACTCTTTTCAATCCCAAACATCCCATAGCATCTGAAAATGAATTCCAACATGTATCTACAATATCATAGCTCAAAATAACCAGAATTCAAGTAACCTAACAACATGGATCATCGTTGATCACAACAAAATTCCAAAATAAATAAATGCATCACAAGGACATATTCCTCATTATTGAAACAATCATGTAACACAATGATCACACTAATTCTTGTCATGCAAGCTTCAATTAATTACATGTTGAACAATATAATGATACATAAACATAAAATCATTGCAAGGGGATTATATTCTTGCATTAGAGGCAAGTTTCATGGCATTCTCATCAAAACTCTTAAACCCCACATGCATAATTCCCGATTCCTACCCGTGTTCCTATCTAATGGAACTCACCTTAGATTACTAGAGGTTTGGATGGTGTTCTTTATTGCCATTGAATCCTTATCATGCTCAAACTTCTACCTCCATCTTGATGAAATTCGTAATCCCTCAACACCCATTTTCAGCAAGCATGTCCCAACTTCAAACTCGATTATCTCCTTCAAAACAGAAGCTATGATTACGAAATAATATACCAAAATGAAGAGAATTTCATGTAGAATCCCGAACTTCAAAAATTACCTTAATCAGAATTGTGAGTGAAAAGTTATGACTGATTTAGTGGAGGCTGTCCATGAAATATGAAAATGGAAATGGTGATGGAGAACATAAGTTTTCTTCCTTCTCTCTCTACTTCAAGTACCAAAAATTGATTTTGTATTACCATTTCACCAAACAATGCCTTATGAGTACATGCAATCTTGTTTAGTGTCCAACTTGCCCTTGAACCATGCAAAAATTACAAGTATGCCATGTAGTCCCAATCCAACTAAATCCCCTTTGTTTCTAACTACTCCATTATCTCTTTATAAAATTCTTGGTATAAGTATATGGACATGTCACCATAAATTGGCACAAGACCAATGTGCTTTCTAATTACCATTTAATTCGTCTAAATTGATAATTGATAATTTCAATGGAATTTCATATTTTCCAAAAACCATACCCAGATGCCCTAATATTACCAACAAACGTGGAAGGAGTGTACGAAAAACTTACCTGAGACATTATCAACCGTATTCGTAGCCTTTATTTCGTTTTCTAGGCTTTGATGCTCCTTTGCTTCGTCTTCGCAACCTACCTCGTTGTCTTCGCACTGCCCAGATGAAGTTTCTTCAAACACTCATGAACCCTAATAATTTTAAGGGGCTTTTTGGAAACTATATATCCAGTGGCCATTTAATTTAATCAAAATGCCATGAACATAAATTGTAATACGTGGCAAATATTTGAAAAACCATAGAATCTTTCATGCCACTGGGCAATTGGGGGGTTAGTTGATGGAATCTAAATCAGATCAGGGGAGATCAATAATTTTTTTTTACAGGGGCTAAAACTAAAACTCGCTAACATTACAGGGGGTTTGAATATTTAACCCTTTTTTTTGTATTTTTGAAAATAAATTTTACAAAATCGTTTTCTAAAATATTACAAATTTTTTTATATTCGTTTTTTTTAAATGAAACATTATTTTTGACATCCTATAACATAACAAACATTATTGAAGACCAAAACATAATCAAAATCGCAATTTTTTCAAAAAGTGGTATTTCAAAAATGATTTTTATGAAAATCTATTTGAAACAAATTCAAAATGAAGTGATTTTTTAAAATTTTGATATCCAAAAAAAATTTCAATAAAAAGATGAAATATCTAAAATAACATTCTAAGAATAACTATTCAAACTAAATTTTCATTTGAAGCTTTTATAAAAAATTTCTTTGTAATTTTTTTTTTACACAAAATTATGTAACACTAAAAAATCATTTTAAAAAAAGTCAAAACAAACGGGCCATAAATTACGTATGATCTTGTCAAATTTCATCGCTTCTTAATATTCTTTAGATACAAATGTGAGTTGAAAGTCTCAATTATTTAGAAATATAGAGGTTAAACACTTTATAAGCGGGATAATCCATATACTAATTGTCGTAAGGTTTTTGGTGAATTTGTGGTGTCTCTCACTTGTGTAGTTGTTCTTGATCCAATATTGATGTTCTTCAAGTGATCCATGGTTTGAATTTTTTGTCCAAAAATTGTAGTTGAGACTGTGTGCAATTTTTCTGCATAAAAATTGTAGTTTAGATGATTTGAATGGTAATTTGAAGGGTTTGTAATTTTTTCCTTGAAAAATTGCAATTGTATAAGAATGTTTATAATTTTGTCATTGGAAAAATTACAAGTTAAATGATAAATTTATGAATTTTATTTTTGCATTTTTTTTGCTTGTTTATCAACAAAACCGGAGGAAGATCTGGCCTACTTTCTTAAGGTCTTCAATTCTCTTAACAGCTTTTTCATCATAAACCACGTTATAATTTGGACACAACATAGTCCTTGAATTACTCAGCTTGCAACGGTTGAAAAAGTCAACCAGATCTTCATCCAGTTTTAGAAAAACTATCTCCATTAGTTCTACCACCTTTCCCTAAGAAAGTCGACCAGATCTTCCTCCGGTTGAGAAGAAGACTTGTTATTGACAAACTTTTATACAAGCATTTAGAACAACCGATACTATCACTCAGATGCATGGACATCGCTCTGTCATTAGCTAAAAGGCTAAAACATCAAACAGAACAACAATATACAACCATGTCTAGATGTCATTATTTGTAATGTAAGGAATGAAATATTTATGATAGCAATGTAATCAAGAAAGGAAAGATTATTTCTTTCCACACATTGTAATAAGTAATAACATGTGTTTCTTGCACAAACTTGTCTATATTTAATATTTATAATAATAATAATAATAATAATAATAATAATAATAATAATAATAATAATAATAATAATAATAATAATAATAATAATAATAATATATAACTTATAAGATTAGGTTTTAAAAAAAATGTGAAAAAGATTATCTTATATGTAAACTAGTAGAAGACCCGTGCGTCCGCACGGGTAATTCAAATCTTAAGATGTATAATGTATTACAAATACATAAAAAGAAGTTTACAAACTCGAATGAGAAATATTAAATTAAGACTCATAAATCATAATATAGATGTAATGAAATTATATATAATAGATATTTTTAAAAATATTGGAAATGTAATAGAAAAAGGGTATTATGGTAATAGCGACCCGTGAAAGTAGTGAGTTTGAGTAATAAATTTCACATAAAAAAGATATTATGGTGATAGTGACCCGTAAAAATAGTAAATTTCAGTGATAAAATTCACATAAGAAAAATATTATGATGATAGTGACCCGTAAAAATAGTGAGATTCAGTAATAAAATGCAGTATCTTAGATTAGTTTGCTTGTTACAGATATATAATTGTTATTATAAAATCACTAACTACAAATATTTAAAATGAATGTATTTAATATTAAATAATAATATGAATGTATTTAACATTCAAAACGATACTTTTAAAAGTAATATAGGGGAAGATCATGTGTACTCATTTTTTCTTACTATAATCGCAACAATCTCTATTTCTAAAACATTAAGTGATTTTGACCATGATCATATGTTTAAGTATTTACTCTAACATGATGATTTGGATTAATTACTAAACAAATTTACAAATGAATTACGTAGATAGCATAATAAATTATAAAAATAATGATCTCATGAGTGAAGTTTAGAGGAATTCAAAATCGAGCATAATATTTGAAAGAATTAAAAAGTGATTTTTATTAATTTTAGTTTAAAATTTCAAATTGTAATTAAAACATGTAATTAAAACATGGACCTATAATATCCGTCCACCAGCAAAAGCCATATCAGAGTCTAGTGTTATCAAGTTGAGGAGTAAAGTATAATATAAAGTGTAGTAATATATTGTACTTATTAATTATAATTTAAAATCTACTATTACATTTGTACCAAAAAAATCTATAATTACATTGTTGAGTAGTAAATCTGAATATAATTGATTGTATCCAAGTAACATTGAGTTTGATTCTTATTGACAAAAGTTGAACTATTTGCTGAGAAATTAGTGTCATAATTTAAATACTATGGATCACATTTAGAGACAGAAATAACAAAGCATGTCTTCTAGTGAAACAAAGCATGTGTTTTTGTTGCAGCCAAATACATGCTTTTAACTTGACTGAATTATGCACAGATTGTGCTGCTAACCTGCTATCACACTGAATTACACATGAACATTATGCAATTTGCAACATAAATATAATAATACTTAGTAGACTGATTCATTGATATGTACTGATAATGAATCTATGGTGACATAAGAGATGGAGCAACACATGCTTGGTTATTGTATGAGAAATATTAAAACTTATTTGATTTTAAATTCCAAATCCACCTAGCAAACACAAAATACATCACATAAAATTAATGAATAAATGAAATAGCCTGCTAGCTTGCCTCCAAAATTGGCTAGAAAAAGCACGACCTGCAGCAATAAGATTATTCAGAACTACTCCATCAGATAATAAGTATTTAGGTGTCACATTTAGATTCTGTCAAAAACAAAGTATCACATTTAGATAGTATTTAGAAAGATTAATACCAGAGTCGATAAGACCCTTAACAGCAGCCAATATCTCTTCATGTACATCTTCTGGCCCAACTAAACCAATTAAACCGAAAGTGAATAATAATGTGTATCTATTTCAAATGCCAAAATTGACTTCAATGTCTTTTTATTGGTACTTAAATCAGTACCAAGGAAAATCTGTTGATGCACTAATAGCTGAGTGCTTTTGACAAGCATATGCCTTCCGATCAGAAAGTTTCCTGGTTGGTGGCCGACTTGCCTTGTGCAGTTGATGCGAGTTATTCTAATATTCGCCAAAACAACGACGTATCAAACTTGTCGCAAGTGCTACTACTAACCTTGTAGCTTAGAACCCATGTCAGTAGCTAAACACCTCGCAGTCCTAGCCGCTTGATCCAACGACATATCAACCAAAGGATGAAAACATATATGATCCACCACTCCAAGTCTAGGATGAGTTCCACTATGAAGCTCAAAATCAAGAGTATCAAATGCAACCTTCACCATAGCCAACACAACATTTGTCAAATGACATGACTCTGCATTATCCATTAGGTTTGGGTATAATTAATATTTATTAGCATAACCAACATCTTCCTTCTGATCCTATATGTTTTAAATGTACATACCTCATTCATTAGCCAAAATCTTCCCTTGTAATAAAAAATTTACAGAAGAAATCATGAAAACAAATTGTGACAGTGCCTCAGGCAGAACATAAACCAATTCCTGATATGAGATGATCAACTTTTTCAAGACACCCAACATATCAGTACCATATCACCAATATCACCATTATATCAGCACCATATCAGTATCAACCAAGTTAAAAATTCTAAAGCATCTAGGAAAAGGCAATAATGGAAGTTTGTTCCAACTAACCATCAACAGAAAAATAAATAGAGGGAAGTCCAGACTTTTTACAATTGAAACTTGGTTGAGAGTCATCACAACAGTCTTGGGCAAGTCATAAGAGGAATAAGAGCTTTGACCATGGATCTGGCTCGAGTATGCAACACGAAGCAAATTTACTGGTAGATTATTGACCTGACCAAAAAAATATAAACAGGAATCAGATCAGTGGCAGTATGCAGTAAACTTTCTAAACAATTCACTATAAGTTTATTTTCATCCATCTATTTGCTTTGTCAAATCTATGAGAACTAATGAAGTACTTATGGGAGGATATCTTTTGGGTCTAACAGGTTTCAGTTCCCTATACCTTTCCAGGGCAGCATTTTTTGCAAACTATTTCAAGTAAGAAATCTAGAACAGTATCATAACAACAAATGCTAAAAATCATCGAAAATAAAAGCATTGCAAAAAAGTTTACAAATTTGTAATAGAATTACAATGCATACCTTATGATGAAGGATAGCTTTCCCACGAGGTTTATTGGTATAGTCACATGAATCTAAACCAAAAAGTAAAGTATCACCCGCGTTAACTAAAACTCTGAACATAATCCCAAGGCATACAAAGACTTGTTCTTTAGATGACCCCCAAAGGTTTTCAACCAAATGGAAACTGCGTTGGTTTTTCCTCACTGTTCTTACCAGAGGAAATTGAACTGACCCGGTAAAAATACAACCCTGCAAAATTCTCAAACTTGAATATCAGCCAATATAAACTCAATGAATTGGTAAGCAGAATAAAAGCGGAATGAGAAGTACCCATTAACGGAAAGGATGGGATTGATATAAAAATTAAAACATTGTAAATGGATGAATCGTGCATCTTCTTCATTTTTTGAAATACCCTCCATTGAAGATGAGCTTGAGTGGGTTAAAACAGACTTTGAAAGGCCCATCATTCTCAACCGGCTCTCCATTATAAAGATAACATGTCTCATGCTCCTTGACAACTTCAATCCAATCTTTGAAGTCTCGGTTCCGAGTGGTCTCATGAATTTTATCACCCTGTGAAATGCATTAACAAACAAATGTTCATAAACAACCAAAAAAAATGTTCAACCACCTTCTATTAAAGTGTTCATATATCCATTAAAATGTTAGAAAGTTAGAAAAAATGATACATTTCCATCCTGAATAACCATTTCAATGTGTTGTTGGCCATTTTTCTCAATAACAACCCACAAATCAACAACCCTAATAAGCATTTTCCAAACTTGGCGTTAGAAAGAACAGGCGAAGAGCATGGTGGAAGATTCAAACCTGAAAAACGAAGACGTTAGAACAGTCTCTGGCGATTGAGCTTTGCAGTCGCTATGTCTTCTTGTGAAAACAATGGAGCCTTGAAGCACAAAAACTGAGATGAGGTGTGTTGCTTGCAAACGTTTATGCTTTGTATTGGAGGGAACCGAAAGTGAATGAAAAGTAATCAGAAAGTACAAAAGAAAATTGAAATGACCAATGAAAAGAGAACAACTGGCATGGAGTAATCAGAAAATTCAAAATCTGAAGTGACCTTTACAAAGGAGTGGAGTATCAATATTTTGGGAGGGAAACAACATTTGCACTATAATCCAAATGTTAGTACATAACTTTTTGGAATAGACCAATGAGAAGAATACAATTGGCATAGTTGAATATTTCTTTTGTTAATTACTTAGATAGCCTTTTTGTAGTGTAAATTTTTTTGGATGGAAGGGTATAATAGGAAGTTTGGGCAACATTATAGTATTGGGTAGATAGTAGAAGTAGATGAATGTTAAGAAATAAAATTTTATCATTATTGTTTTAAAACATGAGCAATCATCATGAACCAGAGCTGTCTTATTTTTCTGTTTATTAGCATCTTTCCCGGGATCGGCATTCAGTAACAATTTTATGGTTTCTAATGCACTGAGTAGATTGATTGTCTACTGGCAAGGTGTTTAAACAAGAGTCAGCTATAAAGATTAACTAACAGCATAAAGAATCCAACCTTTTGTTGAGTAAAAGAGTAAGAACTTCCCCTGAGCTTGAAAATCAATATCAGTGGATCAAGTCCTATAGTCTCTCTGAGTAGTACCTGAACCATGCATAGTTGAAATCAGTATCAATCAGGTATAAATAAACTTAATAAACACGACAGAGTCAACAAACCTAAGAAAAAAGTCAAGAGAGGGACAACATTTCTGTTACGAGTCAGGTGAGTAAGAAGCAATAATGCCTCATTCCTTATAACCTGAAAGGTAAACCGTGATCATTTTTACATTATCAACTACAGCCAACAACAATCAACAAGTAATTATGATTGGCAAGATTTAAAAAGCTATCTTTTTTATACTAGACATGATGGGGTAGGTTGCTGTAGAAACCCATAAGAAAATGGTGTGGGGTCAGACAAACATACTAGAGAGTGAGAGTCTAAAACGGTCAAGCTCGCGAGCCCTGTGCCTCTAAAGCCTAAAAGTTACAAAAAAATCATGTTTTTTCAGTATGTGGGTTTATAACTTTGGCTCGACTCTATAAAAATAAGAATCTCAAGCGGATAAGAGACGAAGAGATTGCAGCAGCTAATTACAAAAGGATTAGATAAATTTCTAACTCAAGAAAAATATTAGAGTTTTTTACATTGTATATTGTCCTGTAAAGTTGCTTTAGAAACCATAGATTTTGAAGAACCTCATAGGATGTACAATCCATCCATTGTTATATTTACAATGAACACTAATCAATTTTCTGGGTTATTTAAATAGTAACATGTATGGTACATGAGAAATTAAGTTAAAAGTTTACAAATTCGATTTCTGTTAATAATATAAATGCAATCATGTGTGGTCAATTAAAAAACAGAAGCGAATGCGAACACATTGGCCAGTGGAAGTAAAGCTATATTGTTGTACAAAAATAGTACTCATTGAATATAATACAACTAACACTACAAAGTTGGATGGTATTATTTCAAGTAAAATTGGCATACAACAGCAAATCCTGCAACCAATATTATCTTAATAATCAATTTAGGAGTAATGAAAGATGATGATGGTTGTTTTGGTTGAGTGGATTCTGCTGATCCTCCCCGAAACCTTGAAGACAATATATTTAGTACTTGACGAAGGAACGGAGCTTTGTTTGCTACAAGCATAAAAATACCAGATATTAGAAACTGAGCAAGAAATAAAAATATGTCAGAAACAAAATATACTTCTTTTGTAACTCTAGGTATAGATTTGTCATACTTTCAATATGCTTCAAGCAGAAAACAGAACTCACGACATGTCTACCAAACGCTATCATAGGGTTACTCATTGTTGTTCATGATAGAATTACTTGTGTCCCAAGATACAGAGACTTCAAGAGTCGAGAGTTACCTTTCAAAAGTCTTTCCTCCTCTGCTACTCGTCTTCGGAGTACATTTAGCAAGGATCCAAAATATAATGCAAAAACCGTGCAAGTAATTGTAATGACGTTGTAAGGCATACTGAAATCAGGAGTTGTCAAGGGTACAAGTAAAACTTCTGTGTATGAGAGAACATGGCTTTTTTCCTACATTAAAGATTCAGACTGTTAGGTATTATGGTAATCTTACATTTACTGCAGTGATGAGCAAAAGAAGAATGGAGAATCGAACCTGTAATTTAGACATCAATGGCGACTTGCTTATAGAGTCATCAGAAAATTGCAAACTGGCATGGAAGTCCGGAAAGCTTATTATTGCTGATGGAATATCAAATCCCTGATTGGCATCAGGAGGGTATTCATCAATATGCAAGAAGCCCTATTTGCAGACCAAAAAAGACATGTCAGAACAACAATCGCGATGTATACCACTATATGGGGTCAGCTACATAGATCAAACCTCATAATATTCTATCATAAATCACTTTTTCGTCCATCCGTCATAAAATGGTCCATAGTTAGCATATCACATACATAGTTATGAATAGCTTCTAATGTCATATTGATAGAAAAGCAAACCAGTATCACATTCAGGCTGTGATGACATATACCTACATTCATGTCTAGTTTGGGCAAGTAAACAAGTAGCCAGCTCAATAAAATTCAGTTCCTATAACCCGTAGATAAACAGCAAGATAAAAAGGGCAAAATCAGCAATTAGTTTACCAGCTCCGATGCAGCTGTGTCAGAACACTGCCCTTTAAGGTCTCTAAACTAAGTCGGCCTCACTAAAACTCATACTCAAAAGAGTAACCGGAGTAAGTAACAAGGCAAGAAGCACTTAATGGATAAAAACCCTTACTAATCCTAACTCATCAACATAAAATAACACCTAAGCGGATTTCATGAGTTCTCTTACATTCTATAAGAACATTTGTAGTCTAATTTATTTAGTTCATAATGATTATCTTACAAAGATTTATAAGGTTGTTTAATAATAGTCAATAGAGTCTGTCAATAAAAAAGTGAGGTGAATATCCAAAAGAAAAAGAAAAAGAAATATATAAATGAAAATAAGAATTTGAGCACACCTTATCAAACTCTATATTTAATATAGCAGATTTAACCTCACAAGGAAATCTGAGGACCAACTCCATCACCCCTGTTGATACTTTGTCTTCAGAAGGTGAAACACTCATTCTCTCAACAAAATCTGTAACTGCTTGAGGCTTTCCATCTACTAATAATTGTAAGGTGTGATAAAATACCTTAATATACCAAGGCACAATTTGGAGAACATTAACTTGTAACTTACACTTGTCTTCAACATTATCGGCTACAATGAAACCCTTAGTCAGTTCTGTAGACTTCAAGGATATTGCAATCGAGCCCCTTTCATTTCCACTTCCAATTAAAAATCTACTGGCATATAAAGGTGCAAGAGGGCAGGACCAAACAACTGGATATTTCCATGTTAGGCCTAAATCAAATTGTTCGGTGTCGTTGTACTCTTTGATTGAATATTCATACAGAATTGAGGAGCTCTTTTCCAGTTCTCTATGAACCCTATCAGGTGTAATAGATATTTCAAAGCCAAGATTCTCTCCCAAAACATCTATACCTGTGTCATTATCAGCATACAGAATTATAGGGTTTGGAAGTGAAAATGCGCTAGCACTTTGCGATCGGGTAAGGGTTTAAGTAGCAACTCCTCGTGAAATTCTTGTTCAAGTGTTGCTGAGGGTAGAATCGGAAGCAAGAGAAGAAGAGAGAGAGCAAGGGTGGTCATCATTGCTTGCTAAGTTTGGAAGTTGCTGTTTGACTCTACAACAGAGGTTCTGAGTTGCTCTGCGAGCTTCAATTTTTATGAAGATCTCTGATGGTTAGATCAGTTAAATATACTTGGGCTCTGAGTTTTCCCATGGCATCTGGCTTTCGGTAAACAGCAGAATGACAAGTAGCACCATCTCCGGTCTCACAAATCCCTAGAATTCTCCTACAACAAACTCACCTGTTCCTGAAGAGCGGCAGCAGAGTGGATATAATTGAATAAGCGATTGAAAGCAACCGTCTCCGGCGAGATGCAATTGAATCAATACAATTAATAGGTATAAAATCAAAGTGAATCAATTTAAATTAAGGTGCACCAATAAAATGAATGTGAATCAAAATTTCCTAAACAATTTTAAAGTTAAAAATTATTTTACTAACTTATATAAATCAAAAACATTTTGATTTTATAAGTAAATTTTGAATTATATATAATTAAATATAAAATTTATTCATTAAATAAAATTAAGACAAATTTTTTTTTTAATTTTTTTAAATTAAATAAAAAATTATAACTTATTTTTAATTATGAATCAGAATAGAAATATATAAATATATAATAATAATTATTAATTTTGTAAGTGAAATATATAAATATATAATAATTATTATATAAATATATAAATATATAAATATATAATAATTATTATAAATTAAAACACTCATTTTTTTAATTTTTATAATTATTATATAAATATATAAATATATTTATAATTAATATATAATAGTTATTATATAAATATATAAATATATAATAATTTTTATAAATATATAATAATTATTATAATTATTATATAAATATAGAAATATATAAATTAAAATACTCATTTTTTAAATTTTTTTTGTAAATATATAAATATATAATAATTATTATAAATATATAAATAAAAAATTATAACTCATTTTATAGGTGAAATTATTTTAATTTTTTTAATTAAAATTATTTTAAATTTTAAAATATGAATCAGAATAGAAATATATAATAATTATTATTCATAACTCATAAATTATATTAAAATATATAATTATTATTATTCATTACTCATAAATTATATCAAATTTATGATATGTGAATTAATTAATATCCTAAAATTTTTAATTTTTGGGATTTTTAAATTTTTTATTTGTTTTTTCGGAGATGCATCTCCGAATTAATCAAAATTTCAATTTTTGAGATTTTTTCTGAGGTGCACTTCCGAAATCCGGAAAAATTTAGAAAAAAAATATTTCAGAAATGTATTTCCGAAGTAGGGGTAAAATGGGGTTTTCGCTAGGATGACCCCCGTAGAGAGGTGAGTAAAGAAATTTCCTTATAAATTACTTTTCTAAGGGCCAACTGAAACTAGTATTCTTATTGGTTTTTGTTGATTTCAATTTATTAATGTAAAAAGTGAATAATTTATTTTTTTGAAATTTCATTTGATCTATATTTTTATTTTAAAGAATTATCTTTGAAATCTATCTTCTTCTTTTTTTTAAAAAATATTTATTTTAGAAAAAGTAAATGTTGATTTGAATTTAACAAGATGAAAAATGAGGGTTGTGATAAGGGAATAAAAATGATTTAAAAGGTGTTTTGAATTTTTATTTATTTTACATAATTCATATCTTTTAATTTAATACATATATTTTTTAAAAACAAGTATTTGACCGCTATTTTAAATAAATATTCTCAAACTCTATTTATTTGTGGAAGTCATTAAAAATGAACTGCATGCAACTTTTGGACTTATTTACGTTTAAAATTAAATTACATCAATCGAAATTGACAAAATAGACGATTATTAGATATGCAAATAGCACTGCTGGTGATCTAAAATCTCTTTTAAAAAAATGCTACCTAACATAAATAAAAGTGGTTGGTTATTAGAGAACTCATGCAAGGTTAATAAACAAATTTTAGAACAAAGAAGGTTAGCAATTAAGTTAACTGAAGAACCTCAACCCAAATACTGAAAGTTGAAACTCCTTTGTATATGAGTAAATCAGTCATTTTGTTTATTAAATATGTGATGCAGTGTCACTAAAATCCCTGAATATATTGAAATTACAAAAGTATATCTAAGTGTATCTTCTGTTAGTAATTTCATGGACCAAACTAACTAACGGACGGTACATTCAAGGACTAAACTAACTAACAAAATACACATTTGAAAATCAAACAGACAAAGGAAAGACATATTTGGGAATGTTTTGTAATTTTGATAGTTAATGCATTCAGACACTATTAACAGCTCTTGCACCCCAAAATTTACTCGTTTGATTTTTTTTTACCATTATATGTTTATTGCTTCTCATACATTGCACTTGCATTGATATTTTTGTGGGATCAAGGATCTTGAAAGATTAGAGTTTCATCGGTGCTTTGAGACTTCTTATCTTCATTCAAGGGTTGTTCAATGTGTTTACCTCAATCAAGTTGAAGTTGAGGTTTCTTATGGTTGAGAGTTGCTAACTACTACCAGTTTGATTCAATTGATCTACCCTCTAAGCGTGGATCAAGGGAATCCAGTTTTGGGCTTATAGCAACTTGGGGTTCTTTCTTCGTCTCCATACAGGGCTTTGCTTCAGCAAAGGTCCTAAGGAGTTATGAAACTAGGGTTTATTTCCCTATGCTTGGGCTTGGTCTTATAATCATCATGAGTTGTTACTTAACACCTGAGCTATGAATGGTTTAATCAGAAGTTTCATGGTACAAGAAGATGGAATCAGGTTAGTAGTATGGGGTGATCCTCATTTGATCAAGATTTTGTTATGTTTGCTTATGATACAAGCTACCATGGCTCAGTTATTGTTTACTTGAGTATTCTTAGATGATATGATTAGTAATTAAGCATAAGTTGCAAGGGAAAAAGGGTAACTTCCACCCTTTAGTAATTAAGCATAAGTTGTGGAGGATTTATTACCATTTTTCTCATTCTTCCTTCTCTCTACATATTAGAATTTTGTGAAGCATAGAGAGAAAGAGGGAGTGATTGAGAGAGAGAGAGAGAGAGAGAGAGAGTCAGAGCCAAAGGGAGAGAAGAGGAATAAAGGAAAAAGTTGTTCATTGAAGAATATTGCAATTGCATGTGGGAACTTTGAAGACCTTAAAGAAGAATCAAGGTTGTTTTCGAGTAAAGCATCAAGTGATCATCACCATTATATCTTTTCTTTCAAATTAAGAATCTTAGGTTTTAAGCAACTTAAGGTGGGGTTCATAGGCTTCAAATTAAGATTAAATCAAATTAAGTTAAATGCACGAGGCTTCAAAGTTGTTGATTGTTTGTTCAATTGCATGATTTCCACGAATACACGAGAATAAATTGATGCATGTGTTGTTTGATGTGTTTAATAGACTCCACACTGTGTTAAAACATGTTTGAAATGTGTTTGGATTGGAGGAAATATGATAAATAAGTGAAAATTTGAGTATTTGCAGGGCTGTAATCGATTACGCTTTGTCACTAACCGGTTACCGCCTATGAAATGCCAAATTTTCAATTCAAAACTGGTGTGTAACCGGTTACGTGTTTTGTGTTACTGATTACCACCCGAGCATTTTGTCCATTTTTAAACAGAACTAACATGTAATCGGTTACACCTTTTTGGTAATTAATTACACCCCATACAATTTTGTTTTTTCCACTTGTTTACCTCATCTCTTGTGAGATTAATTGATATAAATTTCTGTTGGCAATGTAATGTCATGTATGTGTGTTATGCTTCAGTGAAAATGGAGTCGTAATAGCCTATGTTTGGCGTATGATTAGTTAATATGCTATGTTTCATTAGTAATGAAGCTGCAATAGCATGAATGCTATGCTTCAATACTAAAGAAGCCGTAATAGAACGAATTATACGTTTCAATGTTAACAAAGCTGTAATAGCATGAATGATACACTTCAACAATAGCGAAGCCATAATAGCACGAATGCTGCACTTCGATGTTGACAAATCCATAACAACATGTAATTATTTTCATTTATTTAAGGGTTAAATATGTTTTTAGTCCCTATAAATATGCGACCCTGCATTTTTAGTCCCTATAAAATTTTTCTTCAATGAATGGTCCTTCTAAAATTTTTATGCATGCAATTCAGTCCCTGTTGTTTTCTAAAATTTTAAAAACTGTTTAATTACCCTTTAATTTTTAAATTTTTTATATATATGTTTAGAATACTGTAAAATATTTATTTACCAAGTTTTAGAATTTTTTAAAACGAGAAGAATTAAATATGAATTTTTCAAATTTCAAAAAATAATGATAAAAGTAATGAAAATCTCAACTTAGAAATTAAATTTTGAGTTTCCTTTTTTTCTAGGAACTTTTTAAAACATTACGAATATGTCTGCAAAATAATCATTCTAAAATGCACATCGATTTGACAGTATGGACTGAAACTAGGTGCATAATAATTTTATAAGGACCATTCATTGAAGGAAAATTTTATAGGGACTAAAAATGCAGGGTCGCATATTTATAGGGACTAAAAACGTATTTAACCCTTTACTTAAATTGGATAATTCTAATAAAGAATCCCATGGTGGTATGTGTTAATTGCTTAGTGAATTAATGAAAGTAACTATTGTGGTGAGAAAACCTAGGATTCACACTAGGGATATTTAGTTGTAGAACCTGGAGCATATACTCATGAATGTATGTGTGTCTATTTGCACTCTTAGGCTATGTTTGGGAGTTTGGAGAGAAAGGGAGGGGAGGGCTTTGGAAAATAGGAAGAATTGGATAAAAAGGATACAAAGATTTTGGGTAGGAGGGTTTTGGAGGGTTTGAGTTTATTCATAACACCAAAAACCCCATAAAATAGGGGAACTCAAAAATTGTATTGAAGAAGGATTTTGGAGGGTTTTGGAGGGCTTACATAAATTTTACAAATATCTTTTAGGTTGTTATAGTATTCTGAAAATTAAAAATTTAGTAATGATAATGACTCTTTTATCATTCTAAACAAAATCATTTTTTCAAAAAATGTCAAATATTTTCCTATATTTTTTTAAATTTTCATTTTTGGAAGCCTTTCCCTCCCCTCCCCTCCAAACTCTCAAACATAGCCTTAGGCGGGGAGTACGCAATGAGATTTGTCTCGAAGGAGACGATATTATACTATATGCATAAATAATGGTTAACAACAAGCCTAGCTTGTAAATATAAGTCCATAAGAGAGAGACATATAAATTAGACGTCATTTAACATGTAAGATAGCCTTGATGTAGTAAAAACGAGTTGGGTGATGTTCTTCCCGTAAGCCCTTACCTCTCATTGGTGAGCATTACCCGTAAAGGTGACCGTGTTAACATTCTCACATAATAGGAGGTTAATAGACTTGTACCCATTTTTATTTTGTTTTTTCCTATAAGGAACATGACCGTGGTGTCGTGATAGTTTTGAGGATAGCCTAATAGCTGAATGAACTTATGGTGTAGTTAAAACTCCATTGAGATAGTTGTATCTCACCCTACATTTAACATTTCAGAAAATTAGGTACAAGACGAAGGAAAAGGCAAGATTTCTTGAAGTATTGGAAGATCATTGTTCTTTGTTGAAGTGGTAAAGCGACAAGTAACAAAAGTTTTGGAAGTATTTATCCGAAAATTTATCATGTCCATAGAGATTAGTGCTACCGAACTGCCATTCAACAGTTTTCGCAGTTATGAGTTTGGATTGAATTTGTTAAAGATAAAAACGGAAAAGTAAATATTAACACAAAAAGAATTCGTTCTTTAGGGAGAAGAAATTTATCAAGCATGCATATAATCTACTTATCATAAACTTAAACCTATCGACCAGTTGCACTCAACCTACAATACTCGTCAAAATCATCAAGCATCGCTCACACCCTAAGTCATTTCTAACCCAAAGTAGAGAGAAATACCATATCATCTTGGTGATGATATCTCAACTAACCTCAACAACACAACATACATCCATATCACTTGTACCAACGATCTCTCAACCGAGACAACTATAACGGAAGCATCAAGCTTCGACACCCATAAAGATTATTAGCTCTAAATCTATCTCTAGAATCTAGAAACTAATAGATATCCATCCCTAATCAAGATTTGTGAGGTATATGTCTATAACAACCCAAATCCAAACATAAATGCAAAAAGATTAAGGAAGACATCAATAATGATTTGTAAAGCAAATATATTATACAACACCATGATCAATACATATACATATGTTCAAAGTAAATAGACAAACATACCCAACAAAATATAGTATCCAAAGATAAGAGAAGAGAAGAATAGGAACCAAATATTTCTTGGTTTATCAACACCAATCGATGAGAAATTCGACCTTCAGTCATCAAGATGCAACCCCATTTGATGTTTCTAAGCCTCTCTCTACCAAAAAATAAAGGTTGATGGAGTTGGGAACAAATACCCTAAAATCATAACCTAAAAAATCTGTTTTCCACCTATTTATACACTTATAAATTCGCAGAGCGCGCGCCGCGCGCTGGGAGGGTGCATTGCACGGTCAGGACTGTCAACAACAAATCAGCTTTAGTAAAATTGCCATAACTTGAGAACCGTAACTCGATTTTCGCCCGGTTTGAAGTGTTGAAAATATTATTCAATTCCCTATCTATCAATGAATAAATATCAACCAAATTGATAATTTTTTATTCTTTGATTTTGAGCCTCAAAACCGCGTGTTTGAAGCCGTGTCTTCAATACTTTATTGCTCATGCTCCAAATACGCATTAATACCTACAAAATAAATAGAAAACTATCAAACGATACACAAATACTCGAAAACTTAATAATACACAAAGTATACATATTTACACAAAAAGCGGAGATTATTCACACGATATAAGCAAAAAAGTATCGACAAGTGCCATAAATTACATATACAAAATAACGATATTTTGGCACTTATCATTCTTCACTATGTTTTTCTGTTCTAGTATTTTGTATCTGACATCTCTTTTGTACATGTTCCATGTTGTAGAACCGGTGTATTACATGTATGACTATTATTTTCACACATTTGTTGTACTAAATACCATGTATTAACACTTTGAATGGTATGATTCTAGACACATATTATTTGCGGTGTTACAAATTCCTTAATACACTTTGAAAATTTAAGAGAGTCTTATAAAAAGGGAGACAAAGAAAAAACTCAGAAGAATCACGAATTTAGGGACATATGTGTACTTTTTTATCCATGATTTTTTCCTTTATTAATTATGGAACAATCAATATTGTGGTTAAGGGGTTCATAAAAAAATATTGAAACATTGTACCATTTTTTTGTCAAAACGACAATAGACAATGTAAAGATTAAAACAATGACATTTTATTATGGAACCAATAGACAAAAATGATAAGTGCTACACCAAACAAGTTGTAGTTTATCTATTCCAGACAAACCCAAAATTGGTTGAACCCTACTTCTCTTGCCGTTCATGTTTTACAATTAAATTAATAAAGATGATGATTAGCATAATTGTTTACTAACTATATCTCAATACCATTAATTACATGGGACAATATTGGTTTGGATATTACCAGGTGTTAGGCGTTATTGGAGTTAGATGAATTGGGTCTTGTTTCAAAACAAAATAATAAGCCCCAAAGTCAAAGCCGATGAAGTAAGGTCATGGCTTGTTTCAATTTTCTTTGAGTAGGGAAGTTTTCTATTGTAGTGAGTACATATGTGATCCCAAGGGGACCCTTTCTATGAAGCTTTAGTGATGATATTGCACAAGCCCATATTTTAGGGAGTGCAACATGGGTTACAACACATGGTTTCAAGTTTCCACGGTTAAATTGAGATAAATATGGCCTCAGAATAGAGTTTTCATGATTAAATCATGAATAAATAGAATCCTTGATTATTTTGTCATGGTTAAATCGTAGCTAACCTACACATGGTCTTAAAAACTTAAGATGACCCTGGTCTTTTATAAAGTTAAGATCGCCGATGTAAAAGAGTCATAAATATGTTGGCGTCTATTTTGAATAGTGAATCTTTCCAAATATCCCACCTTCCTTGATAGGGGACCAAACATTTGGCATGTTGTGGTTCATTAGGCTACATTAAGGTGTTCTCTTGAATGTAAAATAATTATCGTTGGTCTAGTTTATTGACCATGAAGGGTTTTGGATGAGGAACCTTCTATTCTCCTTAAAAAGATTGACAAGACCAATATCACTGGTTTCTTGAGTCTGGGTATTGTGTCACAAAGTTTGAACGCGACTCAATCAATCAAAATATTACCTCAACAAAACTTGGAGGTTGCATGCACTTTTTGTTTATGGATGAGATGTCTTGTCAACTTTTTCTGGATCTTTGTTATTTCTCCTATTTCCATGTAGTTTCTAGCCTCAAGTTTAGAGGACATAGGTTGATGAACACATTTAATGAATTTTACAAAAGCCGGGACATGATTATTAAATTGTGAGGAAATATGTTTCTGACACAAATACATGACATTTTTTCATTGCTTCCATTGAAGTCCTATTACAGTGGTGTTTTGATATGATTCCTTAGTCTTTTGGGTTGTTTGATGTAACATGTTGGCCTTCGTCCAAGTGATTGTTTAACTTATATTAAAAGAGGGAGATTTGTTATTTTTACACTAATTATTACACTTACACCGTATAATTAGGGGTGGCAAAACGAGCCGTGGCCCGCCGGGCTGGCCCGCGCCCCGCCTAAAAATGGCGGGTTGGGTTGGGATTTTAGACCCGCCGCTCGCCAAAGCCCGCCCCGCCAAACCCGCCGCCCGCCAATGCCCGCCGCCCGCCAAAGCCCGCCCCTAATCCAAATTTCCCTCTTTTTTAGTTAATTCTAACCATTCCAATTCTTGATGGTTTATTTTATATATTTATTTGTAAATATATGTAATATTTTTTAAGTAAAATTTGTTAAAAAGTTGCTTTTATAAAAAATTGTTTTAAAAAATAAGTGAAAAAATTAATTAAAAGGTAAAAAATATTAATCTATTAAGAAAATAAAAAAAATATATAAATAAAAATAGGCGGGCAAGCCCGCCGCCCGCCAACCCGCCATCTTGGTGGGGCGGACATGATTTTTATGCCCATTTCACTTGGCGGGCATGCTCGCCCCGCTCGTTTTTTGGCAGGCTTAAGGCGGGGCGGGCGGCCCGTTTTGCCACCCCTACGTATAATACATCAGTTTTGTATTTTAAAATTTTTAATCATTATTTTTTTTATTGTTATGACACAAACAAACAAATGAAATGGTGTTGTATTTGATACGGTGTAAACTCTGGGTGTTAGATTTTGGTGTATATATAGCAACTCTCTAAAAGAGGGGTTTCTTGATTTTCCTTCTTTCTCTTTCTTAACTTCCTTAATATTAATCCTCAAATTCCACAACTTCTTTGAGTCTATAAGTATCTTCATCTTTATTTAGAATTTTAGATATGTTTGTGAATAACATTACATGAATCAGAGCAAGTGATAACAAGATTCATAATATTGCAGAAAATTTATTTTCACCTCAAAATCACTCTAACTAGACAATTCTATAATGTTTTATATGATTGAAGTAGCAATGCCAAGAAGTAGAGCGAGAATATCACATAAGAACTTGAAGAAAAGAATAAAAATGAAAGTTTCCTCAAATCACATCTTAATCATATGGATCGCAACGCGATTCAATATGCAAACAAAGGAATGACCCTCTAGAAATATGGTGCTGTAGCCAAATTGGACTGTGGCACAATTTATGAATCACTTAACTATGCGACGTAGGATTCTTGGTGAATCGTGGCATGATTGCACGAACAAAAACCTAGTATAAATGCTAAACTTATGGCAAAAAGCAAGGGGTGCTAAATTTGAATTAGAGATAGGTTTATAGAGTTATGAAGGAGAGAAGTTGATGCCTTTTGACGGTTGAAGCTCAATTATTTCCTTGTAGGATTCATGTATTGTTCTCTTAAACCTTTTTTTAATCATTTTTAATTAAACTACGAGTAGTTAAACATCTCTTTTATGAGGGATGAGTAATTGATATTTGAGAATATCCTTATATTGTACCATTGTATGCAATGGTTATGCTAATGTTTTATTCCTGGCTTATTTATTGGATATTCGTAGTTCATGTATTTTATTAATTGATCACCAATAAATGGATTTAAGGACTACTTTGTAAAACATGAGTCGAAATGAATTTAGGTATTATAGTTTACCACCAGATATGGATATGTGTGGATCCATGAAACTCATATATTTATTTTATATACTTGCTTAACCCGAGGTTGTAACATGGTAAGGAGTTGAAGAGTTTATTTAAGATGTTAAAGGTTTAATTAGCAAGTGATTAAGATTAAATAATATTGGGAATGGTTAACCACATAGAATAATAAAGTTAGCTAGCAAGATCATATAAGGAGTGCAAGAGAAAACCTAAGTCAAAATCAACCATAAGAAACTTTTTAATTAGGGGTGCTCAAAACTAAACCGGCCTAATAGAAAACCGTAAAACCAAACCAAACTAAACCGTGAAAAACTGCATTTGATTTGGATATGTTTGAGCCATTTTTTAACAAACCGTGTGGTTCGATTTGGTTTGTATTTTAAAAACCAAACCAAACCATATTAGTTACAACCCCCAAACTTCACTTAACCTATATCTAACGCAAACTTGAATCTATTATGCCTTAGCGTTACAATTACGAATGATTTTCTCTTCCTCTCACTTAAGGTTTCAGTTTAAGTCTTTCCAAATATCTTCTAGCGGTATTATGTCTTCTTCTCCAAGTACATATCACTTCTTCTTTTCTAGTCTTTCATCTCTCAAGTTCTTTCTTTTTCATCTTATTATTCTTATTCTAGTGTTCTCTCTTCCAATTACGTTTTTAACGTTCACTTTCTTATCTAATCTCTCATCTCTTCTGCTCTTTCTTTTTCATCTTCTCTAATCTTTAATCTCCTCTTTTTTTTTTCTATTTCATTATAATGTTTTGATATTATTTTATGCTACTATTTTATATATTTTTTATTCCACTTTTATCTAATTTTACTTTTGTATATTCCCTCTGTCCCAAAATAAATGTCGCATTTGAAGAAATATTTTGTCGCAAAATAAGTGTCATATCCGGTTTCCAATGCACTTTTATATTTTATCTTCAAATTTTATCCTCTAATTATTACTCTTAATTTATTATTTCTCTCACATTGCATTAATGATAATTATAATACACCAATAAACAAAAGGGACAATTTAGTAAATTCATAATTCTCTCTCTTTCATTTATTATATTTTTTTAATCTGTGTGAAAGCATCAAGTATGACACTTATTTTGGGACGGAGGGAGTATTAAATAGAAGGTTGTTATTCAAATATGATGAATGTTGTTGTTATTTGATAACGCATAAATGACTAAGTTGACTAAATACAAAGTTATGTTGTCATTTATATGTGTATGTATGACTTAATAAATTTTTGCAAAAAAACTAAACCAACCAAACCAACCTTAATCACATTGATTTGGTTTTGTTTGGTTCGGTTTTATTTCTAAAAGTCAACTGAACCAAACTGAACCGTACACTTTTTCTCTTGCGGTTCAGATGTTTTTTTACGTCAAAATCGCTAAAACCACACTGTGAACACCCCTACTTTAATCATTAATTTTACAAATTTTACTTTTCGTTATTAAATCTCTCAAACAAACTAAGAAACATTTTTGTTAAACAAATAAAAGCTAGATTCAAAACTAATTGTAATTTTGTGTTTGATATTTACTGATATTCACCATGATATTACTAACAATGATCTAGTATACTTTCTAGATCACCAACTTTACTTATTATGAAGAAATTTTTAGTGGATTTTTTTAGAATAAATACCTTATTGTGTGAAAATTCTCTTAAAAATAGAATAAGGAGTACTAATATATATCTTATAACTCTCAAGCTCACTCTTTCTAGTGTGGACAGGTTAAATGTGGATGAGATCTTTTGATATCATGTGGTGGGATGGTGGACCTATAGTTACTCCTTCTATGATGAGTCTAAGACATCATGTGAACATTATATATATATATATATATATATATATATATATATATATATATATATATATATATATATATATATATATATATATATATATATATATATATATATATATATATATATATATATATATATATATATATATATATATATATATATATATATCTTGGGACGCATTTCATTTATTCTGATCTTGTGGGATGATACCCCTAAATCCATATCCTTATGTAAGGATCCCTCAAAGTTGGCTATGGATATTTTTGCTCCCAACTATTGCATCTGGGGTCATTATTCGAACCCTTGTTTCTCGTTGTATGACATCATGTTTTGAAATTACAAACTCACGCTTCCTCTCAATTTGCTTGTGCAAATCTGCTTTTGTTGTTGGAAGACAAATATTGGATGGCGTCCTTGTTGCAAACGAAATAGTGGAAGAAGCAAGGAAAATGAAAAAGGAAGTTGTGATGTTTAAGGTAGATTTTGAAAAGGCTTATGACTCGGTGGATTAGAATTTTCTAAATATGGTGATGGAAAAAATGGGATTCCATGAAAAATGGAGAGGTTGGGTATCAGAATGTCTGAAAATGGCATCAGTATCGATATTGGTAAATGGAAGCCCTACAAAGGAGTTCAAGATGGGACGTGGTCTTAGACAAGGGGATCCAATCTCACCTTTTCTATTTCTCATTGTTGCTGAAGGTTTTAACACGTTGATGGAAAAAGCCGTGGAGTTGGGGAGATTTCATGGATTCACATTCGTTGGAGGGGTGGACCAGTTTACGCATTTGCAATATGCAGATGACACCATAATCATTGGCATAAAATGCCGAGTAAATATCTGGACTATCAAGACCAACCTCACTCTATTCGAATTCTTAACAAGACTCAAGGTTAATTATCACAAGAGTATGTTGGTTGGGATAAATATACACCAACAGTGGCTAGAAGAGACAGCAAGAGTACTAAACTGCAAAATAGGACCAACATCCTTTAGTTTTCTTGGTTTGCCGATTGGCGCTAACCCAAGAAGAAAGGTTACATGGCAGCCTATTATTGATACAGTGAAGGTAAGATTATCGAGATGGAAGAACAAGCAATTATCGATAGGGGTCGTGTGGTAATTATAAAGTCAGTCTTCTTGGCTCTTCCGATCTATTTTCTCTCGTTTTTCAAGGCTCCGGCAGGTATCATCTCTAAACTCGAATCTCTATTTAAACAGTTTTTATGGGGTGGGGATTAGGATAAAAGGAAAATAAATTGGGTTGATTGGAATAAGGTGTGTAAACCCTTAGATGAGAGGGGTTTGGGTATTAAAAACTTAAAAGCTTTTAACCTTGCTTTGTTGGGCAAATGGAAGTGGAAGTTAAAAAATGAAAGAAATGTGATGTGGTTTAAATCACTTGCAAATAGATATGGGGAAAGGGACAACTTTATAAACGAAAGGGGGAGTAGATCATCTATATGGTGGCAAGATTTGTGTCGAGTAGAAAACCAAAAAGGAGAGTGTCGCAATAATTGGTTCTCATCTAGATTAAGGAAAGTATTAGGAGATGGGAAAGAAACTAGCTTTTGGTGTGATTGGTGGATTGTCGGAGAGGCCCTAAAAAACAAATTTGAGAATCTATTTATATTATCCTTAGACAAATCAAAGGTGATTAGCAAGTTAAGGAGTATAGAAAATGGTGTAAGCAAGTGGAGTTTGAGATGGAATAGGGTCTTAAACGAGGAAGAAAGAGAATCTGTAATTGCGCTAGTAAATATGGTTGATGGTGCTGAGTTAAGAGAAGTGGTGAAAGATTATTGGGTTTGGTTGGAAGGGAATTCAAAGTGTTATACACTTAGAGAAGCATACAAAATTTTAATGATCAACACCTCTAGTGTTTCTGACAGAAACTATGTAAGAGCTTGGCATGGATCGATTCCATTAAAAGTATCGTTACTTGTGTGGAGAGCATTTCAAGACAGAACCGCCACCAAAGTTAACCTAGATAGAAAAGGAGTGCTCAGTCAAGAAGACATCAACTGTGTCAGTGGTTGTGGAGAGAGAGAATCGACATCACATATTTTTTTCGAGTGTCTAGTTTTTGCAGGTGTGTGGAGCAAAGTTTGTGGATGGTTTGGTGTATCAACAGTTTTCCATATGAATAGTTTGATACATTTTGATCAGTTCAAGGGGCTGATAAGCAGTGGCAGAATGTTCTCGCAGCGTGCAGTCGTGGTATGGTTCGCGTGTGTCTGGACCATATGGAAGACAAGAAATAGAAACATATTCCATAACGGTGAAATTAACTTGGAGAAAATGTTAGAAGAAGTAAAGGTAATTTCTTGGAATTGGTTGAGCATTAAAAGAAATAGCCTAGTTTACAGCTTAACTCAGTGGTGTTTGAATCCTTGGGCATGCCTTGGCATGTATGGATGTTAAAGGGAGAAGGCTGTCATCTGAAGATTTTATCATAGGTAGTTATGTTGATGAGTGCATAATTGGGTGCTGACTTATAACTTGTTGTTCTAGTATGTATTGTTCCTGTTTTTTCGGCGCAGTTGCGAATTGAATTTGAAGGCTGGTTCCTTTGTTTAAGTATGTGTGATATTAGGTTGGTCTTGGTCTGATATTAGTGTAGGCGGCATTATGTTTTTTCCTGATCTTAATGCAGAAGTGGTTTCAGTTTAGGAGGTCTTAGCAATATAACTTCAGTTTTGTTTTGTTGGTGGCTACTGTATTGCTGCTGATATTATGCAGACTGGTTTTTATAGTCTGTTTTTTAAGGATGGTTGTATCATAGCACATCTTGTGCATTTTAACTTAATAAAATTACCTTTTGGCTTGTGAAAAAAAACTTTTGAGGACCTTTTCCTTGGATACTTCACAGTTGTATCTATGTTGTTAGTGACTACTTTGGGGCTACTAGTATTTATGTGTATATCTTAGGATCTCACTTGCTTCACGGACTAATAAACAGTTTTCTAAAATCTATTTTATATTTTAATTTAATATTTTTTATAAAAAATATTGAAATAAAAGAAAAGTTATAAGTTTAAAAAATAATAGAGTTAAAATTTAAAATAAGTCTTTAAACTTGTTTTTATATATATATATATATATATATATATATATATATATATATATATATATAATAATGAGTTGAATTACATTTAATTCATTTAATTAAATAATTTAGTTTTTTACTCAAATTCAACTCATTTTATTTATGTGTGCGTGTGTGTAGTCTAGCAGTAAAACGTTTGGGTCCTGAGAGTGTGCTTCTCTCAAGATCTCAGATTTGAAACCCACTAAATACAAATTACTTTAAAAAAACTCATTTTATTTATGAACTACATTCATCAATTTAAGTTTCAAACTATATTCTATATTCGGTTGACTCGATTTATTGTCACTCTTAACAACAAATAGAACATTTACCTTAGTGAAATGAAATGTCATCGAAGTACACCATATCCATGGGGACACTTATAACTTAAACGTTGTTAATCTTTCTCAAGGATCCAACGAAGCATGAACTAGAAGGTTCAGTACTAGTATTTCTAAACGGCCAGAATGATTTCACAAACTAAACTCAAATCAGTCATTGTACAATTCCAACTTGCTTCCTAATTGCAAAAGTTTTGATTAGACGAGTTAATTGGACGTTATTGTTTATTTTTTTGTTACAAAAGTTCATTGGACTTTTATCAAGTGAATATCTATGTACAAAACTTTTTTTTAGTGGAGATGTTTACTTTTATCAAGTGAATATCTTATATGCGTTAAGGACATAAATTAATAAATTATTTATAAAAATATTTTTTTGAAACACATACATGTCAAAATTTTAAATATAATTTCATAATATTTAATTATATTTATTTTTTTTAATTATAGTATATAACCTGTGCCCTAACCCTAAGGGCACATGTTAACATATTTTTTGATATGGATATTTTTGTAACATTTATTTTCTTACCTAAAACAAAATCTCATAGAAAAAACATTAATATATTAAAATATTCATTCCGCATATTATAGTTAGAGTAACTTATATACGCTGGCACAGTGATAGATACAAATATTTGTCTTTTTTTAAAACTTGGCATTCTTGATTCTATTTACCCTGAGAATTTAGATAATTATTTGATTTGAGCATCTCTCGTCGAAGATATTTATGTCATTACGCTGTATCTTATACCTAAAAGATAGGTAGGGATGCATCTATAAATGTATTATAGAGTGCCAAAATCTTGCTCAAAATCATGTATATTTTAATTATAGCAAAAATATTTATTTTGGTTCTTTAGTTATACCAACTGGTACAATTTGGCCTCTTAACTTTTTTTCGTATCACTTTGGTCTTTTAATTTTCAAAAAGATGTTAACATGTTCCTTGCGTTAAACGTCCGTCTGTTTTATCTACGTGACAGGTGAGTTGGTATAGTTTCTTCATGTTCTTTTATATTTCCTGTGTTCCCATGCGTTATTCTTCATCTTCATCGTCATTTCCAACTGAGGCTAAATTAGGGCAAGTTCTTCCTCTCTCTCTCTCTCTCTCTCTCTCTCTCTCTCTCTCTCTCTCTCTCTCTTTGTTTGTTCAACATCTTCAACATCATCGTTCTCTTCGCCATCATCGTCCTCTTATTATTCATCTCGTCTTGGTCACTGATTGATGAAGGTCAGCCATAGTTCTTCGCATATGAAGCAGAAAAATTCTGAAAGTTATGAGTCATGTGTATACACTAGCTCCCCATTTGTACCAAATTGCCATTGTGGAGATAAATTTGTGTTTCGGAGGACAACTACTGAGAAGAGTTTTGAAAAGAAAATTTGGGTTTGCCACAATTACAAGGTAAGCCCTAATTTCTGTTTGGGTATGTTAACATATGGAAAACACGTTTTCATTCAAATTTGAAATTTGCAGGGATCCTTGTAAAGAGGATGTGGGTTTTTCTGTTGGTTTCATGAGGAATGGCAAAAGATAGAAATCAAGTATTGATGAATAGGTTGGAATGCATATCAAGAGATTTTGATGAAACCAAAATTCTATATGAAAAATTGTGGATTAGAAATGAAGAACTAAAGAATTCGGTGATGGAAATACAAATTCAACTAAACAAGATGTAGAAGTGAAAAAAATCCTTGAACTTGATGTGTATTGTAATGTTAGGTGTATGTCTTTTAAAGCTTTTTTAGGAGTATGTATCAGTTGTTATGTGTAATGTATATGTGTTTTTGTAACACACACTATCAGAAAAAATGTTTAATATCATGTGTATTTGGTCACAATTATTAGTTGAATGTTATTAATTTTGTTTGACACAGTTTATTAGTTGATTGTTATTTCTAATGTTTTTGCATATGAGATAGCAATTTTTACATTTATAATGACACAAGATTTTGAAATTACCTAAGCACATAAAAAATTACCTAAATATTAATAGAAAATTGTTGGCTTATCACAAAATGATATTAACACATAAGCATATATTGTTGTAAGACAAAATGACATTAATTGATATTGTTGCAAGATATAGGCATATTTCCATAAAGGTTCCAAAGTGCATTGAAATGTTACATAGACATGTTTAAAATATAATACATAATATCAAAATGTTACATTGACATCCTAAGTCCATAAACTAGGTAAGGCCTAAATACTACTAGATGGTTCTCTTTGACGTGCTTCTCTTGGTTGAAGTAGACCTTATGGTGGTTTGACCCACCACATTCTTGGATGCAGATGATCTTGTTGTTGGTCCTGGTGGAACAAAGGGCCTTCCTACACCAATTTTATGTTGCTTTCTAGTTCCTTTTGCCTTTTAAATTTTGCCTTGCCCTGATGTTGCCTTTCCTTGAGAAGATTGAGTTGCATTCATATATCCTTGTGTTGCACTCCCCTGCGTTGTTGAAGCCTGAGTTGCACCAGTATGTGTAGTTTTGGCATGTGAAGCCTCTATTGAATTGGCCTGAGATGCAGTAGCATGTGTTATTGAAGCCCGTGTTGCATTGGCCTGAGATGCAGCATCTTGTGTAGCAGTGGTCTGAGCTGCTTCAGTTGGTCTCACCTTGCAAGTCTTCTTATTATGTCTTGTTTTTTGGCACCTAAATCACTTGACTATAAAACATGTTCTTCTCAACTTTTTGTTAGTCCCATCAATCTCACCTTGCTCAAGTTTTCTCCTTTTATTTGGTCTACCAGGCATCTTCCTATACATAGGTGGCTGCACATTAGGATATGGAGTCTTTTCCCACAAATTGGATCCATTAGCAGGGTAAAGCACATGCTTGTAGACTGCTTTGTATTCAGATATCCTATAATATTCTAGAATATAGTCATCAACTTTAAAATTCATTCTCTTCCTAGATGACATTGCATGGACACAAGGAAGTCCTGTGAAATCCCATATTCTACAAGAGCACAAGTTATCCTTTAAGTTCACAGTGAATGTTTCAGTTGGGGTTTCTACATACTTTACTTCAAACATGTGCTCATATGACATTCTACAATAACACCCAATGGTATAAGTGTAAGTAACAATAACAACCAAAATATTTACAGTATAATGTGTTTCATATCTGACAAGCCATAAGTTTGTAAAACAACTTGTTACATCAAGCTTCTTCCTAATGTCGGGAAAAATATCATTTCCAGACACATTTCAGAAGCTCATTATTTTTTTCCCATCTCTCCATGATTTAAGTTCTGATCTCCTCAAGCACATTATTACTAGTGGTTTAGCTCTTGAGTCAAGAATAACAAAATTAAAGGCCTCTGACATGTTATTGAGCACATCATCACATTTGTTGGTTGTCCTAAAATATGATCTATTCCAGAATCTTGGCGGGGTCTTCATCATATTAAGAAATGCATCTTCGCTGATTAATCTCATGCCCTTCATCCGTCTTTCTCAAGCGTGTGAGTATGTAGACTTTGCAGCCTTTCTAGATAATTTCCTTAAACATATTTCTAAGATACCTCTTCCTGAAATTGTTGCACAAATGCCTAACACAAAATCTTTTATATCCTTGACCTTCATCTTAGGATTATTTTTCAATGCAGTGTGAATTCTCTTGCTCAATCACCGTGTACTCAGCATCTTAACATTATACTCCCTACTACAGTTATGTTTGTCAATTACCTTCCTTACTTTCCAAGATTCCTCATTTTTTTAACTTGGCAAAATACACCTGCCAATCACAACCATCCTTACATCTCACCCTCGCCCTTTTCTTGTTATTTTTTACGAACTTTGGGTCTCTACCATTATGAACAACATATATGGCTATTGTAATCTTAATGTCATTCGTTGAGGTAAAACACATGCCTACCTCCCATTTGTAGTTGGTCATTGTAGCGGGGAAAATCTGAGATCGAAGCCATTAATTGACTCGACTCAATATTCCGTTTGAAATCGCCACCGCGCTTTATTGTTTCCAAAGGAAAAGGGAAAAGAACGAAAAACCCAAAGTTTGTTTTTAAAACAAGAAAGAGAACTCAGGTTCGGGTGTTGATTATATGAGGGGAAGGTTTAAAGCACCCCTCATATCTGTGGTACTCCACAGGAACCTTTTTGAAAATCCGTATCGTGTGTGCTAAAAAGGGTTTGTTTTATTTTTAAAATAAGCTCGGCAAAGCGTTAAGCCTTGTGCCTACATACCTCCTCGGTGCAATGGAGAAGTCAGAGCTAATGTAGTTCCGCTTAAAGGGAAAACAGTTTAAAAACGAATAAACACTTTATCGTCGTCGGAGAGAAATACTCAACCATTGATCTTGAGCATGAGAACAAACAAGTTCTTTGCATCGCAAATGAAAGAAGGGCTCCAACTCGGATAAAATCAACGAGTATGCCACTAGCTCTCTCACGCGGAAAAGATCTCATTATATCAATCAATTTCAAAATCGTGGGGTATAACCACTCGTTTCGACAATTAGTCGTGTCTAAACTTTTTGAAGAAAAGCCACTAAGGGCAAAAGATATTTTTTAAAGAAAGGTTTTGAAAAGATTGCAAACATAAGAATATTTTGGAAAAAGGGAGAAGATTTTGAAAATCTAAGAAGTGGGAGGAGATGAAGAGGCTAACCTAGTGCATGAAATAAAAGTTAAGGAAAGAAACGGTCTAACCGAAATAAGAAGCCAACACTTGACATTAAGAGTCAAGGTAGATTTCCCATCCTTTGGACTATCAATACCAAACCAAAACATTATCACTTGGGGATCCAGATGAACTTATTATCCTTAGCACCACTTTGCATTAAGCACATTAAGATTCTGACGAAAATCGGGCAGAGTAACGGCTGTTTTCGGGTAAAATCCTTATCTCAACGCCTTGGAATTAACCATCAAGGACTTTCAAGGAAATACCTGCATATATAAACAGACAACAATCCAATGCCAGACAGACAGAACAATCACAGAGTAACAATAGAATAAGGGTCCAGAGGTCCTAAGTCCATAAGTCCGAATCTCCAAAATGCTAGGGATAGTAACCAATAGTCCGAAAGAGAGCCTTAAGCGTTTTTTAGATTTTTGTTGATTATTAGTGTTTTAGCATAAAAGTAAAGTATGGTCCAAGTGGACAAAAGAAAATAGCGGAAGCATAAACATATGTCCAAATGGACAAAGAAAAAATAGCGGAATATAAACGTCCAGATGGACAAAGAGAAAATAGCGGAATGTAAATATGATGAAATGATAAAATAAAGCGATAAAGCGAGAAATATAAAGAGCAATATAATAAAATGCGGAAATTAAAGTCAATTGTTAGATGTTAAAGATAATCATCTTGAAACTTGTCAAGTATGTTATCAAAGTTAGTAATGAAGATCGATGGTGAGTGAAGGATGTACTCAGATTTAAATTCAATGGACATTTATCAGAAGCTTGATAAAATCATAGCGACTACACGATAAATCTCCATAAGTCTTAAATCAACCGCATACAATTCTCTTCCATATTTGATCTTCTTTATTCGGGACACGAAATATTGCGCTATGTTAAGCAGATCACCAAGTGATTTATGTAGAAATCACCCTACAACGAGGCCGGTCAAAAACTTTATGTGCTAATGCATGCGAGAGAAGCGATATGTAGATCACTCTCCGAAAGCAATACCGCACGAAAAGGAAAATGGTGAGTGATCTAGTCTTCACCAAGAATCCATAAGAATTCTCAAGGTATTAAGACTTTCATCGATCAAAATTAAGAGAAGCAAAAGATGGAACCACATTAAAAGCTCCTTTCATCCATAATTTCAATCACTTAATATTGCGGATTCGGATTCTCATCCTATCGACGCCCTAAGTTCATTGATATTAGAGAGAAATTAGGCCTCTAAAATGTGATTCAAAGAAAATATCAAAAGAAAGGAGTAGAAGAAGAGTTAGAACAAAAAACAAGTCAAAAATAGCAAAAACAAGCATTCTGCCTCACTGTAAATCGATTTACCTCTGTAGGAAATCGATTTCCTGCCTGTAGAATTCAGATCTGGCGCAAAAAACAGAGTGGAAATCGATTTCCCTCTGTAGGAAATCGATTTCTTGCGCACAGTTTTCAAAAACACAGCATTATGAACTTTGAAACTTGATTTAGGCAAACATACAAACACCTTATGATCACATATCCATTGGAGCACGAATTTTCCATCAATTCACCATCAAATAGGACCAATATAGCATCAAAGATGCATTGAACACAAGCAACAAAGATCTACATCTTAGAATTTAGGAATTTACCAATTCTTGAACCAAATGTTGAAATAGCTTCAAGAACAAGCACAAAGTGTGTAGATCTTTCACAATTGGAGATAAACAAGCAAGGAAAAGAGTGAAATGTAGGAGGCTTAGTTCAAAACTAGTTAGATTCAATGTGAATCTCACTAATTCTATGAGAATGAACTTTAGGTGAGGGTTTTGGAAAGGGTGAGAAATGAATTTGCAAGCAATTTTTTGGCTCTCCAAGCTTGAGAAATGAGAGAGTAGTGACCTCTATTTATAGGATGAGAGCAAGAGTAGTGGCAATTTGGTCATTTGCTCTTGGTTAATTAACTTGTGTTTAATTGGTACTTAAATGGCATTTAAATGGTAAAAAATGGTAAAATGAGGTTTAAGTGGGTTTAATGAAGGGATTAATTTTGGTGAGGTGGAAAATTGGTAAAATGATCCAATAAAAAGGTGCCAAAATGATGTCAAGCTTCCCTCCTTATAGTTTTTTGAATTTTGCGCACAGGAAATCGATTTCCCATAGGGGTAAATCGATTTCCACCTTCAATTTTCCAAAAAATTTTCTTCTTGCACTGTTTTGATTTTTGCCCGATCCTTCACCTGTAAAATATAAACAAAAGAGACAAAACACATATTTTTTGGATTTTGGTTAGTATTAAACAAATAAAAGCTAAAAGTGCTTAATGATTCCCCTCAGAGACAATCACAGTATCAAAGACAAAGCCTCACAATGGTGCTTTTGATTAGTGATTAAACTGCAATTGATGTATGATCTTAGGGTCAAAAATTGGGGTATGACAGTCATATCTTTGGTTGCTTTGAAAATTGTATACTTCTTCCTTTTAACTCCATTACTGTCATCACTGCCACAACCACTTTGAAGATCATCAATGTCATTATCACCCTCTTGTATTCTTCTCTATCTTTTCCACACTTTCCTTACCCTTAGTCTTACCATTACTTTCACAAATAAGGAGATCAACTAGCTTATTTTCATCCATCTCATCATACCCATCATATACATCTTCAAAGGTTGCTTCAAGAGCCATATCATAATGGTATCTCTCATCCTCACAATCATTAGAATTGTATTCGTCATGCACCTCACCAATATTGTCTGCTTCCACTCCAACATTTGTTGATTGCACTTCAACATTGTTTGCTTCCATTTCAACATTATTTGCTTCCACACCAGCATTGTCACCTCCATCCCCAACAATATCATCATTCAATCCAACATTGACAACTTCTTCCACCCTAACAATACCATCATTTATTCCAACATCACCTTTTTTAGAACAACATTCCCATAATTCACTTCAGCATTGGAACCTTCATCCCCAACATTAGCAATATTCAACTTCTCCACAATGTCATCAAGCATCTTGTTAAGCAACTCTTCCACCTCATCCAGAGTGTTGTCAGGCGCCTCATCAACATTATCCACATGACCATCAAAATAATTAGGTTGTGACAAATTGTGTTCAATGTAGACATCAATCCTTTGTTGCACACTATAGAGATTTGCAATTTCTAGATCTCCTTTGTATCAACTAGGGCATTCGTCCCAAATTGGGGTTCATTGTAATACATTTTCTAAACATTATCCATATAACCTAACTCTTTCAAAGAACCAACTAACTTAAAATAAGACCACTTATCAACATCTATAGTCAATTGAGCTACCAAGCCTCCTTCATACACACTAAGTTAAGGATCAACGAATGCACCACTGTGGTGAATTGGGAGCTTCAGAATTCATCCTTTACCACTATTCAAGTAGTAATCGTCACCTAACACAAGACCAGAACAAACATTCAAAGCCCTAAATCTACCAAAACCCTAAATTTGCAGAAAGCCCTAAATCTACCAAAACCCTAAATCTATAGAAAATCCTAAATCTACCAACAATCTGCAGAAAGCCATAATCCAGTTACGAAAGCATGTAGGTTTTACTTCCCTGGAATCAAAACACGACCTTCAGTCGTCCCTACAATCGCAATCACCACCTTCCTTCGAAATCGCCTTTGTCACTTCACGTTTCTTCTCTCTAATGTGTTCGTGTAGGAGAAATGTGCTTTTGATCTTCTCATGTTGCCTAGCAGAGTCTAAACCGTTCATTTCCTTTGCCATCTAGTCTCCACATATCCACCCCATCAAGTCAACTGCCACTTGGAACCTATTTTTGGACATTGAAGTTCACTAACGAAAGGTCTAACGTGGTTGCTCTTAAAAAAATTAAAGGACCAAAGTGACATGAAAAAAAGTTAAGGAACCAAAGTGAACTAGAGGGTATAATTAAGAGACCTAAATAAATATTTTGCCTTAATTATATATATATATATATATATACTAAATAATTATATTATATATCATAGAACATTAGCTACAAGGAAACAATATATAAATTTAACATCAATGTTATTCCTACATTGCCACCATACACTACCATAGTTACTGTTCACAAATATGGTAAATAGTAACACGAATAGTGAACAACGTCATACATGTGAATAATGATCATGAACAATGACCGTGAATAATGTGTGAACAATGATTTTTAGTTGTAAAATAAAGTTAGTTAATAAATTTCAAAAAAATTGATTAATAAAGTGATGAAGTTGGTCAATAAATGCCCAGATATTAAAAATGATTTTTAATAGTAAAATAAAGTTGGTTAATGAAATGTAATAAGTTGGTTAATGAGATTATGAAGTTGGTTAACAAATGCCCAAATGTTAAAAATAACTTTTAGTAGTAAAATATAGTTGGTTAATAAAATATAAAAAAATTGGTTAATGAGGTTACGAAGTTGGTTAATAAACGTCTAAATATTAAAAATAATTTTTAATCGTAAAAAAAGTTGGTTAATAAAATATAAAAATATTGATTAATGAAAAAACTAAATTTTTTTAATTATAATTTTCACTGTTCACTATATTGGTCAGTAGTGAAATACGGTGTAGTTTAAGGAAATAGTATAAGAAAACAGTGAAATACGATTTAATTTCTTACAAAATTTAATCCACCATATTATTATTTTTAAATATTTTTTTACTTTTAAATCGTCATTGAATTGTTACGTTGAATTTTATTTTTTATTTTATTTTTATTTTTAAATAATTTAGTTAAAAATACAAAAAGAAAAAAAAAGAAGCTAAAATTTATTCATAGAAGGAATGGGAACAAGGTTCTTTAAGTCATTACTAATAGGCCAATGTACATTTGTGACTGATAATTCTCATGATTTATGATGATATTAAACAATTCAAAATAAAAAATAAAAATATGACAATGTACATTGGTGATATATAATTCTCATGATTTATAGTAATATTAAAAAAAATTGAATTTAAAACAAAAAAATACAATATTTGTAACCATAGATCTCTAACGCAAATCTCTTAATATTAAATTTTAGTCACTTTATGATTAAGGTTCTGTTTGTTAAGATATCTTTTGAGCTTAGAGTTTATAGCTTATAGTTTATAAGTTTGTATGACAATGAAATACCTGTTTGATAATAGTCTTTTTATCTTATTTTATCAGTTTATATCTTATTTTCCTGACATTATTTCAAATAATGTTTTAGCTTATAGCTTATCATTTTTCTTCCACTTTTACCCTTTTTATTTTAACTAAAATTCACTTCTACCCTTTAGAATTTATTTTGATTTAATATAAAATAATTATATATTAAATATCTTTTATGTCATTTTAATTTATCTTCTAATTGAAACGTTATTTTTATCAAACATTTCAATTAGCTTATGAAGTACAAGTTATCAGTCATCAGTTTTAAACTATAAGTTATTAGTCATCTATCATAAACTATCAACTATTATATATCTTATCAGCCAACCGTTATTTTTACTAAACAGAGCCTAAACCAATTTTTATTAATATTTCTAATGTTGAGTACTTAACTTAATAATTCAGCATAAATATTTACTTACTTACTTACTTATTTCAAATAACACACAAATAAATATTTACTTATTTCAAATAGTACATAAATTTAAAAATAGAATTAATAAAATATAAAATTTAAATATCATTAATAAAATTGAAATAAATTAAATAATATTTAATTGAAATTAAATAATACACAAATAAATATTTAATTATTTAAAATTATTTCAATTAATTTATTTAATAGTAATTTAATTCATTATTAAAATATTTAATTAATTAAAATTAAATAATTAATTAAATTTTAAAAGTATTAATTAATTCAAATAAAATAATAATAAATGAATATAATTTCTATTTATTAATTAAATATTAATTAATTAATTTCTATATGATTAATTATAATTAGGATTTACATTTTATTATTTTTTATTTTTAAATTTGTGTATTATTTAAAATAAGTAAATAATTAAATATTTATTTTGAATTATTAAGTTAACTATATACTATTAGAAATATTAACAACAAAATTTTATTGATTTACTTGTAAAGTGATTACCATTTAATTTGAAAGAACTTATATTTGTATTTTTTTTATTTTAAATTCATAATAGTTTAATATTGTATAAATCATGAAAATTATTTGTTTTTAAAGTACATTAGTTTGGTAGTTAAAACATATGAAATGACTTAAAGGTCCTTCTAAAAACCAATGTACTTTAAAAACAAATAATTTTCATGATTTGTATAATATTAAATTATTATGAATTTAAAATAAAAAATAATTACATTGTTTGGCAAGTCATATCTTGAGCTTATAACTTATAGCTTATAAGCTCGTATGGTAATAAAAGACTTGTTTGGTAACAGTCTTTTTATCACGAGTTTATAGCTTGTTTTAATAACTTATAGCTTATTTTTTAGATGCTATTTTAAATAGCATTTTAGTTTATAGCTTATAGCTTATCATTTTTTCTTCCATTAATACCCTTATAAATTTTAATTATTTTAAATGTGCATTTAATTATTAATTAAGAAATGTCTTTTTTGTGTTATTTTACATTTTTCAGCTAGTTAAACCGTTAATTTACCAAACATTTTAATTAGCTTATCAATTATCAATCATCAACCAACAATTATAAATTATCAGCCATCAGCTATAAACTAGCTTATAACCCAACCATTCAATTTACCAAACAGAGTCATAGATCCAATACCTTAAAATTTTGAACTAATATGTGATTTTAAAATTTTAGTTTATGTGACAAAATTTTATTGATATACTCATTTGTGATAATTACCTCCAATTTTTTAAAAGGTAGCCTATACTTTACTTTCTTTTTTTTATTGGTAATATTGATGCCTTCTAAAATTTTTGTTGCGACCATATATTCACCATATATTCACGGTAACAAATACATATTTTTTTTCTTATGATCGGTAATATTGATGCCTTCTAACATTTTTGTTGCGACCATTCTCACGGTAACAAACTGTTTTATTAATAATTTTTAAATAAAAACTGTATAGCCATCCTAAAATTTAACTCCTTCTCTAATGCAAACAAATCCTAATTATTTATTTTCAATCACAATTAGATGATGTTGATATTCACATGGGCCTTAACCATCAACAATGACTTCAGAAATCTTGCTCACAAAAATCAAAGGAGAATTATAGCACAATCGTCATGTGCTCAACATGTACTATAACTTGTCATGTGATTTAAACACCACAATGTGATTTTTCTGTCTTTCTGGATCGTTGAGATCTCTCTTTTCATTCATTGGTCAGTGTGCTATTAAGCTCTGTCGATTAATTAGCGGTTCAAAATGAATGAGCAGAATTATTATTGTACCATGCAGGAGGAAGAGACAATTCTTGTAGGGTCCAAGATGTATAAAGAAAACTAACATAAAAACAGTCTTTTATTTTACACCGTTAGTTGTTACTTGTAACAAGATTTCTTGAATCTTGTTCCTCCTATATAAAATGTTCCAAGGTTCTAGGTTCTAACCAAGCCATCAACTACTTAGTACAAAACACTAAGACACAAACACATCAATTTTCAACAACTTTATTGTTTGTTTATTCATTTTGTTCCACAAATAAACCAAGAATCATGATCACTTCAATCAAGTGCACACCATCATCACTCACCAACTCTACTTTTTCAAGCACAAAGCTTTTACTTCCAAGGTCTCAACTTTCAATTCAACCAACCATTCAAAATGTTGAACAAAACATGGCCCTCCCTTTATTTTCTTTCAAAAAACCTCTCTACCTTTCACCCATTGAGAGTTTTGCATTGCTAGTAAAGCCCAAAAGAAAGAATGTAACAGAATGTCAAGCCTATGAGGCTGATAGATCAAGGCCATTAGAGATTAACATTGAGCTTCCTAGTGATGAAGCAGCTCAAAAGGTTAAAATTGGATTGTATTTTGCTACTTGGTGGGCTTTGAATGTTGTTTTCAATATATACAACAAGAAAGTTTTGAATGTTTTTCCTTACCCTTGGCTTACTTCCACTTTGTCCTTAGCTGCTGGTTCTCTCATCATGTTAATCTCATGGGCCACTAGGGTTGCTGAGGCCCCAAAAGTTAGTTTGGACTTCTGGAAAGCCCTTTTTCCCGTAAGAAAATCACTCAATTTCCTTTTCATTCTAATAGTGTCTGACACCTGTCGGTGTCTGATATGACATATTTAGTTGCACATTCAATTTTTTAAATTATTATTAGTAACTATGTGTTAGTGTCGTGCCAATGGTGTTTGACGGAAGAATAAAGGTTAGACCGGAGTAGTTGTAAGGTATTTTACCTAAGAAATTTCAAATTTGGTAATGTAGGTAGCTGTGGCACACACAATTGGACATGTTGCTGCAACTGTGAGCATGTCCAAAGTAGCAGTTTCATTCACTCACATCATCAAGAGTGGAGAACCAGCTTTCAGTGTGCTAGTATCAAGAATCTTGCTTGGAGAAGCATTTCCCATGCAAGTTTACCTTTCATTGTTGCCAATAATTGGTGGTTGTGCACTAGCTGCTGTGACTGAGCTCAATTTCAATATGATCGGTAAGAATAAGATCACAAACAAATCTTTTAAAAATAGCGTACCAATTATTATATTTGAACGTACCACAAACCTAAATAGCATATTGACTTTGTATACCCCTAACGTATCTGCAAATCATGTGACTGTTGTAAATAGAGTACTTATTCATTTTTCAGGATTCATGGGAGCTATGATATCAAATTTGGCATTTGTATTCAGAAACATATTCTCCAAGAAAGGGATGAATGGAATGAGTGTTAGTGGAATGAACTATTACGCCTGTCTTTCAATGTTGTCTTTAATAATTCTCACACCTTTCGCCGTTGCTGTCGAGGGTCCTAAACTCTGGGCTGCTGGCTGGCAAACAGCAGTGTCTCAGATTGGCCCTAATTTCGTATGGTAAGCATTACACTCTCCGCGCGCGATCACCTAAGTAATAAGAGTTTAGCGTTGTAAAATAGTTATTAATGTCTTGTTTTTTGTTGACAGGTGGGTTGTTGCACAGAGTGTGTTCTACCATTTGTATAATCAAGTCTCATACATGTCTCTTGATCAGATTTCTCCTTTAACATTTAGCATAGGAAACACAATGAAGAGAATTTCTGTAATAGTTGCTTCCATTCTTATCTTTCACACGCCACTTCGTCCTATCAACGCTCTTGGAGCCGCAATTGCGATTCTTGGAACCTTCATCTATTCGCAGGTGCATTTTTATTTCCTTCTAAACTATGTTTGTTTCTCTATGCATAATCTCTTGTCCATTAATTAACACATTTTCTGTTGATTATGTGAAAGAGCAGGCTAAAGAGAAATAAGGATGTGATTTTGAAGCTGTTGTTGAAATCAAGAGAATGATGACTCTTGTTTTGAGCTTATGGTGTTGGACTATATATGATAAGATTATGATTAGGACTATATGGTGTTGATTAGAGAGTGTATTATGTTGTCAATAGAGGTTTTCTTTGAGGCCATTTAAAAGTGTTTGTAATCTTGTTTTTATATGTATAAATGAATTTTTCAATATGTTTTTTCTAAGAGATTTTCAAAATATTATTCTGAAGTTTGTATTTTTAAAATAATTTATATAAATTGCAAATGAAATTTAATATTTTGAGATTAGATAGTCCAAACTATCTAATGGTAATAAAAGTTAAAATAAAAATAAAATAAAACATGGTTCAAACACTTAACCTTTGATGGCTTGGATACCAACTGAATCTTGCATTGGTTGTCAAAAAAAATATGAACGTTAAAATAGTATAATTGTTCATTATTTTAAATACAAAATTTAATTCATATGGTATTTTTTTCATAAAGTGGTATAAACTTCTCTATAAATAGATATACTTGAAAAACAAAAAAGCAGATCAAATTATATATATATATATATATATATATATATATATATATATATATATATATATATATATATATATATATATATATATATATATATATATATATATATATATATATATATATATCATTTTCTATCATTTTAATTATCATTCACTTCATTAATGAGTGGAGTATATGAAACATCTTTTTGTAACCAATTATCAAAAAAATAAAGCTTCTTTCAGTAGTTGATTATCAAAATATAAGTTTAGTGTTATTGTATAATTCACATTAAGGCATTTAAAGTTTTATGAAGGAAATTATAGTTAATCTACATTGTATTTAGTATATAATAATTGGTGGGGTTAAATGAGCTTAAAAGTAAGTGTGATTTGACAGCTCTAAGCTACCCATTGTAATTAGAGCTGTCAATATGGGTTATCCGGCCCTAAACGTGCCGGCCCTAGCGGGCCCTGGGCTTTTCAATGCTGGGCCAAAAAGGCCCTGTATAATATGGACTTGAGATTTACTACCCGAGCTCGGCCCTAGATGGATTTCGGGTTAACCGGCCCTAATGGGTTTTTTTATTTAAAAAATTAAAATAAAAACTTCATAATATTTATTATAAATAAAATTAAAAATTATGTTATTTTAAACATAATACATTTTTAAGTACTATATTATCTCTAATAAATACTATAATGTGTTTCTAAATACAATATATGTCTAAATTGAATAAAATAATACTTGAATATTTATTATAAGAAAAACTATTATAATATGATGAAAAAATGTTGATTGTATTAATGTATAATATTTAAAAAAGAAAGATTGAATAAAATAGAGATAAAATTTAGTGAAGTGAGAAAAATTAATATGCTATTTTGGAGTAAGATAATATAAATATTAATATATTTTTTTAAATTTATAATTATGCGGGCCTGATGGGCTACCCACGGTCCATATGGGCTGAACATAATGGGTAGTGGGCTTTTCAGGGCTGGGTTAAAAAGGCCCTGAAAAACATGGGCTCTAATTTTAAGGCCCAAGCCTTATGATTTTCCGGGCCTGGCGGGCCGGCTCATATAGGCTATCCCATTTTGACAGCTCTAATTGCAATTCATTTATATTCTTCCTAAACAACATATTATTATCCAGTTCCTTATTAACCATATAAATAGTAGTAACTTAAATTATGAGGCCCCCATAATTGTGAGGCCCTGTGCTGTGGGGCAGGTTGCACAGGCACAGGGTCGGACCTATTTATCTGTTAATCTCAATAATCAAACAAAATTTTTATCGGACTGAGTTTTAGAATCAAACAAAAATTTTCACCGGTTTATCTCTAAAACCAAATAAGAACTTTAAACTAAAGTACACTCTTGAAATAACCAATAGAGACGCGACACCAATACAAACTTTCTCACAAGTAGCATTCACCCACAAGCACTAAGGCAACTTTAGGGGAAAGAAAAATATCAAAGAGATAGGAGAAGAGTAATAAAATAGAAAAAATAGGAAAACTACCGATTCTGTTAAGAAATGTGGTTAGGCCTAATTCAACCCTACAAAACCGGCTAGTAGGGTGAAGATTGCCCCCACTTGTAAGGACATGTTCAGGCCATATATTGTCCGATGTGGGACTCTTAACACACCCCTCACGCTCAGGACTAGACAACTGGAGCGTGGAAATAAACGGTGGGTGGCCCGATAGCGGAAACCATAGAAGGTGGCCCACCGGATCTTAAACCAGGCTCTGATACCATGTTAAGAAATGGGTTGGGCCTAATTCAACCCTACAAAACCGGCTTGTAGGGTGAGGATTGCCCCCACTTATAAGGACATGTTCATGCCACATATTGTCCGATGTGAGACTCTTAACATATTCTAGTGTGTATTCAAATGTATTAGGTTGTCAATAGAGGTTTTCTTTGAGGCTCTCGATTTTATATGTATAAATGAATTTTTCAATTTTAAGAGATTTTCAAAATTAATATTATTCAGAAATCTGTATTTTCAAAATAATGTATACAAATTGCAAATGAAATTTAATATATTGAGATTAGATAGTCCAAACTATCTAATGGTAATAAAAATTAAAATTAAAATAAAATAAAACATGGTTCTAACACTTAACCTTTGATGGCTTGGATACCAACTGAATGTTGCATTGGTTGCCAAAAAATTATGAACGTTAAAGTAGTATAATTGCTCATTATTTTAGGTACAAAATTTAAATCATATGGTATTTTTTTTCTTCATAAAGTGGTATGAATTTCTCGATAAATAAATATACTTAAAAGGCAAAAAAAAAACAGACTTATATATATATATATATATATATATATATATATCATTTTTCTACCATTTTAATTATTTTAAATCATCATTTTATTCATTAATGCAATAGTGGAGTATATGAAACATCTTTTTGTAACCAATTATCAAAAGATAAATCTTCTTTCTATAGTTGATTATCAAAATATAAGTTTAGTGTTGTTGTACAATTCACATTAAGGAATTCAAAATTTTCTGAAGGGAATTATACTTAATCTACATTGCATATAATATATAATAATTGGTGGGGTTAAATGAGCCTAAAGGTAAGTGTGAACTCACAGGCTTTGAAGTTTATAAGTGTAATCTTCATTCTATTGTTGCAGTATCTACCCAATGACCACAATTTCCAACCGTCTTTAATCTTCATTAGAGTTTTTAGCTTTTCGATATCCTGGTTTCAGTTAAATGTTTTTGATTTTGTGGAATTCTATGAAGGATAGTTAAAGGTGTTCAATATTTCATGGGTTTCCATGAAGAATCGTTGAAGGTGTTCAAGGATCTTTCAATGGTTCTGATGTTTCTTTGTTCAGAAAACCTTTAATGTTTTTGTTTTTGGTTTGTTAGTTTTTTGTTGATCTTTGGGACAATTGCTATGATACTCTCAATTGGTTGACCTTTAGATGCTGTAATATGATGTTGTGTTTGTGAAATCTGATAATGATTATCTGCATGCCATTTTTGTTTTGGTATTATGAATCCTTATTAATATAAGAAAAATTATAACAAAACGTTCCATATCTGTAGTAGTGGAGAAAGCTGTAACTTCTGCGTTTGCAATGGAGTTAGTTGTGTATAGTATTGGTAAGACCGTAAGAGTGAATAAAAACATATACTCTCAAATAGCAAATCACTAAAACTGATATGCTATAGAAAAAAGACAATTGCAAATCAGTATCCATTTTCTATTTGATAGTGCATTGCCCGATTATAAGAAATAGGAAGTTTTAGATTTATCTTACTGCAAGTTTGATCATTTCTTTTAATGGTTGCACAAGGGAGACCATTTTGAATATAATAATTTTTTCATCTTACACATCAATGCAAAACAAGATGAGTTCTGGTATGTATGGAAACACAATGAATGCACTTAGTTGCTAAAATGCAGTTTCTTTTTCCTTAAACAACAATGAATGCAATTTCAAAAACACAATGGTGTGTGATACCACATAATAGAAGTATGATGATTTCCATGTACAATATTCAATTCGTGAATACATAAGAAGATACAAATATACAACAATATTAATCATTTTATTAAGGATTAATGAAGCCAAAAAGTATTTTGATAATATTTCACTTCATATTTATACACATACAAACGATAGGGACATGTGTAAGTCCCTAAAATCAGTTTCGATCAAGTGAACATTGTAGAAGCCAAATGGTTACACTTACATCGACTAAATACTAATTTTTCGCTCTATGATAACAATTGGAGCTTACTAATGTTATGATTCAAATGACTGATTTTCAAATTAATTGGAGATGTTTCTGATAACAATTGGGAACAAAATTAAACTATGAGCTTGACCTATATTTGAAATGTTGCTTATATGCAGACAACTTTTATATCTGATTTTGGAGGTAGAATATTCCATCTATCAGGAATAAGTTAATATTGATTTACGTAACATATATGTGAAGTCTTTGAATCTTATCTAATATTGTTATTGGCGGTTTTCCATAAAAACAGTTTGACGCACTTTTATCAGTTCAAGGGGCTGATAAGCAGTGGCAGAATTTTCTCTCAGCGCACAGTCGTGGTATGGTTCACGTGCGTCTGGACCATATGGAAGACAAGAAATGGAAACATATTCCATAATAGTGAAATAAACTTGGAGAAAATGTTAGAAGAAGTAAAGGTAATTTCTTGGAATTGGTTGAGCATTAAAAATAATAGCCTAGATTACAACTTAACTCAGAGGTGTTTGAATCCTTGGACATGCCTTGGTATATATGGATGTTAAATGGGAGAAGGTTGTCATTTCGAAGATTTCATCAATGGTAGTTATGCTGCTGGGTGCATAATTATAGGATGACTTCTATTTGGATCTGGTAATTGGTAGTGGAGTGTTGTGTCTGTTTTTCGGCATAGCTGCGAATCGGGTTTGAAGACTGGTTTTTTTGTTTCAGTATGTGCGATAATAGGTTGGTCTGATCTTAGTGCAGGCGGCGTTATGTTTTTTCTGATCTTGGTACGGGTGTGTTTTCAATTAGGAGGTGATAGCGATAGAGTTTTTGTTGCTGATGTATCTGCTTTTGTGGTTGCTATTGTATCTATTATATTTGTAGGATGTTGTTGTGATTATGCAGCCTGTGTGTTTTTTAAATCTATTGTTTTCTAATTCTGGTTGTAACATAGCATATCTTATGCATTATATTGAAGTTACCTTTTGGCTTGTGTTAAAAAAAGATAATGACAAACTAAGTGAATGTTAATAGAGTAATGAATCATGGACGGTTTATATATATATATATATATATATATATATATATATATATATATGTATATATATATATATATATATGTATATATATATATATATATATATATATATATATATATATATATATATATATATATATATATATATATATATGTATATATATATATATATATATATGTATATATATATATATATATATATGTATATATATATATATATATATATATATATATATATATATATATATATATATATATATATATATATATATATATATATATATATATATATATATATATATAAAGCATGGGTACTTTAAACAATAAATATATAAGATGCATTTGTGATGGTACAGTAACAAAATATGATTTCCCGTGTGAAAATGAGTATAACTATGTAAGAAAAAAGCAATGGAATGACAGATCATTTATTTAGAAAAGGGTTATCAACCACTTATATAGTCATTCTTTGTAACATGATTGTACCAATTTCATTTCCGTATGTCGTACCAATTTCATTTATGTATGTTATACCAATTTCAACTGAACCATGAAGTTGTTTTTCAAAAGTAAAAACATGGTCAATGAATGATTTGTGACATTCTTATGCATATTAGTCAGATCAAATTCAGTCATTACTTTTGCATCCCACTACAAATGCCAAACAAAATTGTTATTATACATCAAAATATTAATACCAAATCATGTGAAAGATCAAAGCATTGGACCAAATAATGTGAATGGACCAAATGACATTCGATTTCCAATGTGCATTTCGACAGGTTAAATAGAAACATAATGGTAGCTGAGGTTTCTTTGAGTCTTACGCAAAATCTATGGTTGTTTTATAAGCTTATAACAGAATCTCAATTTTTTAACATCTTGAAATCCCTACCTAAGAAATAAATAAAAAGGTATGTGGTAAATCATACAATATATCATGATATCAGATGCATCCCAGATGAAATCCTTACCTAGGAAAACGCCTTCATATTTAACTTGGAACCACTTCATGGCATCATCCTTTGTGACACGGTGTTGAAATCCAACATGCGCCTTGCACCGGCGACAACGTCCAACACGGTAACCAGGGCGCTCCAACACCACAAAGAAATTCATTCAAAAGCTATCCTTTAATTGATTTCCTTGACCATTCCCCATTTAACCATGCCCCATTTAACCTGCACAATCATAATGCTGAAACCAGCCTACCATAACCGATACAAAGTCATATCAGTCCAACATGTCATAAGCATACATTTAAGTGCAAATCAACGTAACGGTGCTATAAACCTAAACACAACATGCTGGAAAAATTGGATGATGATTCTACTTGATACTGCAAGTTACAAAATCTAGCTCATACTCACTGCAACATCATAAAAGAAACAACCATGAAGTATTGGGATAGGTAGCAGATCAGTCACAAAAAAGAGATCCATGTCATGGCTACAAACCATTTCTATTCAAATAGGAATTAACATTGTTTCTAACTAATAGTTCAAAGATTTCTAACTGCAGTAACAGTTAACATAATCCAAACCAAAATCCACTTAACCACATACCATATAATTCCAAGCCATTTACATTTGATAAAAAAAGACCAAAACAGTTTGAACAAAGCAGTTCCTTACACCAGTTCAATTTCAACATGCCAATACATAAACATACTTAGCCCTATTTTTATTTTCCAATTTGTTAAAAAGCCACAGTCCATACACTATAACAGTCCCATATAACCAATACCACCACAAATTCAAACAGAAACCGGTTCAGAAAATAGCCAACCTTCTAGCAATTAACAAACTGGTTCAAACACGCTGCCACCTATCCGAACAGACCCTAATCTTTGTTCAAACGGACATAAAAACTGCACAAATCCATACAAAGAGTCATAACCACATATACATACATACATTCACTTGAGACTACCACCACAAAAGCCAAAATAGTACAGACTTTTGTCGCAAATATTGTTCGCTACGTAGTGAGAAATTGAAGGGAAAATGTAGTGAGAGTATTGGAGAATTCGAATTTCAAAACTTCAAGCAGTTACCATATTATTTCTAAGTGGAGATGATCGGTATACTTAGTGAATTAACACCCTCCATAATTGTAACTGAAGCAATGAAGGAGTTGCTGATACATGATTTGAGTATAACACGTGTTCAGTCAAGTGATGTTTCTAGCGAGCAAAGCTCCAACATGCCTTTTATTCCCCCATCAAAACCAGAGGTCCAAACTAAAGTAATACAACTTGACACTTCAGAAAAGCTAATTGCAATCACCACATGAACAACCCAATTCAATTATGCACCAAGTCAAGTTCGAATAATAGCAGTACATTATTAAAACTATCAGTATAATTCATCTACTTTTTGAACCTCCATATGATTCAACATTTCCATAACAACCCGCCTTTATCTTCCATAATGTTCTTCAGCCTCATCCACAATACTCCATCACCTTCAAACAACAACAACAACATCAACCAAATCAACAACAGAAACATACTCAACACAACACTAACAACAAAAGTTGTATGAAGAAACAATTCCAGAAGAATGAAACAAATCAAGGAGGAGAATGAGCCAACACAACTGAAAATATTCCACTTTGTTGATACATGGTTGAACCAAAAACATTAGCAGAAGCATCAAACCTTAATTTCATGAAACATCAAGAGGAAAAATATTGGGAGACAAAAGGCGCAAAAAGAATGCACCTACTGGTATACGATTCAAGATTCAGTCATTGTCGCCATCATCTGGTGTTTCACTCTATTGGCAAACTTCTCCCACTATTTCCTTCCAAACAGATCTAATAATCTGCAAAAAAATAAAACAATAACAGAAAAACCCTAATCTAATAATCTGCAAAAATAAACCCTAATCACAAACAACTGCATTTTCATGAGTTTCAACATATCAACCTCACTTGATGTTGTCTCCATCGTGTGCCTTTTCACCGCAAACTGATTCACACACCATCCTTTTCCAGAACCATAACGCCAACGCTGATTCACACTTGAACTCCGCCTTCTCATACGCAATTTCACGGTTATGATGGAAAGGCACTTAGGTTCAAAGAAGAGATACAAATGAAATTTGAGTGAGAGAAAGATATGAAATATAGAGAGATGAAACAAAAAGAGAAAAAGATAGATGGTTAGAAACCTGTGAAGAAGAGGAACAACGGAGGAAGAGAGAGAAAGGAGGAAAAGTTTGTGGAGGAAGTAAGAGAAAATTACTAGAAAAATTCAAAAAGTGGTGTGATGAGACATTGATATACGTGAAAAAACAGAAAAATTTGTTTGGATTGGTTGGTTTGGAGCCAAAGAGAACAAAATGACATCAGCCTTTTGTTCGATCATGGAAACCAAAGAAATAATTCATTAACCATGTAGTTATAATGGATTTGAGTGACTTCTTTAGTTGCAAAAAGTAATTTTTGGACATCAAATACCCCCAAATTTGATGAGATGGAGGGCAAAAAGAGAAGGTTAAAGATGTGATTTCCAGAACATCTAATTTTTTTATATTATAGATAAGAGTCATAAAGTGTTAGTAAGAAATAACCTCTTGACTTTAATATCTTGTTATTGGACCACACACTTTTGGATCTCGCGTGTTATTGGATCTTGTAAAATCTGAGGATTTAACATATCACCCTCTAAATTATATTTGGCAACTCCTCAACTTTTCTTAATTCTTAAATTGTCCAAGAATAAATTTGGGAGGTGGCAAAAATGAAATTTTCGGTAACGTACCAAATATCCGGTAGTTCATTTATAGATTTTCGGTATGGATTTTTAAAAAAAATAAAATTAAACTACCATAAATTTACAGTAAATTTTGAAATGTGCTGTAATTTACTGGAAATTTTGAAATTTCTGATAGTGTAAAATTTTTTGTCGAAAATGAACTACCATATTTTTTGAAAAATCCTGTAATTTTTTTCAGAAATTTCGAAAAAAATCTGATATTTTCTTGAAATTTCTGGTAAACACGAAAATAAATTTCAGAATTTTTTGTAAGGGCGTAAAATCATTGAAGGGTGCTAGATATAATTTTTGGGGTGGCGTCTTGAATACTCTAATAATCCAAGGTTCTATTTGGCAAGACATGATTTTGAGCTTATAACTTATAGCTTATAAGCTCATATGACAATTTAGACTTGTTTGGTAACGGTCTTTTTATCACGAGCTTATAGCTCATTTTTCATACGCTATTTTAGCGTTTTAGCTTATAGCTTATAGTTTATCGTTTTTTCTTCCTTTTTTATCTTTATTACTTTAACAAAAATCCACTTTTATCCTTTATAATTTATTTTAATTTAAAATAAAATAATTATTATTAAATATTTTTATGTTATTTTACATTTATAAGTTAGTTGAATCGCTAATTTTACCAAACATTTCAATCAGCTTATCAACTATCAGTCTCAACCATCATCTACAAGCTATAAGCTATCAGTCATCAGCCATCAACCATAAGCTATAACCTATCAGCTAACTTATTAGTCAACCGCTATTTTTACTAAACAGACCCCAGATAAGAACAATTGTTCCCCAAACTTAATCCAACATAGCAAGGTTTGACTTGCAACCATCTTTACCTACACCCTCTCAACCTTTGTGTCTTTGATTCCTATCAGATGTGTTACTAGACCGTGGACATCGATCGTCACAGCTTAGACATGAACAATTTGTAGTTCAACATCTAAATATATTAAATTAATTGTTAGAATAATAATGCAAGTGCGAATAAGTGGAGAAATAGTCTCACATTGAATAAGAATGTGGTGATTTGAACATTTATAAGTGGGAGAACTCACTCACCTATCACCTAAGGCTATGTTTGCGAGTTTGGAGGGGAGGGGAAGGTTTCCGAAAATGAATTTTTAAAAAAATATAGAAAAATATTTGACATTTTTTGAAAAAATGATTTTGTTTAGAATGATAAAGGAGTCATTATCACTACAAAATTTATAATTTTCAATATAGTATAACAACCTAAAAGATATTTGGAAAATTTATGGAAACCCTCCAAAACCCTTCTTCAATACAGTTTTTGAGTTCCCCCATTTTATGGGGTTTTTGGTGTTATGAATAAAATCAAACCCTTCAAAACCCTCCTACACAAAATCTTTTTATTCTTTTCACCCAATTCTTCCTATTTCCAAAGTCCTCCCCTCCTTTCTCCTCCAAACTCCCAAACATAGCCTAAAAGTTTTAGGTGGACATGTGGTGTGTCTCTTACAAAGATACCTAGTCCTACACTATGTATCAATGCTCCCTAGTGAAAAACTCGCATATGTGAATGAGTTCTCCCACTTATAAATGTTCAAATCAAATCAGTAATATTTGACACTTAACATGGTTGTGATTGGTTGATGTTGTAAAATAATTTTATACTGTCAATGTATATCTTTTATTCTCAATTAATTTTTAAAAAATATATTCTTTGTAAAATATTTCTCAACATAAATCATTTTATTTTCGATCTATTTTTACTAAAATATATTAACCAAAGTTTACCACAAAATAAACACATACTTATATCTTTTAAAATGATTTTCTTTTATTCAACAAGAAAAGAGAGTATAGAAAGCTTTGTCACCAAAAAAGAAAGAGGTGTGCTATGTGTACACAAATTCAATTACACCGTATATACACCTAACTTTTTCCAAACTCATTTTATTGTGACACAGAAAACAATGTAGGAGATTAATTATTAAAAAAATAAGAAAAACAAGTCTAACCGTATATATATATATATATATATATATATATATATATATATATATATATATATATATATATATATATATATATATATATATATATATATATATATATATATATATATATATATATATATATATATATATATATATATATATATGGTGTAGTATAAACCTAGCATTTCTCAAAAAGAAAAGATAAGCGTGTAGAAAGCAAATTCATGCTCTCATGAAATGAAAGAGAAAGAAGAAAATAGAAGCATTACATTGTCAAAATAGGGAAATGCCAATGATTGAGGTCAGTATCAACTCACTGTCAATGGTTATTCTCACTCACCTGCCCAAAAAAATCACTCAATTCCTACGTGGACCTCTCACTCAATCACATTATATTATATATGTCTCACTCTTGTCACAAGCAATCACACACAAACACAACACAACAACACAATATGGAGCTTCTATTCCCACTACTCCATGCCCTCTTTCTACTAAGCTTTCTCTTCTATATTTTCATAGGATCATATGGTTTTGTGTCTATGGAAGGTAATTCCAAATTTCCAAGTAACTTCCTCTTTGGAACTGCATCTTCTTCTTATCAGGTTAGTTTACACACTTTAATTTTCTAACTTAGTTATGTTCATGAGTAAATAATATTGGTTAGTTATTTATTTTGCAGTTTGAAGGAGCTTTCTTGAGTGATGGCAAAGGACTAAATAACTGGGATGTCTTCACTCATAAAATAGGTTCAATATATATATATATATATATATATATATATATATATATATATATATATATATATATATATATATATATATATATATATTAATAATGTAGGAAGAAAAAAAATAATGACACATAATCTCCACCATTTATTTTAAAATCTAATAATTCTGATTCATTTTCATGTTCTCACATAAAAATAACATTTCTTATAGGATACGTTATATATATATATATATATATATATATATATATATATATATATATATATATATATATATATATATATATATATATATATATATATATATATATATATATATATATATATATATATATATATATATATATATATATATATGCTTTTCACATGAGACGTAGTTTTGATTTCAGGAACTATATTGGATGGAAGTAATGGAGATGTCGCTGTTGATCATTACCATCGTTATCAGGTAGTTTCATTGCAAGAATTATATTGGATGGAAAATCAAGAATCATTTCTTTTTCTTTCTTTTTTTATTGATTGTCCCTTTTTTTTCCTTTTTAAAATAACCAAATATATTAAAAAACAAGTTTACCGGTAATTACACAGTCCTCCAATAAAAAAATCAACTATCTACTATGTTATCTAAATAATATTTAAACATAATAATTTAGTGGAATATACATGATTTATTAATTAATAGTGTAAAGTTATTTTACACTCTTTGAGCATTCTCTATTTTCTCTTAAAAAATATAGAAATAAAAATACAGATAATTTTTTTTTTCATTTTGTTTCTTAAAATATTCTTATTATGATTTATAAGAAAAATATCAAATATTATAGACAATTTTCTTTTAGAAGTAACTATAAGTTAAATATTTTTGAAATGATTGGAATATCATTTAGAGGTAGGTAGGGCCGACTTAAAATAAATTTTGATAGAGACTTATGTAATTTAATTTGAAGGATTTAATTCTTGTTAGTAACGAGTTTTTCCTGTTAATCAATTTCAATTGTTAAAATATTTTAAGTATATTTAATTTTTATATATTACCTTTAAAATTAAGTTTATGAATACTTATACTATAGTTGTAAAATAATTTTTATAACAAAAAAATTATATGTAAAATAACTTCAAATTATTTGTTTTTTTGCTAATATAAGACAAACTTTTATTTTAAGTGAAAAATTTAAATTTAATATATGCTTTTTAGGGTATAAGTATAAGATGCTTTTTTGAGTATAAATATGAGATGCTCTTTCTTTCAAAAAGTGACATAGTGAATAATGCTAAATTATTTTGTAGAATTAAAAGCCATAGGACAGCAACCTGTAGGCCCAGAAAAATCATTTGATGAAAATGGACGGTGTTTTTTATTTTGACCAAATTTATTATGGTGCAATATATACATACCAGTTCTGTAGCTATCGATATGACACCATATCTCTCATCTATCTAACCCTCTCCGTCAATTAAAATACATATAATAAAAAAGAGGAAATTTAAACAAATAAAATAAGAGGAAAATTTTATTAGAGAAAGATAGAGACACATTGTGATGGAGATATTGAAGAGAAGTGCTGAAAGAGATAATCCAAACTTGATATTTTAGTATTAATATTAATAATATATTTTATTATTTATTTAATATTAATTTATAAATTTACTAACCTATCAAATTACCTATTTAAATATACATATCAAACTATATATTTAAATATATTATTATAAAATAGACTTTTAAATATATTAATATAGACTTTTGAAAGATTTAAAGTTAAAACTAAATATGAGAGATTACAAGTTGGAATTTAATATTGATGTTTTTAACAAATCAAAATTAAATCTGATAAAGTATAATTAGATTTTAGTTTATCGAATTTGTTGTTCTTGTGTGTTTTTTGTGCTCTTTGTTTTTCTTTTATCTTCTATAATTCTTGTTTCTCTCAAGGATTTACGACAACCAAAATAATGATGACCGTGACTATTGTTAAAATCCCTGCTGTCTTCCTCAATAGACGATGGTGTATCTACAAATATAACAATATTCAAATTAGTATGTGTTTGAGGTGGAGGTTAGATTTAGAATGAGGATACTTTGAGATAGGGGTGGGTAATTCAAAACCGAATCGGTCCAATAAAAACTATAAAATCAAATCGAATTAAATTAAAATCGTAAAAATATATATGCATTTGGTTCTGATGTCTTTGAAAGGTGGTGATGTGAAGCTTGTGTAGTCTAAAATATAATAAGCTCAGATCATCCTTTTTTTCATGAAAGCTAATTATTATTTTTGCTATTGAAATTGAAAAACAGGAAGATGTGGACCTCATGGAGCATATTGGAGTCAACAGCTACCGTTTTTCATTATCATGGGCCAGAATTCTACCAAGCAAGTTTCATTTTTAATAAAACAATAAAACAACTTAATAAATCTCATTAATCACTTTGTCTAACTTTATCTTTCAAATATTTTCCAGAAGGTAGATTTGGCAATGTCAACAAGGCTGGCATAGCATACTATAACCGCCTCATCGACGCACTTCTAAATAAAGGTCATTTTATCTGTCTCTGGATATTTTTTTTATAGCTACTGTAAATCGTTAGATCTTAATTAATCATATATTCAAATATATTTAGATTTAACGACTATACAGTAACTTTTTTTTTGTATTGATTTCAGGAATAGAACCTTTTGTCACAATAACACATTATGACATTCCTCAAGAACTTGAAAACAGATATGAAAGTTGGTTAAGTCCTGAAATTCAGTAAGTACATTTACACTAACAATATAGTATAAATTAGCATTAACTAATTTGGTAAATATAATGTGTAACATTTATGAATCTTCAGAGAGGATTTCAAGTATTATGCAGATATATGCTTCAAGTACTTTGGAGACAGAGTGAAATATTGGGTCACATTTAATGAACCCAATGTTGCAGTTATTTGTGGCTATAGAACAGGTGTGTATCCCCCGTCTCGCTGTTCGGGCTCATTCGGCAATTGTAGCTATGGAGATTCAGAGAGAGAGCCTTTCATTGCTGCGTCTAACATCATATTATCACACCTGGCTGCTGTTGATGTGTACAGAACAAAGTATCAGGTGAAGATTATTTATTTCATTTTATGAATCATTTTTGAAATTTTGTAATTATCGATTACTGAAAGTGTTCGGTCGAAAATCAGAAAAACCAGGGAGGACAAATTGGAATAGCTATGAATGCTGTATGGTTTGAACCATTTAGCAACTCTTCAGAAGATAAGTTGGCTGCTGAGAGAGCTCAATCGTTTTACATGAACTGGTAAATGATTTTATGTGTGTTAATTTGATGAGTTATTCTTGATGGCGTCGGAAAAAGTTTTCTAATTATGATAGGGAAAAGCAGGTTTTTGGATCCAATTATACTAGGAAAGTATCCAGCAGAAATGCATGAAATATTAGGAGGTGAACTCCTTGCATTTTCCAAATATGATTCAGAAAAACTCAAGAATGGATTAGATTTCATTGGAATAAATCATTATACAAGTTATTATGTAAAAGATTGTATATTCTCTACATGTGAAGAAGGAAAAGGATCCTCAAAGACAGAGGGATTTGCGCTAACATCGGCACAAATGAATGGCCTCACCATTGGAGAACCGGTACTTAATTTTGTATCATTTAATCAATCTTTTAAAAGTCAGACACATGATAGAACCGGTACTATTAGGTTATGGTTCAATTGATTTAATCGGTTGAACCAGATGACAAATAAATAAATGGTAGATAAAAAATGCAAAAGGTAATAATTGATTGAACATGACAGTTCAACCTAACTCAACTAGACTAAAGTACAACCTAGATCATATTTGCTAATGGAATGACCAATTTTTAATTTAACCAATGGAACTAACTTGATCAGTATGAATTCTACAACATTGTTTATAACTATTGTACTTCACAAAATAACAAGTTCAACTTCTTTTTTGACTCAACAATGGTTGTAGAGTGCACTTGCATGGTTGTATGTTCATCCACAAGGAATGGAAAAGATAGTGACATACATAAAGGACAGGTACAACAACATACCAATGTTCATTACAGAAAATGGTGAGTTTACTGCATTTACAAACCTTACAAAATTTTGTTAACTCCTACAATGATTAAATCCCATTATTGAATTAAATATGATACTTTATTTGTCCTACATAGGATTTGGGATGAGTGAGACTTCCTATCACATCAATACTGATGCATTGAACGATGTCAAAAGAGTGGAGTACTTGAATGGTTACTTAGATTCTCTAGCAGCAGCAATAAGGTATTGGCCATTTGGCATATCTACCGACCTTAAATTTCTTAGCAAACAAGCTACATCATGGTGATTCGTGTTTGTGTTTATGTGAAACAAAAATTAAGAATGTTGTTGACTTTGTATGCAGAAAAGGAGCAGATGTTAGAGGGTACTTTGTGTGGTCTCTTTTAGACAACTTTGAGTGGAAACATGGATACAGCATAAGGTTTGGACTTCATCATGTGGACTTTGTTACTCTGAATAGAACTCCAAGAATGTCGGCATTTTGGTACAAAAATGTCATTGAAGAACACAAGGATAGGGTAGGCATTAGGATTGGGCATACTCAAGAAAGATGAACAATTCAAAGATAGTTTTATTTTGAAAGAAGGAAGTAGTAGTAATTGTTCTGCACACCACTTTTTAGATGTATTATACCGTTTGTATGTATGCCCTTTATATGTATATGCTCGAATTTTTAATCCAACAAAATACTTTATAAATGAAGAAAACTATAAAGGATTACTCTTACTCAAAGAGAAAAAAGAATATGCACTGACCGCGTAAAGTATTTTTACGCTGTCAGTCAATCATAGACGTGTATCCCGTCAAATTACAGTTTTAATTTTAAAATACTTACATGATATGGCTAAATGTTATAATTCTATTAGATGGTAGTTTAAAATTAATTTACACGGACGTGTATCCCGTTAAGTCACTGTTTTAATTTTAAAATAGTGATATGACATGACTGGATGTTATAATTGTAAAAACAGGGTTTCAATGAAATAATTCTGATATATTTTATTCACTGAATAATGACACATATATATATACATAGGAGTTCCTCTAATTTCTCTCCTATTTAAGGAATGAAAGCTGTACATATAACCTCACAACTGTACAAAGCCTAATTTACAGGTAACGTAATATTTGACTACCTAAATTAGCTAATAGAATATTTGATTTATCTTAACACTCCCACTCAAGTTGGTGCATGGATATCACACATTCCCAACTTGAATAAAGACTCATTAAACACCCTACTGGCCACTCCTTTGGTGAGAACATCTGCTAGCTGCAATTCAGATCTTACAAAGGGAAATGAAATTATTCCAGCTTCAAGTTTCTCTTTGATGAAATGTCTATCAATCTCGACATGTTTTGTTCTATCATGTTGGACAGGATTATGAGCAATAGCTATTGCTGATGTATTGTCACAGTACAAATTCATAGCTTCCTTTGGTTCAAAACCCAAATCTGACAAAACATTTTGAACCCACAAAAGTTCACATAACCCAAGTGCCATGCCTCTAAACTCTGCTTCAGCACTAGATCTTGCTACTACTGGCTGCTTTTTACTCCTCCAAGTTACAAGGTTTCCCCCTACAAACGTAAAATACCCAGAGGTAGACCTTCTATCATCTTTTGAACTTGCCCAATCAGCGTCAGTGTACCCATCTACCTTTAGGTTCCCATGATTTGAGAACAAAATTCCCTTTCCGGGAGTGGACTTCAAATACCTCAAAATCCTCTCAACAGCATCCATATGAGGCTTGTGTGGATCATGCATAAATTGACTAACGACATTCACTGCATAGGTAATATTCGGGCGTGTATGAGACAAGTAAATTAGTTTTCCAACCAACTTCTGGTACCTCTCTCTGTCTATGGCAGCTGAATTTGAGCATTGAAAGAGCATATGATTTTGTTCAATTGGTGTATCAGTTGGTTTACACCCAAGCAACCCAGTTTCAGTTAATAAGTCAAGAGTATATTTCCTTTGGCATAGAAAAATACCATGTTTTGATCTAGCTACTTCAATGCCCAAAAAATATTTGAGGTCACCAAGCTGTTTCATCTCAAACTCAGATGCAAGGTATTGTTGCAAACTAGAAATCTCATCCTGGTCATTCCCTGTAACTATTATATCATCTACATAAATAACCAATGCTGTAATTTTACCTTTTTCTTTCTTCAAAAATAAGGTGTGATCAGAGTTACTTGCTCTATAGCCAAAAGTCTTCATAGACTTAGTGAACCTTCCAAACCACGCTCTTAGTGATTGTTTTAATCCATATAAAGCCTTCTTTAATTTGCAAACCTTCATTCCATTTGAATCTGTCATGCCTGGTGGGGGATCCATATAAATTTCTTCTAAAATTTCTCCATGTAGGAAAGCATTCTTCACATCAAATTGTAGAAGAGGCCAATCTTGGTTCGCTGCTAGTGACAAGAGTATTCTCACAGTGTTAAGTTTGGCTACCGGCGCAAACGTCTCTTGATAATCTACCCCATAAGACTGAGTGTAACCTTTAGCCACTAATCGTGCTTTATACCTCTCGATAGTTCCATCAGCTTTGTGTTTAATTGTGAAAACCCATTTGCACCCTACTGTTTTCTTCCCTTTTGGTAAAGGAACAAGATTCCAAGTGTTATTCTTCTCTAAAGCTGCCATCTCCTCAACCATTGCTCTGGTCCACCTAGGATCTACCAAAGCTTCCTGTACATTACTAGGTATAGAAATTGAGGATAATTGAGATACAAATGATGCATATGACTCAGATAACTTGTGAGATGACACATATTTACCAATAGGGTATTTAACTTTGGTTTGAAGATCTGGTTCATATCTAATTGGAGGTTGGCCACGGTTAGAACGGGGTGGAAGATTATATTGGACAGCATTTTCATGGTCAGGTTCATGTACATAAGTATCAATTTCATAATTGAAATCAAGATTATTTTCAGGCAAAGAATAATCAATTTCAGAATTGGACACATGATCAGTTTCATGTATAATTGTATTATCAAAGATAGGATCAAGAGATACCTCTGAAGATTCATGCTGAACCTGTGGAGAAGATTGACTAAACTGGTAATGATCAAAAGGCACTGTATTATCTGAAGGTGGAGTTTCCATGACAAGAATTGACTTATTTCCTGCAGAGTGATTTTCACAAGATAATTTATCTGCACAAATTAAATTTGGGACATCAAACATACTGACATCCTGATGCTGCACTTCTCTAACGTTCCCTCCCTGAAGTGTAGAATCAACATAAAAAAAATTATCTTCATCAAATGTCATATCCATAGAAATATAAAATTTCTTTGATGTTGGATGGTAAGCACGATAACCTTTTTGAGTTGACCCATACCCAACAAAAACACATTTAATAGCTCTTTCTTCAAGCTTTGTACGTTGATGTGGGTATAAGTGAACATATATAACACATCCAAACATATGAGGTTGAAGATTAACTATGGAAGGAAGAACATAATGATCAGACAACACATCAAGAGGTCTTCTAAAGTTAACCACACTAGAAGGGGTTCGATTCATCAAATAAATTGCGGAATTCACAGCCTCGCCCCATAAATGAGATGGAACATTACCATCTATTAAAAGAGATCTAGTCACTTCTAATATATGTCTATTTTTCCTCTGAGCCATTCCATTTTGTTGTGGTGAGTAAGGACATGTAGTCTGATGCAAAATGCCTTTAGAGTTCATAAACTCTCTTAGTTCGGTTTTAAAATATTCTCCTCCATTGTATGATTTAATGACCTTTATACATGTGTTAAATCGTGTTACTATCATTTGATGAAAGGAACGAAACACATCAACCACATTACTTTTATGTTTAAGCAAATATACCCAAGTTACCCGAGTGCAGTCATCAACGAAACTGACAAACCATTTTTTTCCATTATGCGTAGGTTGAGGGGCCGGTCCCCAAACATCTGTGTGAATTAACGAGAAAGGAAAAAAAGTTTTTTTATTGCTTAAGGGGAAAATAGCACGATGGCTTTTCGCCATTACACAAGTTTCACAAAGAAAATATGAAATATTGCATTTATGAAATAATGATGGAAATAATTTTTTCAGATAACCAAAAGAAGGATGTCCTAATCGTCTATGCCATAGCCATATTTCCTTTTTATTTTTATCTTGTATGTTCTCACTCGCAAGATAAGCCAATGCTCCCTTATGAGTTTGTTGTGAAACATTTTCAAGATAATACAGCCCTTCACTTTGTCTACCACTGCCAATCTTCTCCTTGGTATGTATGTTCTGAAAAAGACAATGGGTTGGGTAAAATAAAGCAACACAAGAATGTGATTGAGTTAATTTACTAACAGAGAGAAGATTACAGTTCAATGTAGGAACAAATAAAACATTAGGTATTTATAAGTAGGGTGAAAGGGATACAGTACCAACCCCTTCAATAGGAGATGAGACTCCATTGGCATTAATAATGATAGTTTTAGAACTTTTGGGGGAAAAATTAGTAAATTTATGCGGATCACAAGTCATATGATCAGTAGCACCTGAATCAATTATCCAATCGCTACCCTTAGTAACAACAGAAAGATTAAGAGCAGAGTTAGATATACCTGACTTGGTTACAAATCCAGCAGCAGTAGAGATATGGCTCTTAACATTTTCTGCCTTATTATTAGAAGTGGGTTTGCCTTTTGGATGCCAATCTGGATAGCCATGAAGTTTGAAACATGTCTCAGCGACATGGTTATCCCCATTACAATGGGTACACTTGCGGAATCCTTTTTTAGAATACTTCTTGACAGCAAAGACAGACCCCTCGGTAGACTCACCACCAAGCATAGCCTCTTGGCGATTTGCCTCTGCGCAAACAGTTGCATAAATTGATTGAACATTAGGGAGATGAGTGGTAGCAAGGATACGACCACGAACTCCATCCAAATGTGAATCCAGGCCAGCCACAAACACATAAACTCGTTGAGAATTAACCATCTTGTTATATTTCTCAACATCCTTAGGGCATTCCATTGTACAATCTTTAATAAATGTGGTTGGGCCTAACTCAACTCTACAAAACCGGCTTGTAGGGTGAGGATTGCCCCCACTTATAAGGACATGTTCAGGCCATATATTGTCCGATGTGGGACTCTTAACACACCCCCTCACGCCCAGGACTAGACAACTGGAGCGTGAAAATAAATGGCGGGTGGCCCGATAGCGAAAACCATAGAAGGTGGCCCATCGGATCCTAAACCAGGCTCTGATACCATGTAAAAACAGGATTTCAATGAAATAATTCTGATATATTTTATTCACTGAATAATGACACATATATATACATAGGAGTTCCTCTAATTTCTCTCCTATTTAAGGAATGAAAGCTGTACATATAACCTCACAGCTGTACAAAGCCTAATTTACGGGTAACGTAATATTTGACTACCTAAATTAGCTAATAGAATATTTGATTTATCTTAACAATAATTCTATAAAATGATAGTATAAAACTAGTTTAGACGAGCAGTACACTACTCTTAAACTCTTTACTCAAAATTGACAATGTAAAATAATAAGACTTTCTCATCCTCTAAAATTTAGAAGGTTTAGCGTAAGTAACATGACGATAGTATGTAGTATATCTTATGTTAAATATATTATGGAAGGATTATTTATTTTTCTTTGACTCATAATCCTTCAATTTGAAAATTGGGCAAAATAAATTTCTATCGAATAAATTAAGCCATTAACATCTTAAACAAACTCCTTAATCCCTTTGAATATACAATTAAGCTTAAGTTTTTAGATAAAACCGAAACATATAAGTTGAATATCACTTTATCTCCACTACTAGTTGTGAGCTTATTTGGATTAAATCATTACTCAAGTCTCTTGGAGTTCTTCATTCAATGTCTATGTGTTTATTTTGTGATAATCTGTTAATTATTTGCTTTAGGACTGCTGATTGTTTTATATTTTTATAATAAATTTTTTTTTATCCACCTCCCTATGGGACTGACCCCGCGAAAATCTAAATTTACCCCTGCTTCGGAGATGCATCTCCGAAAAAAAATTTAGATTTTTCCAGATTTCGGAAATGTATCTCCGAAAAAATTGAGATTTTGATTAATTCGGAGATGCATCTCCTAAAACACAAAAAAAAAATGGAATTTTGATTAATTCGGATATCCATATCCGAATTAATCAAAATATTAAAAATTTTGGGATGTTAATCAATAGAGGAGGGATCAAGCTTAATAAAATATTTCTTTTTTCATATGACCAATAATTCCTTTTATATCTATCTAATCAATTCTATATATTAACAAAATATTATTTTTCTCTCATGAATAATCAATTCCAAATAATGTCAAATAAATAAATAAATAAATAACACATAAGTCTACTTTTACAAAAATGAATTTAATTATTTTTTTAATTATAAATAACACAATTAAAAATTTGATCAACTAACGTAATTTTTATATTACTACTAAAAATGTACTATCATATTGATGTTAATGAAAAAAAATCTTTTTTTAATTCTTAAACAAATTTCTCATTATTTTCTTCAATTTTATTTAAATTAAAGAATAAAATTAATATTTATATATAATTATACTAGAGATTCACTTAAATTTTAATTATATTCACTTAACAAAGTACTATTTACATTTACTACTATAATTTCTATCAAATTGATTTTATATGAAATAAAAAAATTCTTTTAATTTTTTTAAAATATTCTCATTGTTTTTTTAATTTTATTAAAATTAAATTTTATTCTATTCAATTAAAATAAAGTATCAAATAATTTATTTGTAAATAAAGTAATAGTGCATAAAAAATTGTTGAAAAAATTTAATTATAAATAATAGCTACAAAATATTTTAATTTAAAAAAAGATGTTAATAATTATTATTATTATATTTTAATAATATCTTTTAATTAATACAATTAATTATACTATTAATTTGTATTAATTCTTCTTTATTTTAATTTTTTAATAATTATTGAATTTTTTCGGAAATGCATATCCGAAACATTTCAAGATCAAAAATTGAAATATTTCGGATATGCATCCGAAGACACCCCTCTCCAAAAAAAAATGATTTCGGAAATGCATCTCCGAAACCACCTTTTTTGTTTTGTTTTCGGAGATACATCTCCAAAAACATTTTTTTTTGTGTTTTCGGAGATACATCTCCAAAAACACTTTTTTTGTGTTTTCGGAAGTGCACTTCCGAAATCAAATTTTTTTCAGAAAAGAAAATAATTTAGGAGATGCATTTCCGAAATATAGAAACATTCTGGAAATTTCGCCGGAGATGATAAGAAGGTTAGGAGGTCAATAAAGAAATCTCTTTTATAATTTGTTTCTGTTTTGTTGGAGTTAGTCAATAAGTAGCTCGTAAACTTTAGGAGCAAGTAAGTTGTTATCCAATGTTCCTATTTTTGGGGGAACAGTGATAGTGTTCTAATTTGAATTCAAAACATACTACTAAATGTATTGTTGCATTATGAAATAAATTTCGAATTTCCCTATTTCATCCGTTTACCTATTACTCGTATTTTTTTCTTCAATTTCTTAGTTTCTTCTGCCATAAACCAACATAGTCTAATCTAACTTTTCATGAACATACAAAACATATTAAAGTTGATTGTTATTTTGTTTGAGATCACATTCAAAGCAGTAACATTTTTGCCTTCCTAATTCGTACAAACATGCAACTAGCAGATATCTTTAGCAAAGCCTTTGGAAAGCAACACTTTCAGTTCCTCCTTTACAAATAGGGCATTTAGAGAAAGTATTGTGAAAATAATTAGCACTTACAATTTATTATACAATTAGCAAAAATAAAATATAAATAGCACATAAGAGCAATGTTTTAAAAATTGGACCGAAGATCAAATCGATAAAGTTTTCAATTTAAGATTTAATTGGTTAAATCAGTTAAATCTATGGTCGAATCGTTTGATCGATATGTCACACATAATCATATATTCACAACTTAATAAAATAAATATTTTAAAAATTAATTACAAACTTAATACAACAATATCGATAATATATATAATAACACAACATAATTGTACATTTCATTTTAACCTTTATTTATGAATAATTTGAACAAATTAAAAAATTTACAATAAAATAAATTAAATTAATTCAAACCAAAAGTAAAATAATGGAACATAATAATTAAATTAAAGTTCAAATAATTAAAAATACTTAAATTAAAAGATAGTATACAAACAATAAACTATACAATACACTTAATTAAACAATAAAAGACAAATTCGAGTTGAACTGCGACAAACATATGATGAAATGTGGTTGAAAGAAATACTATAACGGAGTGACAAAATAAAAACACATTTTTTTTTGTGATTGGAGAATGTATGTTAAGTTTTAATATTTACATGTTAAACTTTTTTAAAAAATAAAAAAATGGTCAATTTGATGCATTTTTTTTTAATCGGACGGTTTTACAAAACCTACTCCGGTTCTATGGTTCAAATGGTTTTGGACGATTCAATTCGATATTTCCGGTTCTACTCCGGCTTTGACCCACTAGCAGTTTTGAAAGATTGACCCAACCAGATTCATCTCTGGTTCACATTCCAACCGGTTGAACCGACCAATTCGTTCTGGTTTTTAAAAAATTGCATAAGAGTATCTCTTGTATTTTATTATCATATTTCGTACATAATTTTCTCATCAATATCTCTTAATCTTTAGCCATGTAGTTTTGAAAATATATATTTCTCTACCAGTTATCAATGAGAACAAGAACAGTACAAAATATATATATTTCTTATTTATAATTTTATAAAAGGCTGCTGGAGTGTGATGATAGCACTTTTGTTATTTATAATTTAATAAAAGGCTGCTGATACTTATAGTCTAGTTATTCTTCCACTGTTATATGAGTTTTTCTCAACATCATGTTTGAACTTTGAACAATGTATAAATTAATTAGACTTTGCTTCCTTTCTTTGACCAATTAATTAAAGACTTTGCTTCCTTATTAAACATTAAAAGAAATAATTATATGCATAGTCTCTCACTTCTAAATACCATGGCAATATAAAAGTTTAAAGTTGTATGGCAATTGGCAAGAACATTATTCTATGCAATGAAGTCCTGTACAAATCCAAAATCTTTGTTTGTGGAAATACTTTTTATTGCTTTATCATTATTAATATCATTCTCATGTTCCCTGAAAAATAGTTTGGATCCATCTCCTTTACCTACCAACTTCCTCTTTGGAACTGCTTCTTCTGCTTATCAGGTCATTCATTCATTCATTTCCTATTTTAATATATGCTTTGTGACTTGTTAGTTATTAATCAATTCCTTAATTAACGATGATTATGTAGTATGAAGGAGCTTACATGAGTGATGGAAAAGGGCCAAGTGACTGGGATGTATTTACTCACCAAACACCAGGTGGTGATGATCATAGTTAAAATGATTTAGCTTAATTAATTCTCTCTTGAACAAATTTAAGATGATGTTAATGAAACCAATTATTGCAGATAAAATAATGGATGGAAGTAATGGGGATGTTGCCGTAGATCAATATAATCGCTATCTGGTATGCATCTCAAAAATTTCAGAAATCAAAATTATGAAAATAGTTAATGATTGATTAAAAAATAATACTCTCTTTTTTTAATTATACACTTAATTAGTAAAGAGGTTGAACACATATAAGAGTATTTTTAACATACTCATTAAAAAGAAATACCTCATTTTTTATATGTAAAAGTTACAAAAGAAACATATAATTAGTGAGACACAAGTAGTGAGATTATTGTGGATTAGTACAGGAGGATATTGGTCTAATGGAAGCCATGGAAGTCAATAGCTACAGGTTCTCAGTTTCATGGGCAAGAGTTCTACCAAGTATGCTTTTCTTCATTTGAATTTTCTCAATTTAGAGATTACCAGCTGCTTGAACTCAATTATTCTCTTTATCATTTTATTTCTACAGAAGGTAGATTTGGAGAAGTCAATTCTGGTGGCATCAGCTACTACAATCGACTTATAGATGCTTTGCTTCTCAAAGGTTTATTTCTAGTTCTTATGGCATCAGCTACTAAAATATTAATTAGACTTATTCACACACTAAATTATTAAATGGACTAATACACATTGATTGGAAAACTTGCAGGAATTCAACCATTTGTAACAATATCTCATTTTGATTTACCTCAAGAACTGGAAGATAGATATGGAGGTTGGCTAAGTCCAGAATTACAGTAAGCAACTGACTACTTAGCCTTTCTTTTATTTTTCTTGACATCATTTAATTGGAGTAATTCAACACACATAAGCTAATATTAATCAATACTTGATGCACAGGGAAGATTTCATATATCTCGCAGATCTTTGTTTTAAATCATTTGGTGACAGGGTAAAGTACTGGGCAACCTTCAATGAACCAGACTATCTAGCAACATACAGTTACCGCCAAGGAATAGCTCCACCATTTCGTTGCTCTAAACCATTTGGAAATTGTAGCGAAGGAGATTCAGAGAAGGAGCCATATGTGGCTGCTCACAACGTAATCCTATCACATGCAGCTGCAGTATATATTTATAGAACCAAATACCAGGTACTCTTTAGTGTATAACATTCTATTCATTAAAAAGAAATCCACCTTTAAATCTGCTAAGATGATAAAATTCAGGTCGAGCAAGGTGGTAAAATTGGTATTGTCATGAACTGTGACTGGTTTGAACCCATCAGCAACTCAGTGGCAGATAAGTTGGCCACAGAAAGAGCACGAACGTTCACCCATAACTGGTATATCCTTCCCTTCAACAAAAAAATCTTTTAATATCTTTTATCAGCTTACACACTATGAAACACTGACACAAACATTTAAGAAAATAAAAATAAGTATGCAACTAAATGCATTGGTGTCCAATCCACCTTCAAATATTCTCATTCTCTAAGTATGTACATAGTTTAATTAACAGTCCAAAGCAGGATCTTGGACCCAATCATATTTGGTGAATACCCTCCAATTATGCAGAAGATTCTAGGAAATATATTACCCAAATTTTCCAACAAAGACAGAGAGAAACTAAAGAGTGGATTGGATTTTATTGGCATCAATCACTATACAACTTACTATGTTAAGGATTGCTTCTACTCCAAATGTGAACCGGGGCCAGGGGTCACCAGAACGGAGGGTTCATACCAACAGAGTGAAACAAAATATGGAGTTTCAATTCGCAAACCTGTTAGTATTTTCAACCTAATCATAATGGTTAATTAGAACTAATATTTTCCTTCAGCTTATTTCTAAAATTTCTAAATATGTGTACGCAGACTTCAATTGATTGGCAATCTGTTTATCCACAAGGAATGGAGAAAACTGTCACCTATGTTAAAAACAGATACAATAACACCCCAATGTTCATAACTGAAAACGGTATGCATAACGAAGTTAGTCCTTTAATGGATGGAGTTTGTATTTTTCTGTTTTAATAATTTTTTGTTAGGGTACGGTGAGTCGAACAACCGGATTTACACAGATGAGCAATACCTTGATGATTTCAACAGAAAAAACTACATGGCGGGTCATTTAGATTCCTTACTGGAGGCCATAAGGTAGGAATATATGAAAATTCAAGATAAATACTTAGCTATTTGAAGTGCATTTTGAAATTTAACTATCTTTCTCTGTGGGTTTGTGTGTGCGTTGTCACTTGTCAACCGAACTGTCTTTTTGTTTGCTTAAGACTGGCGTTGTCACTTTTCAGGAAGGGAGCTGATGTTAGGGGGTATTTTGTCTGGTCCTTACTTGACAACTTTGAGTGGTTACGAGGATATACAGTAAGATATGGACTCCACCATGTTGATTATGCAACACTCAAGAGAACTCCCAGATTATCAGCACGTTGGTACAAGGAATTCATAGTGAAGCATAAAACAGAAACCTTCCGCCAGAAATGATGATGATAGAAAAACTGGTGCAAACCCTAAAAATGAATTAAATTCTCTCATTGAAAGGCACATAAACATCATGAGAAGAAATGTGAATTAATTTAGAGTGGTCTATGTACCTTCAATGAGAAGGAATTTGATTTCAGTTAAAGTTGTTTATGTACCTTCAATTCGAAGGAATTTTGTTTTAGTTAGAGTTGAATTATGCACCTTTAATAAGAAAACACTTGAATTAAATTTGCGGCTACACTTTTGGATTATACGATGAAAAAGTTGTTGTGCTTCAGTTCTACCGCTGTCAGTTCAAGAATTCAGTATATATGGTGAATTTGAATGAAATGTCTTTTAACTTCATATTTAGGAGTGAGCATAAAAAGACAGACCTTATATTCGATGTCATAGGCGCCAAGGGTACATCTCGACCCTGGATTAAAATATTCATTAGGGGAGGTATTCTCCATGGCCTAAAGTTCTTTAATTCCAATCCAACACTCGTTGGGGCTGTGTTACATAAAGGCAGGTTCATTGCCCAAATTAGGAATGAAGGAGCGACAAGTGCCCTGATGTGTTGCAGCTAATTCAATCAGGGATGCGTGGACCTACTGCGCCAGCTACCATGGATGGACAAGGGAATTTAAATACATTCATATATAAACACTTCAGATTTAGTTGCATAAATCTTCTACAAGAAATCCTGGAGAATTTTTCAGATTTCCCAAAGCTTTTATGCAAATGGAAGGATTTATTCAACAATCTTATAAACCTAAATCAATTATAGAAGAAATATTACAGACTATTAATAACAAATTTCATATTTAGTTGCATAAATCTTCTACAAGAAATCCTGGAGAATTTTTCAGATTTCTCAAAGCTATGCAAATGGAAGGATTTATTCAACAATCTTATAAACCTAAATCAATTATAGATGATATATTACAGACTATTAATAACAAATTTCATAATAGAGAAAAATGTTAAGTGTGTACCTGTGGAATGTATTGTGACAAAATTCTCAATTCTTCACTATCCAAGTATAATATACATTTTCAGAAAGAGGTCTTGAGTGCTGAATAAACTATAGTGTGACTTACCTATTTAAAGTTAATTACAACAAAAAAGGATGCTCAACGCTCACCGGTATGTGACAGAATGCAGCCATGCACCATTTTAGGGAGATTTTGCACTCTTACTGCAAAATGTGAAACCAACATATAATGATACATTACAATTCTTCCTCCTATTGAATATCTGCATGTAAAAACATATCTTCAGTTTTCACGCATATAAATCAGTCATAACACTGAATCAGGATGTTTTCAACTTGAATGACAGTGATACTCACACAAAACTGAGGCAAAACTAAAACATAACTTCAGTGTCGTGCCAAGTCCTTGACTCGAGCATATTTTTAGCATTTTAACACCTCCACCAAGGCAAACCAGCTTTGTATAAGTGTTCATCATCATCCCATGAAATTTGACAAGCTTGAAGGCCAATTGTAGCACTTGGCTCTTTTCCGTGCTGAGCAATCCAATTTGTAACATCAGCTTCTTTTTCATTCTCACTGGTGAAATCTTTCTTGTACTTTCCAAATGGATTAAGTCCAGGATTAATCATCTCTGCAATTGCAGCAGGCATATACATAGAATCGCCAATTAAAGGTGCCTTACAAGCAGCAAATTGAGCTCGAATCTGCATTAAAATTGAAGTCATTTTTATCAAAACACTGTAGTTTTGTTTTCCTAGAAGATAATCAAAATCAAATAAAAGAAATAAGGAAATTTTCTGTATTAACTCATTATAAATTAAACTTTGAAACAGTGCTAAATGACAACCTCCCAGTCACCCTTCATATAAAAGAATCGGGACATTCAATTGGTTGATACCATAGAGATATTAACTTCCAGAAAACTAATGGAGAGCGCAATATTCAAAAGTTGCAACTCTCCTTGATAATTAACACAAATATAGCCTAATATTACCAACAATTACTAGAACAATAGAGTTAGTCACTACAACAGTGATTTGTAGCAGCCGACAAAATGTAGTTAAATTGATCATTCATAATTGTTGTAATGTATTAAGAATCAACAAAAGAAAAAATACAAATAATACATAAAGACAGCTAACAGACCTGATGAGTTCGACCAGTAAGAAGGTTGATTTTACACTCGTATGCGTAATCTTGAGATGGCCACCCACAGTCTTCAACACAATATTCATCTTGAACAACACTAGTTGGCCAAGGAACCTTTCTGCATTCCATGACCTCGAGTTGACAAAGAAGCCATCCCTTGATAAAATCTGCACTCAATAAACATCTGGGGTTGAATCCACAATATAAAACCCTTATCTGGAAAACTTTAACCAACTCCGCAGAGCAAACAAACGTTTTAAAGTTTAACTTTCCACTAGAAACTAGAAAGGCATTTGCCCATCGACATATCATGTTGTTAATGAACACCCCTATCCGAATTCTACTGAATCAAAGAAGATAAAATATATAAGTTGATTAGGTAACTCTTTCCAACTTGGCTAATGCACCTAACTAAATCATATGGCAAAACAAACTTAAGATATTACAACTTGCTTAGTGTAGTATAAGCGCATCACTTTGTCTTCTATTGTCAAATCTTTTCTTTTATTATTTTCGGGGAGTGGAATATCAAATATCAGGCAAGGGGAAAACTAATTTCAGAATTCATGTTTCTCAGTCACTGATATCATGAGACATGCCATGCAGTTTGCTTCTCCCATTGGAGTTTCTAATAATACTTGATCAATGAAAATACACATATTTACTACTTCACTATTTTATTTCAAATTTCTCAAACAATCTTTGCAAAGTGTTGAAATTTATCTATGTATATATAAAAAGAGAATATTCTCTAGAATATTCCTTAGTGTATTCTAGAATAGAATAGGATAACTATGTAATTAATACTATGAGCTATACCTTTTCCTATATAAGACATCTTCCGTAGTGCTATTCAGATTTCAGACACACGGTTTATTCAGGTGCCTCTTAGTCTCTCATATTTCAACACAAAGAACTCAAATTTGTGTAGTTACCTTCAGAAATAAGTCGAGGAGCCATGTTAATAGGACGCATATAGTGGTTAATGATTCCGGTAGGTAAAGGAGAAGCTGCAAGAGCAAGATAGAGCTTTTTCACTTTTTTCTCCTGAAAATAAAAAATTAGTGATCAATAATTTGCACTGCACTTGGAGTAAAATGAATACTTTCAAAGATCAAACAGCTCATGCTCTGTGTATGTTTTTACAAATAGAACTGTAGAAGATTGTACAAGTATAATGTTATGATACTACAAGAGCCTCAGTCAAAAGAGGAAGATGTGTTAGTGGAAGTGGGATATGAGAGGCTTAAAGTGTGGAGAGTTTATGCGAGAAAGAAAAAGAGAGGAGTAGGTAAATAACTGATAGAAGTTTGCAATTATGTTTTTATGTTTAGTATGCATTCAGTTTTATTTTAAGTATTGAGTTTGTATCAGGGAGTTATGTCATATGTTGTATTTTGAAAATAACCACTTGGGTGGCAAAGGGAGCAGGAAGATATCCTGACCTCTTTGCGGAGCATATTCTCTGGATTATTATGGCCTTTATCTTATAATTTATCAATGGTGCAGTAGTAAATCAAATTCTGTCTTTGTGTCCTTTGTTCTATCATATAAACTATGAAATGACATCAGCATTACCCGTATTTTGCCATGAAAGATAGAGCAATACTCCTTATTCCTAGCCAATACTACACTGCACATAAAATACAGTATTACATTATCTATCATTTCCAGAATGACCAACATTAATTTATTTAAACATAAAGGCATTTACCAGCCTTCCGTGCAGTTGTCAATCTGATGGGTAGTCATCAACGGTGTTGTCAATCCCAAGGCACGAGTTGCAAAGGTTGCACAACTTTCTTCAATGTTGTCGGTAGTGCCACCTACCTAGCAAAAATTAGAAAAGAATAACTTGCACAGAAACTTTAGGCACTCGACAAACTAATAATGTAGACATATCAATAAATTTGAAGAGAAGTTTTTCAGAATATTAAATTCTTGACACTCCAAATTATATATCTCCCTCTAAACTAGTAAACATACTTCATAGACAATGCTCAAAATTTATCTCCACCACTTACTGAGCATCTAGCCCAAAAACAATAAATTCTTGAGATTACTATATCTTTACTTACTAGTGTTTTCCAATACCACTATTGCTTGATAAAGACTTCCAGGTAATAAACCTCATAGACTATCAAAAGATGGAGGAATCGGGTATTAGCCTATTAGGCATCAGAAAGCACATTATAAAAATCCCACCTATTGTGCATAGACAAATAATAATGTTGGACACAGGTCACAGTAACAACCTTTCAAAACTTTGATGAAGACATTCAGGGGTCCTAATTAGAAACTACGAGGAATGTTGGAGTATTTTAGTAATATTTGAAATATTGTACTCCTTCCGTTCCGTCCTCAACAACAAAACTCCTTTGAAACATTTGTCTGTCTCTAAATATAAGTCTCTTTACAAATTTCTAAATACATTTATTTAATACTACCAAATAGTCTTGATATATGAAAAGTCAACATAGAATAAATATAAACACAGTAATTTAGTAATAGTCATACAAAATGTACACATTAATTAGAATACCAACTTTTCTTAATATAAGTAAAAACGTAAGGGTAATATGAATATGGACAGAGAGTTTATACTTTATGAAAGACTAGACCTTGGGTCATATATGACCTAAGAATTAGGTTGTTTAAACGTTTTAGAATTTTATTTTAAAGCTCAGGTGTTCCTTACCAAGTTAGACAGCTTATATCCTAATTGAACTTAATTCCTTATTCTTTTTATAAAATTAGGGAATTTATTTAAAACAGTGGCAGTGTTTCATTCAGTTTAGAGAGTTTTTCGAAGAATTCCTCTACTCAGTTAGGTGATAATTAGGGAAGCCTGGGTGTACAACTTTGGTTTATTTTCTTCTCATGTTTCATGCTATTTCCTAAAATATATTACAGTTGACCAACCTAATCTGACTTGACAAGAAGCACTGAACATCATTTTCTTCAAAATCTAATTCCTACTGGCTTGAATTTCTGTTAGAACCCATCATCATAATAACCAATAAGCTGAATTCAGATGACAATTAATTACTCATACGATGTAGAACATGTCCATTGGATATGAAAATGACAGGACTTACGACTGTTGTTGTCTACTATCTAAAATTTAAAAACAATTCTATAAGAATCCTATACGAGATTAATAACTATTTCTGAGTACATAGTGTAAGATTGATTACATACTGAAGTGCCAGCAGGTTTATCCAAAACTACATACGATTCCTTCACAGCTATAATCCTTGATCTCCAGTCAATCTCATAGCACCTAAAAAGAGTTTCCAGATGTCAAACATGATCATAATCATAATTCATCTCATGCCTCTATAACAAAAACAAAAATGCAAATCCTAGAAACATTTTAACGTACCTGTGAAAACGCTTGGGGTGCACGTGCACTCGCAAATAAGTTCCTGGTTCAACAAATTGATCCCCATCAGTTACACGGAAAGTTTTCTGCGCTTCTCTTATAGTTTTTCCTTTGATAGAAGCTCTTTTTCGCAGAACCAACGGATCCGTCACTTGTTTGAAAACCCTAATTTGCTCAGCAGTAGCAGTAGGAGGAGGCTTCGGACAAACAAGAGCGAAATGCACAGCTCCGAAATGAATCAGATCTGCAACAAACCTTCACAGAACAAAACTAAGGGTTTAATTTAATCCAATTGTCGTGAAGCTAACAAATGAATATCATAGAATGATTTTCCACTTACAAATGAGGAAGATCTAAAGCTTTGCAAATGTATTCTAATACAGGTCCTCCTTCTGAAACAACTAAGTGTTCAATTCTTGGTGGAGATTTGTGTTTTGGACATGGAAGCAATCGGTCATACTTAGGGTAGCTTGAAGAAAAAGGAAGTATCAGTATAAAAAAAATGTGTAAGCCGTGAAAAGATAGTGATAGGGAATGTACCTATTCGAAGAGGAAGTAGCGGTTAAGTTTCCGGCGTCGGTTGTGGAGGATACAGTTTCGCCGGAGAGTGCGACGGTGCTGTTGTGTGAACTCCGACAACACCAACCAGAGGCGTGTAGTGTGAGGTGTTTGTTAAGTGAAATGCGAAGTGCGCGTGCCGCTAAAGGGACGGCGAGGCTACGGTAGCCGCCGGCGAATAACAGTGACGCCACTGATACCGAACTCATCTTCTCTATTTTGTTTTTGAATTCGAACTACTACTTCACTTATCGGGTAGAGGTGGGTTTTGAATTTTTGAAAATTGTAGGCCTAGTATTGGGCTCCAATCTTGAACCTGTTTCTGGTTAAACTACCTTTGTATGACCAATCTCTCTGCACCCTCCATCAGTAACTCCCACCCTTCAAAAATGTTTTAATTCAATACTAACCGATTATTATTGAAAAAATTATGCAGTAGATTAAAAACAAATGTCCTTTACTATCACCAAGGCTATGTTTAGATACCGTCAAAAAAAAATGGAGTGGAATGAAATAAAGATGACATTCTATTGGTTGCATACTTCACGAAAGGGGCGGTTCCAAGGCCCAGCTAGAGGTGGGAATAGGCTGGGCCGAGCTAAGCTTTACTAAGCTTGAGTCTGGCCTATCAAAAATTTCAAAGCCTAAGTCTGGCTTGTGGCCTATCAAAGACTTATTTTTAGGCCTAAGTCTGACATTTTTCAAGGTCTGTTTGTCCTAAGAGCCTGCATAAAAGCCTATTTTATTTGAGCATTTGTAAATAACAAATTTTACTAATGTTTAAATAGACTAACAAATTAAAAGATCAACAAGACTAAATGTTTGTTTGTGTTGACGTATTCAAGTTTACCTATTAACATAAATTTTGTGATACTATTTACTTGAGAGAACTTATGAAAACAACTTATTACATTATTCATAAGGTTTTTGCAGTTAATTTTTATAAGTTATTCAAAATGACTAAGCTTGATTTTTGTATTTTAATTCAAAGTATAAATACAATATTATGATAATATTATACAAACTATTCACATATATTTAAATAGGTCGGCCTAATAGGCTTAAAAGGCTTTTTGTATGGCATGTGACCTAGCCTTTTTAGCTAAATAGGCATTTAAAAAGGCCTAGGCCTTTTCTATTTGAAAAAAAGCCTGGTCTGGACGGGGTCTATGTAGGCTAGGCCGTAGGCCCCTGTTAGTTGGTCTGGCCTATTCCCATCTTTACTAGTAGCTCATCCAATTTTTCAACAGTCATTGGTATAAAAAAGATAATTGAAGCAATCGCGACTAATGAGCATCTAGAGATGTATGATAGGTGTGCAAGCACGCCTGAAGGAGTTATTGATCTGAAACTGGAAACCAGTAAAATTCGGGTTGAAGATGGAATAGATGCGGAAGTTGAGAAAAAATTGAAAGCTATGAATATAGGTACATAACAGGTGGCTCAAGTTCAACAAGCTCAAACTGTGTATTGTTTTGCAACTCCTCAACAGATTGAAGAGATCAAATTCTTAAAGCAGAACAATCCTTATTCTAACACCTATAAACTGGGATGGAAGAATCATCCTAATTCTCCTGGAAAGATCAACAATAACAATCTCCTCAGAAGACAGAATGGGAAGTAGTTATCGAAAAAATGGTTGCACAATGTTCTGAATTTTAAGAAGAGACGAGAAACAATCATAGGAACACCACAACTTCAATAAAAAACCTGGAAGTGCAAGTGGGTCAGATAGCACAGCATCTAACTCTTCAGGCACAAGGTACACTTCCAAGCTCAACTGTGACAGATCCGAAAAACTAAGAGAATGTCAATGCGATCACAACTGATGATAACTTGGTCATAGAGGTAGATTTGGAAGTGAGAGAAAATCTGAAAGAGTCTGAAATAGTTGCACCTCAACTCAAGCCACTTGAAGAGAAACATAAGAAGGAGGCTAAACCGGTAATCAAGTTACCATTCCCCTCTAAAGTGGCAAAGAAGGATTCAAAGGAGAAAGATTTTGAGAAGTTTGCAGGACTCGTCAAAAAGCTAGAGATCAACTTACCTTTCTTTGAAGTACTTGAGAATATGCCTTTGTACAAGAAATTTATGAAAGAGGTGATTTCAAAAAAAAGGCTAGTGAGAGGTGAGCCTGAAATTGTAACCAAAAAGAGTGGTCGAGTCTCGTCGGAAAGGTAGGATTCCAATCAAGAAGAAAGACCCTGGAGCAGTGGCAATACCTTTCACTATAAATGACAAAACATTCAAGAAGGTGCTACTTAATTATGGTTCTAGTGTGAGTTTAATGTCATTGTCTATCTTCAAAAAGCTTGACATTGGAAAGATAAGCGAGAGTGAGACAAAATTGAAATTTGCTAATCACACCATTAAGCAGTCCTATGGGATAGCTGAAGATGTATTGGTAGAGATTGATAAGTTTGTCTTTCCAGTTGATTTCCATATTATGAACATTCCTGAAGATGAAGAGACTCTTATCCTTCTTGGGCGACCATTTTTGCTTACTATTTACTACAATCTGGATCTTGAGAATGAGACACTAACATTAAAATCATTTGATGAAGAGGTAACACTGAAGGTTTTGAAAGTCAAAAAGAAAGTTGCAGGTGAAAACAATCAATTTTCGGTTGGTATGATTAGAAGTGAGGGAGAAAGCAAAAGTTCAAAACCTCTCCCAGAAAGAGTTTCAAGCATAGATTCTCAGGTGGCCTCAGTTCATGTATCTATCAAAATTCCTAAGTTCCTTCAAGAAGTCAAGAATAAAAAGAAAAAGGAACATCAAGGTGAAGTGGTGAAAGTTGGTAGTAATTTGAAGAAAAAAGTGGTGCATGCGTTTCATCTACATGAGTCCTTGGTTGCGGAAGTGACAAGCAACAAGGTTTAGAAGAGGAAGTACCCTCTATAATAAAGGGTAATGGACCGTCGAGCCATGCGACGTTAAACGAAGTGTTTTGTGGGAGGCAACCCACACTTTTAACAACGTAGTTTTCTTTTTGTGTTTGCTTTGTTTTGTTTTCAGTAAATAAAAAAGGGGTCTCTCTGGTGAAAGCTATGAAGCGGTAGTTGGAGTTACATTACCCTCTGTGAGTCACCCCTCTCGGTCTTGTTCAGAAACATTGGGGTCAATGTTTAGTTCAAGTTTGGGGGGATTTACTCTTTGCATTTTTCTTGTTTTGTTGTGTTATGATGTGTAAAACTATATATTGAGCCCTTCCCAAATGTGACCAAAATTTTTGTTTTTTTTCATAAGAGTTTTGATTTCAAAAGAGATCGGAAATAGTATATAGAGATGAGGGGATGATTGTTTAAAGGTAGGAAGTTCGAAATAATGTGACAGAAAGGGGGTTTGTTTGAACACCCTTGGTTCCCTAAAAGAGATACGAGTCTAACGTATAGATTTGTACCATAGTACTGGTATCCTGAGAAGTACTCCTTGAGTAGATTATTTATACAGTCTGGCATAACTTAGATTCACATGCATGTATGATTGGTTGAGAAACAAATGAAGTTGGCACCAAATAATGAAAAGGCGGTAAAAGGCAACTGACCCGCTAAGTTGGGAAACCTTCACCCGGTTATTCAACCCAAAGGAGGTTGATCCCCAAATGTCGTTCAAATAAGGACAATATATAACTGCAAAGTTTGAAATTTTTATCGGTAATTAAAAGTAGCAAATGCTGCTCATTTGGTGCTGGAAAAAAAAAGTAAAAAAATCTTGATTAGTCTTGTGCATGTGATGATCATCATAAATTCTCATTGCCTTAATTTGATTTTCCTAATGAAAAAGGAGGAAAATCGGAGAAAGACTTTAGTGCAAAGCATAGTTAGAGAGGTATCTGAAAGTGGAGCTAAGGTTTAAAATGTTCTCGAGAAAACTTTTCACGTCATGCGAATGCCGGACTAACTGTATCTTGATCAATAGGAACAAAAGTCTCACGTATGAGTACCGTGATACTTTGAATCTCATTAGCTCTTGTAATTTTCGCTTGAGGTCAAGCAACGGTTTAAGTTTGGGGAAGTTTCATCGGTGGTTTTTACACGTTTATTCACTGTTTATTTTAGTTATCTATGATTTATATTATTAAGTGTTTTATTACATTCTTCTTTATTTTATGCGTTGGTTGTGTGTTTTAATGTTTTTAGGCTCAGATGAATAAATCGAGACAAATCGGTGCGAAAAAGTGCAAAACGGAAGAAATCTGGAAGCAAGTGTAGAGGGGCAGAAGCTGACACGGGCGCCAGTGTCCCACGACACGACCGTGCCATCTTAAATGCAAGAAAAGAAGATCCTGAAACATGGGCAGAAGCTGGCATGGGCGCCAGTGTCAGGCGACACGGCCATGTCAGCTGAAGAGGCAGAAAAAACGCGTGTAAAGTATGAGAAGCTGACACGGGCGCCAGTGTCAGGCAACAGTTACACTCAAATTTTTAGTTTTTTTTTTTTGTGTTTTTGAATTTTATAATTCATTAAAGGTATTTTGGACATCTTGCATTACTGAGGAATGATCTAATACTATTTATACATAGTTTTTAAAAATACTTGGCATCTTAGATTATATTGGAGAAATACAGAAGGAGAGTGTAAACATCTTTCACGGTGTCTTACAAACTACAATGCCTAATGCAGGAAAAGGGAGCTAGAGATATAGGGATTCCAAATATTAAATGGATGTCTTTGAGTTGATGATGAGATACGTTGGTATTGTCCATTTTCCTACATATTGATGTTTCTTATACAAGGTTCAAATTTAAAGGTTTCTAGGAAACAAAACATAGAATGCAATTGCTAATTAATCTAGGTTGAAATTTAGTGTGTTAATTGAATTTTATGTATTAATTTGTTATACTTGAATGAGTTATATGAATATAAATTAGATTTAATTGTTTATAATTATATATTTTTGTATTTTAAGTATATGTATTAATAAATTTATTTAAGATTGATATATAAATATTTATCTTTTTTAAATAGATAATATTTAGAGTGGTAATAGTTTGATGCAATTATTAATTTGTTTGAATTTATTTTATGATAGCTTAAAAATATATGAAGAAAAAACACCAAATTTTTTATAGTTAAAATTGTTGTAAAAAATATAGAATTAAAATTTAGCATCAGTTAACTGTTACGAGACACTAATAAAAGATTTATCAAAAAAAAATGATGATGGTTAGAAGTATCTTAATTTCACATTAGAAATGGTTCTCTCTCATAATTAAATTTTAAAAAATAAAATGTCAAATATAATGGCGACGATTACAACCGTCGCAATATATTTTGGAGATAGTATTATAATTGCCACAATATGTTATGGTGGTTAGGCAACAATTTTTAAACTGTTGCATAACCGGCTCGTGGCACAAGGTTTTGCGACAATAGACAAACCTCTGCAACATAAAATTAGCGATGATTAGAACCACCACAATATCAAAAAAAAAAAAAAAACATCGTGGAATTATATTTTCTTGTAGTGTATATGCATACAATCACCCACCCTAAACTTCTTTTTTATTTTTTTAGTCTAAACACAACTTTAAATGCAAAACAAACAACTTTTTTTTAAGACAAAAAATCAAATAGAACTTTTCCTTTTTTTTTTCTCCATCTTTTGAGATTAAAAACTCAACGGTTGTTCAAAAGAAACATCAAAATATAGGCCAATCAGAGAAATTATACGAAGAGCTAATTTTGTTCGATTTTGTTGATTTTTTACCGATTTAATAGTTTCATTCATATCTTTATATTTGAATGATTCTTAGCCTCGTTTGAACCAGATGGGTCCGATTTCTGGTTCAACTAGTCGAATTGAATGATTCGGTCTAGTTTTAATCACCTTGAATTATATGACTCAAGAAATAAAACATATATTGTAATGCCACAATAGAATATTAATTAATATTATTACTCCCTCAAACCATTTTAATTATACAATTGGAATTGGAAAATGATTAAGGAAAATGGAGTTCAATTCATTTTAGATTCAAAACTAAATAATTGAAGACAAAAAGTACATCCTATAAATGGACTAAGTACAAGTCAAGAAGAATTAAAAAAAATTAAGATAGATGAATACATGAATATTTGTATATTTTCACAATTAAAACAATATCATGTAGATTAAAAATAGATCAGAAGTTGGTGATAATTCTAAATACACTCGAACAACTAAATTTCAACATCAATAGTACCTTATAATAAGTAAAAATTGACTAGCAATAGTGTAGATCAAAGAAAATACAACATATATTGAAGATCAGAAAAAGGTGAGACGAGTGAGTGAGACGAACGATTCTACTAAAAACAATGTGAATCATAAAATGCGTATCTTGGAAAAAATGCCCATTGAAAAAAATTAAACATGTTAAAATTAATAGAGGTATTATAATTTTATATTTAAATCATAATGTATTAAAACTTGTATTATCATTAATTTTATGTTATATCTTTTAAAGATTTCTCTATTTGCTAAGTCCACATTTGAGTTCGTTCTTCCTATAAATGACACAACAAAGAAAATGTTGAAATCTCATATGAACGAGAACCGGAGACAATGAAAGAGTGAGTTAAAATCAAATGCATATGACCCAAGTAACATGGAAGAAGAAGTTGTATCCATCCTACTAGATAGTACGGTGTATCCAAACCAGTGGAGACAAATGGTTCATCATTGGTTTTCTCAAGAAGGACAAGTAAATCAAATTGAAATATATTCTTTCGCATAGTAAAATATATTTTAAGTTTGGTTTCTTCTCTTTACTAATATTGTGTTGTTTCAATTATAGAAAGTAAATAAAATTAATAGACAAAATTGTGCTAGGTTTGAAGATATTCATTGTCTGGGTACAAAAAGTCTTCCAAAATTGATTGATGAAAAATTTTCTTTATATTTTAAGTTTTTATTGAGTACATTGTAATTATAATACAAATTACCCATAAGCTTGTTTGTTTGGTTTTGAAAAAAAAGACAATGGAGTATCACCCAAATGTAAAGAGATTTACATTGATACTCGTACTCGTAAAGATGATTCAATTGTCAATGAAAATGTGGAAAGATTGATTATAAGATTTTCTTTCATTTGTATGTTCCTTCTAGTTTGCTATTTTGTTGCCTTCTTATTTTTCTGGTTGTTGCTATTGGTTCAAAACCTATTTGCTAAAAAGGGTGTGAATGACATTTTACGAGAGTTGTAATAGAGGTATATTTTATTTTACTCTTCAAATTCATATTTTAAATATTTCAAAACATCAACTAATTAAATTGAGTTTGTAATTTGTTTTCTTTTATTTTCTATAGGTTACAAATGCTTATAGTTTCCCTGACTAAACTAATTCCCCAAGTTCATACGCTAACAAAGATCGATGAAAGAAAGATTAGAATATGATTTTATCTTGGACATGTGTTGTGTTGTGAGTTCTTTGATGTCCTATTTCACTTATTTTGGTGGCTTATATTATCTAGTTGGATTTGGTTGTAAGTTGTTGTAGTTTATTGCTTGGTAGGAATGTCAAACACATGAATATTTTGGTTGTTAGTTTTTATTTTTATAATTTTAGGATGGATTAGAATATAAGTAAACCATGCATATTGCTTTCAAGTTTGTATCAATTTTGTTCTGCTCTAAGTTATTTGGTGCAATTTCAATTTTGAGAGATTTACTCAGGTGACATTGTTTTGGTATTTTTATGTACTTTGTTAATTTGAGATGCTTGTAGGACTTATTAGATTTTTTTAATATAATTAAAATTTTCTTTTAAAATTATAGTCAGTATGGTGTATACAAAAAATATTAACAAAATTTTATTATTTAAAAATAATAATTTATTAACAAAATTTTATTATTTAAAAATAATAATTTATTATTATTATTAACAAATGCGTGGGTAAACTAATTTACTAAAGTGTCAATTTTTGTGGGTATAGGTTTGAGATTTTTCTCCAACCCAAATTGTCGTAACTATATACTATTGGAACGGAAACTTCATGTGGGTATAGGATAATCAAAGTACACAGAACAAAATTTCTGTCGGTATAGCTTTTACGGTCTATACCCACGATTTTGGTGCCTTTACTTACGGATTTGTGCCGTCGCTATATGTCAAATTTCTTGTAGTGAGAGATCCGATCAGCCATTCATAGATAAATTTTGTGACAAGACCAATTCTAAGGGAGACGATGTGAATGAGAATGATTATGAGGGAAACAATGCGAGCTATAAAGATGATGAGGGAAACGACAAGAAAGAGAATGTTTTGAGAGCGATTGTGAGAGAACTTTTGAGATATGGTGGAGCAATTTTGAGAACAAACATGAGAAAAGGATTCATTCGGAGTAATAGAAGGATTGATTAATAAAATTTATAGTTATAGAATTTGTGATACGATGGAACAAACAATAATGAGAGAGATCTTATTTTTTTTATGTGTTTGATCGAGGGAACTTACGGTTAGAAATTAGCAAAAAAAAATTATACGTATGCAGAAATACAGTCATAAAATAAGCAAAAGAAACAATATCAGCAAAAAAATACAACTCACAAATTTATTGTGGTTCGTCATTTAATATCTATAACTAGAATATCTCAACAAAAATATTTCATTGCTCCAACTTGTAACTTTTTAGAAGGAGGTAAATATAAACTCTCTATGCAATTGAAAATTTTAGAAGGAAAAAATTACAAACCCTAACTACAAATCTTAGACGAGAAAATTACAAACTCTTTTAACTATAATTTTCATATAAGAAACTTGTAAACTCTATTAACTATAATTTTTAGACGGAAAAATTGGAATAAATATCAACTGCATTTTTTTCACAAAAAATTACAAACACTCAACTACAATTTTGTGCGAAAAAGTTACAAACTCTCTCACAACACATAACTACTCAAACCTTATTACATCTCAAGGCTAGAGTTTTTGTGATGAAGAAAACTCAAACTAACTCTTTTTATTTATACTAATATTCCATTTTTTGTTTTCTCCCCACTAATTAATGTGGAACTTGGATGAATACACTTTTTGCCAAAATATATCCTCTATTTATCTAAAGTCTCACATCTCTTAAATTCGTCATCCAAAAATAAAAGATCATTCTCACGACTAACCACATTTATAAAATGAATAATTTTTAACCTTTTGTCTTCCTTTTTAGAATAGGCATATCCTCCATTAACTTTGGACTTGTACATTGCCCGAAAGAGAAATACATTCTCCCATCAAACATGAAACATCTAACTCTAATGTATAGCCACAATCTATCAAATAAAAACACAAAAAAATTATTTCTAACCTCTATTCAAATGAATGATGAAACGCTTCAAATAAATGGATACATTTTCTCTTCTTTACTTGACCAAATTTTTTATCTCTATTCATTCCTCCCTTGATCGGTATTTCTATTTCACTTACTCTCTTGATCGAACTTCATCTGATATCAATTGGTAGAAAAATATCAACAACAAAAAAATAAATGTACACGCGTGAAAACACACTCTTAAAAGAGACTAAATAAAAAAATACAAAACTAACATTTTTTTATGGTTTGACATTTCATACTTACACTCACAATATCTCAACAAAAATATTTTATAACTCAAACATGTCCAAACTTTCTCATACAATTGTAAAAAAATGCAAACACTCCCAACTAATTTTTTTTTTAAAAAAAATACCTTATCAAAAATGTTTTCTAAGATAATGAAATGAGGATTTTTTTTTTGAATTTTTATAATTAAGACTTTTGACTTGTTTATACAATAAACTATCCGTTCTTTTTTATTTTTTATTTTATTTTATAACTAACTAGCATCCAAACAGACACTCGCGTGTCGGTCTGTCCGTTCTTTATTAATCCGCACAAACGTGTGAAATAATAAGATATTATTTGTTAACGGTTTTAACAAGTGAAAAAAATTGAAAATTTAAAAATTATTATTTTTTGAATCAAATAAAGATTTTATTGATAGATTCAAAAATCAATACAGGCCCAAGTGATCCAAAGGGATCCAACACAATCTCCCAAACAAAGAAACACTAATCAAACCGTAAGCCTAAGGCATAAGTATTCTACTCAAAGTAGGACGAAGCTTCGGTTTAGCCCAACACCGGTAAACCGTAGCATCTATAATCCTAGATACTACAGCATTTTCACTCGGTTTCACACCAAAACACGCTTGGTTTCTATACCACCAACATTCGTAAACCGTCTCCGTGAAGGCACATTGGAGAATTCTAAACTTGTTACCCTTCTTATTGCACTGTCTGATCATCCACGCCACTTCGTTCTTCCATATCTCAGGGTTGTGATCAACTTCCAACCACTTGAGAATACACTCCCAAACAGATTTTGTAGTTGTACAGGCAAATAAAAGATGATCCATGGTTTCCAATTCCCTGCAAAAAACACCATCAGAATTTTCCAGCAAGCCAAGTCTACAAAGCCTCACTTTAGTGGGGAGTCTTTCATGACACGCAACCCATAACAATTGCACCGCCCGAGACCTCGCAGTGTTACCCATCATAATTTTCCTCCACACAACATCCGACCTGTATTCTCTTAGCAAATGATATACTTTGCTAGTGCAGAATTTCTGTTGGGCCAGAATACCATTTATACCTTGTAAGTTTCTAGCCTCGTCCCTCAAGTGCAGAATAGCCTTCATAATCCATGACATCGATTGCTTCACCTGAGTATTCATTATGTCCAATCCTTTAGCATAATACGCATGGACCAAAATTTAAAAATTATTAATAGTGAAAGTGTGAGATAGAAGTTATTTTTTATTTAAAATAAGATAACCAACTTTCACTTAACCAACTTCCACTTATCGCCTTTAATTATTTTTTTGAAATATTTATAGTTAATAGAGGATAAAATAGGAAAGAAGATAGGCTACACTAAAACATAGTTTTTCCTTTATATATTGTTATAGATATAATTTATTTTACTTAATTTTTTCCCTTATTCTATCAAACTTCCTTTATTTTTTAGTAATTTAATATTTTAAACTAAATGAAACAATACTAGAATAATAATATAAAATAGATATTAAATATTTGTTTTATATTTAATTAAATTATTAGAAACTTGCTTCTCCTAATTTTAGTTTTCATTATAAAAAATTTTGCATTTAACTTTCAACATGTATATATAGAAAGATGACCCCCACCCACCCCCACAAAAAAAGTAAGGAACTAATTATAATAAATTTAAAAAGACCAAATAAAAAGAAACAACTCAAATATTTAAACATTAAAAATTGTACTGTAGAATACAGTTATGGAAACAAACCAACATTTGCATTTCTATATAGTATATACTTTATACTATTATATTGATATGATATTGATTGAGATTACATTTCATTTGATGGCCACTCAAAGAATTAGTCCAAGATGCCCAACTCTTCCTAACGTACAAGACACCATGTGACGCATAATGGTCCCAACTTGAAGTTGTTCTTTATTTATTTAGAGTTACGTAACTCAAATACTCAAGTGGCTTAAAAGGAGTGTAACAAAAATATAGTAAAATTTAGCTACGCTTTCTCTTCATTGTCAAGTAACTACACCCATGACATCACATGCAGTGTCTCGAATATTTTGTTGCTGATTTTATGATATCATCTTTTGTCTCAATTCAACCCAAAATCCAAGACAAAAACAAACCAAATCTTCAGAATTTGTGTATCTTGAGCACATATTTCGACAACACACATATTTTGATACACATTCCAACGAAACAAACAACTCATTCATATATTGTCTATTTTCGTTGGTACCACCAATAGTACCACTCTCGTTTGTTTTATTTAACTCATGCAAAACGTTGATTGAGGTTTTCTCTAAGTTTATATCTACTAGATTCCAATCAAGATAAACAATAATAATTCATATGATACAATTAATTAACATAATGATAGAAGTAATGACTTTATTAAACAACACTGTTTGGATAATTATTCACGTAAACATGAACTAGTTAAGCACTTATAATAGTGTGGAAAACGAAATGAAACCTAACTAAAATTGAAAGGTGAGAGATGTTACGTGGAATAATTTAGTATTAAAGTAGGGGGGGACACATGCTAGAGTTAAAACATGTTGTCTTGTGGAAACTAGACAGACCCACATGTGTGATATGCACCCATATCAAAACACAAAGAAGATGCAATGTATATACTAGATTATGTTTGTTGTAGTGTCACTTTAGTGCAATTGAGCCTGTAAATTGTGAGATTGGCAATATCTTTTTATTCTTTATCGAATTACGGGTCACATCGACAAGTCATTCCTCGAAAGTTAGACGGAAATTGTAGTTCATTTCTGACTCAGACCAATGTCTTATATAGGAATATTTTAATGTGTTCTTTTGCTTACTTTATTTTTGTGTGTTCATTAATATGAATCACTTAAGTGGACAATTATATCTTCAATAGAGTAACATTAGAAAGAAAATATATATATATATATATATATATATATATATATATATATATATATATATATATATATATATATATATATATATATAATTTTTCTAGCCGAAATAAAAAAGAAGTTTAGTTGGAGATAAGCTAATTAATCTCTCAAATTGAGTTTTAATTGACTCTAACATCTCCCTCTCCTTGACCTTTATGCACCTTAATACACTTGAGAAAGATACAACTTACTCATACTCAATTACCTTCATAATTTTTAAAATATAATTTATTATTTTAGTGTGTAGTTGATATGCAAGTAAGAGCTTGTGAATGAAATTTTTTTGTTTTAATGGAATGTTTGTTACGGAATATAGAGTTAGTTAGAGTTTGTTGAATTGTTTGGAGTGCAAGTAACCTCTATAAACACTTTAACATTGTAATCTCTCATAGCTAATGCAATACATCCCTTATTCTTATTCAAATCTTTATTTTTTTCTTTTTAATTCTTCAATGTGCAAAGTGTGTGCGAGTGAAAGAACAGAAGTTTGAGCAGTTCAAGTGTATCATTCAGAGCAAAAAGAGTGATAAAGTGTTGTTGTTTAAGTGTTTTGTTCTAACATCTGATATTTAGAGTTTCTTATTGCGATTATTGGATGTTCTTGAGCAATGGCTTCTCATCCAAATGATCATTTTTCAACAAATCTTTCCATTATAAATGGAAAGAACTATGATAAACGGTGCAAACAGATGAAGGTAGTATTTTGCTATCAAGATGTGTGAGATCTTGTGAAGAATGGAGTTACACCAATTACTGACCATGCCATGATTAGAAGAATGCACATAAAGAATTGAAGAAGGACTATAAAACTCTCTTTATAATTCATTTATGTGTTGATCCATATAACTTGGAGAAAGTTTGGGATGTTGATTCATCAAAAGAATCATGAGATATATTAGAGAAATCATTTGGTGGTGTTGAGAAAGTGAAGGAGGTCAGGTTACAAACTCATAAAAGGTTGTACGAATTATTTTATATGGAAGAAAACGAAAGCATAAGTGACTTCTTTACAAGGGTAACTACGTTGGTGAACCAGATCAAGATGTATGGTGAAGTGATGTCTACCAAGTCTATAGTTGCAAAGATCTTGAGATCTTCGTCCCCAAAATTCGACCATATTGTGGTGGCCATAGAAGAATCCAAAGACTTGTCAAGTTTGACAAAAGAAGAACTACAAGGGACTCTTGAATCTCATGAATAAAGAACAGTGGAGAGGTCTGCAAGCAAGACAAAATCAAATGTGGCATTGTAGGCACAATCAAGAAAAGATAAGAAAGGCAAAGGAAAGTGGGATGGTAACAAAGTTAAAGGTGGTTACAACAACTCAAATGGTAGAAATTATCAACAAGAGGGCATTTCATCAAATTAGAAACAAGGTACAAATCAAGGTGGTCATAGAGGTGGTGGTGTCAATAGATGTATGGGTAGAAAGAAGTTAGATAAGAGTAACATCCAATGTTATAATTGTCAAAAATGTGGCCACTTTGCTTATGAATGTCTTACAAACAAGAAGAGTTAAGAAGATGATGCAAAGCAAGATGGGGAGGATGTGTTGTTAATGGCAACAACAAATGAAAAAGAGAAGTATATAGACCAGAGGTATTTGGACTCGGGATGCCCATCACACATGACTAGTAGAAAAGACTGGTTTATTAACATCAATCAATCTACGAAGAATAAAGTGAAGTTTGAAAATGATATCACTTTGACATAAGACATTAGTATTGTTTGGAACATCAAGAAAGATTGCAAGCTGACATTGATCTCAAACGTGTTATACATTCCAAGGATGAAGAGTAACCTACTTAGCATTGGTCATTTCATTGAATAGAACTATAAATTATTGATAGAGGAAACGTTGGTGAAAGTACATAACTGAAGTGGAAGATTGATCTTGAAGGCACCTATGTATCAAAATAGGACCTTCAAGATTGAACGTGATGTGTTAGAACATAAATGCCTAGTAACTGCAGCTAGCGGGGATGCGTGACTATGGAACAATAAGCTTGACCATCTCAAATTTTGTATTTAATGATGTCTCACATTTAAGTCATACTTAATGTTCTATTAAACATAATATATTTTTCGTTCAGGAACTAGAAATAAATGTAGTTGGAGAACTAGTGATCTTGAATGTTGGTGTTGATCTCTGTCATGGCGGCGCGGGGTGCACCTGAATGATTAGGACTCCAACGTCTAAGTCAGTTCAAGATTAAGATGTGTGTAGTGAAAATAAGAGATCAGAGAATGTACCTTGCTTTTCGATACGAACTGATTTTATACCTTGGATCAAGTGGAGTGGATTTGAGATGAATTTGGACTTGGTCAATTGGGACTTTAGCCAACTCAAAACAGTTTCCCCGAGGCTTTGTCAGAAACTAAAGAAGTCGGGTAAAGCCTGAAGTGATGTTGGTTGACCTCCAGAATATTGTATGATGTGAAATATAACATAAACACTTAGAATCAATTGAGAAAGTATTCAGGAACAAGCACATTAAATACAGACTCATCTTCAAAATGTTTCAAAGCCTTCTTCTGACATGCGTGGCGATGTAACTAAATGGGAAATGATGCAGTTTATAATGCATCCGAGTTTGCACGTGTCCACGAGGGGAAATCTAATCGTTGATCTTATGACTCCTTTCTCTAGTTGGTGTGAATTCTCAGCTGCAGTTGTCTATAAATAGGAGGAATAGAGTTTTTGGAAGTTTTAGAAACCTTTAGCATTCAAACTTAGAATTATTTTCCTAGAAACACTTTCTTCCCCTTTTCTTGAGAGTACTAATCGAAGATATTCTCAGTTCCTTGCTCAAAGTCTTTGCCTTCTTCTTCTCCTATTTCATCATTATCACATAACCAGGTACCATTCTAAACTCAATCTTTTATCTTCATCATTTCCTATTTTCTAGTCAGGAAGAGTTAGAGTACCATTGACCTAGTGATCGATTCTTAAGGCGAAACTTCACCTACCTCTACAATGGGGGACATCCCCTGATTCTCATCTCTATTATGTTGCTCGCAATCACCTGGAACAAAAAATTGTACATTTATATAACAATTATGATTCAAAAAAGGTATATGGGGATTCCTTGGAGGTAGTAACTTCTTCTTCCAGCTCATTATAATCCCTTTTATCAGACTTTGGTGGAGAGGTGAATCATGTTAAGATCCTGATGCCCCCTCCTATCTTAATCGAGGAGGAAATACAAGCCAATCAACAAAGAAGAGAACATGCTAAGAATTATATTCAACTTTGTTTGAGAACCAATAACCGTGAACCAAATGACGTCGAGGTGAAAACCCACTTGGATCTTCAAAGTCAGCGAAACATAGAGAGGCTTGATTGGATGGATGCAAAAGTAACAAACACTCCATCTGTTTTGAGCACCAAGGCTACCATAGATCTTGTTGGAATTATGGTCAACGATCCCCTAGAATGGTTTGTTTTCCCATTGGGGCCAGAATAGAGGATATGAAGTCCCTTTGACAACTATGTGATTCTGCTTTACGAGTGTCTGTTCACAAGAATATGACAACAATTATAGGTGGAAAATGGGCATACCCGTCCCGCGAAATTCCACAAAAGATTGGGTGGGCAGGGCGAGCTTTGTTGAGGGTGCGGACCTAAAACCTTACCACACCCCGCAAAAAAAAAAGTATGGGGACAGGGAAGGCCCACGGGCCTTGCACCTTTAAAGCCTAAAAATTGTACACTTTCATGTTAAAGTTCATGCCCGTAAAAGTCCGCAAAAAACGAGGCGGGGCGGGTGGACATATTAGAGGGTGTGGGCATAAAACCTTGGTCTGCCCCACAAAACATACGTGTAAAATACGCATGCCTAAGATGTCATGCCCGTTTTGGCACCCTTAACTGCAGTTGCCTTTTTGTGGCTTCGAAGTAGCTGTCTTGAAGCATCTAAAAGTTGTCCATTCCCAGTTTCATTTGGGGTCCTGGGTGTTCATGAGGATATTCTAGTTGTGTGTTGAGTATAAATATTATAAGCTTTCTCTTGGATTATTCCTTCATTTGTTTCGCCTAAGGCGCACCTCCCAAGACAACTTTCGTAATTAGAGGCTCATTAGCTTCCACCAGGACAATCCTTGGTTCGACCGCTTTACTCTAGACTAAGGTGATTTTATAGGGCACTTCTTGTTGGTAAAGCCCCTCATGCCTGCTTCCCATCTCGCTTTTTGCTACCTCCCTACCAATTTTCCTTGCTTATGTTGGAGTTCATACCCAAGGAAAGGGACATTTGGAAAGGAAAATATGAATCTATGGAACTGAGGTGCTCTATTCTCCAGGAGTAGCTTGCTGCACTATAGGAGAAGGCTAAGGTTGTTGAATCTTTACAAGAGAAGGAAAAAATCCATGACTCTCCTTCTACTACGGCTGCTCGGGTAACTAAGTTGGAGGATGTCCTCAAAGTGACAGAGAAGTGGTATTAAGATGCTTCATATGTTTTTCAAAAGAAGACTAATAAGGCGGAGGAGCATTCAAAAATTCTTCTTTAGGAAGCCAAGGCTCATGTCGAGGCCTTGAAATCTCTTAAAGACTTGGTTGTCGATCTAAGGCAGGTGTTCTGTGATTCTGTTCACCGGACTATACAGGTCGTGTTCGGGGTTTGTGACCAAGTTGTGGAGAAGGCGAGGAAGTCCTTCCCTACTAGCATAATATTGGATAAGGCACTGAATCTGCTCCTTGTCAGTCACGAAGTTCTACATGCCTTTATTAAGAGAAAATGAAAAAATAATTTTATTATGACATATGTGTCCTTAGGGCATTCCTATTTTTATGATTTGCAGCTTGGCGTAGTGGATGATATTTGCTACCTTTTTTGGTTGCCATGTTTGCTCGTTGTATTTATTGTTTTGCTTGTGTTCCCCAGTGTAAGGTTTGGGACTAGCGAGACCGGTGTGATATGGTCGTATATTTGTACTTTGCTTTGCATCATAGAGAATCGTTCTCTGGGAAAGGGTAAGATCCCCGTCCCTACCTCCAAGGTTGGGCTCGGATCGAGGTGGACATCTCCGGACTCCACCTTCTGTGCCCGTGGATTGGTTAGATCTGAAAGGGGTATGCCAACTATGTATAAATACATTTAGTCGGTATCATATGAGAAGTCATGTGAAGAAGGAATTTAAGTCATATCAGATGCGAAGAAATGCATTTAATTTGTATCGAATACACAATCATGCAAGGAATGCATTTAATCCGTATTAAATGCGCAAAAATGTTTTTAGTCTGTATCAGATACACAATCATGCAAGGAATGCATTTAAGCCGTATCAGATGCACAAAATGCATTTAGTTTGTATCAGATACGAAGTCAAGCGAGGAATGTATTTAGTCTTTGTTACTTATGTCTTGATCAATCAACGAGAAAGAGAGACAAAGAAGCATACAACCGAGGAAGAAAGAGAAGATGACAAATATTTATGTTAACAATGAATTGAATTCGTTATAAAGAAATAATGAAATGATTAGATAGATAGACCTTCAATAGTAACCTTCTTGTGGACGGATAACATTCTCAATCTATGGTACCTATCCTCCCTCCGGAACTCTTGGGGGGGTAAACTTATCTTCTTTAAGGTGTCTCATTCGGCTGAACGAGATGTCAAAGTATCCCACCTTATATTTTCTTGTTGGATCATTGTTGGGTGGTCGGCATGGTCGGGGACGTAGCTTGAGGAAGACCAATGACACCTTAGGACCCTAAAATTGCCTTTGTTAAATGCTCCATTGAGGCACTTTTTTATCACCAGGCAAAAACTTGCTAACTCCCATCATACTCCGGAGCGGATATTTACCTTAGTTAGTCAACAAGTGGATGACACCATACTTATAGAATATCCAATCTTACGGTCGGCTCCTCTTGGACCTAAAAGGGCAGTCGGGTGTGGAAGAAGTTACTTTAGAGGCCTGCCTTCTTGACCTCTGGTTGGGACTTGGACTGTTCTTATAGGCCAACCTTTCCTTTGAAACGGTGAAACCGAGCAACGATTGTAGGTATCTGCCAGGATCTGAAGTGCATTTTTCCTAAGATTATAATCGGCGAGTCTCATTCACCTTTATTGGCCCGACTACAAGAATATGATAATCAACTTATCTAGTCTCATTCACCCTTATCTGAGTTATTGATATTGTCATCTTAATTTTCTAATTTGATACTATTTATGAAATTCTTAGTGTTTTTACTTTGAGCATACCTTATGCTTGAGTGAATTTTACTTTTTTGTTTTGTTTATTATATATATATATATATATATATATATATATATATATATATATATATATATATATATATATATATATATATGGGGACGTATCAAATGAGAACTTTGGTTATTATAAGAATGAGAACTTTTAATAACAACCGTACAATTTAAAATCAATGTTCAGATATGCATTTATGTGATATGTATTTAAATCAGAATCTATCTATTAATTATTGTTTTTTAAAATTTGAGTGAAATCTGAGGCATTGATTTTTAATCATACGGTTATTATTAAAAGTTCTCAGTTCTTACAATAACCAAAGTTCTCATTTGATACGTCCACTATATATATATATATATATATATATATATATATATATATATATATATATATATATAGGGGACGACTCAAGTGAGAACATTTGGTTATTATGAGAAATGAGAACAATGAATCACGACCATTAAATTTGATTTTAATGAACTGGATTGGTTTCTCTTTCTAAGATCCTTAATAGTTAATGGACTGGATCTTAGAAAGAGAAACCAATCCAGTCCATTAAAATCAAATTTAATGGTCGTGATTCATTGTTCTCATTTCTCATAATAACCAAGTGTTCTCACTTGAGTCGTCCCCTATATATATATATATATATATATATATATATATATATATATATATATATATATATATATATATATATATATATATATATATATATATATATATATATATATATATGAGGAGGGATCAAATTACACCCGAAGAGTTACACTCGTTCAATAACTACATTTCGAATTAATATTTTTTAAATTCAACCGTTGGATTGAAACATAACATCATATAGATCATACCTATAAAGTTTGAGCTTAATCTATAATGATTTACTATGTCATTGAATTACATCAAAATTAACGTTATATGAAAGCTCATTTTGACGTTAATCTTTGGATATCTTGATCGTATAGTAAATCATTATAGATTAAGCTCAAACTTTATAGGTATGATCTATATGATATTATGTTTCAATCCAACGGTTGAATTTAAAAAATATTAATTCGAAATGTAGTTATTGAACGAGTGTAACTCGTGGTGTAACTCTTCGGGTGTAATTTGATCCCTCCTCATATATAGGAGGGATCAAATTACACTCGAAGAGTTACACCAAGAGTTACACTCGTTCAATAACTACATTTTGAATTAATATTTTTTAAATTCAATCGTTGGATTGAAACATAATATCATATAGATCATACCTATAAAGTTTGAGCTTAATCTATAATGATTTACAATGTCATTGAATTACATCAAAATTAACGTTATATGAAAGCTCATTTTGACGTTAATCTTTGGATATCTTGATCGTATAGTAAATAATTATAGATTAAACTCAAACTTTATAGGTATGATCTATATGATATTATGTTTCAATCCAACGGTTGAATTTAAAAAATATTAATTTAAAATGTAGTTATTGAATGAGTGTAACTCGTGGTGTAACTCTTCGGGTGTAATTTGATCCCTCCTCATATATATATATATATATATATATATATATATATATATATATATATATATATATATATATATATATATATATATATATATATATATATATATATATATATATATATATATATATATATATATATATATATATATATATATATATATATATATATATATATAATTAGTTTATGATTAAAATAAGCGCATTAAAATAATTAAAAAAAATGATTTGGAAGCAAATATCATGTTGCAGTTATATGTTTGCATGAAACTGTCATCGACTGTAATATCTCAATTACCTAAAATATGATTAGTGGAAATCAATGTGGGTTAATGATATTAATGAACAATTGAGCATGTAATCTTAGTCAGTAACTATGAATTTGTAAAGAGTGGCCATAATTTGTAGTTAGTTTTAAGTACGATGAACATGGAAAAATATTTTTGATGTTTTGAAGATGACAAATTTTTATATAAATAAAATTAAGATTATGATTTTATTTGTTAATTGATGTATGCTTTTGAGTGGAAATAATTAAGATAAGTATGTATAAACTTGATCAAGAAAGAGATGGAAGAAACAATGATTTTTCTTAAGTTTATTATTAAGCTTAAGGAAAACATTTGATTAAAAAAAATTATTTCATATTTGAACAAAATGTGTTAGTGGCATTATTGTAATTATCCACTATAAAAAAAGATAAGTTTGTGAACAAAATGACAGTTTTGTAATTCCACTAAAAAGAAGACTATCAAGGTTCAAGATAAGAGTATCATATTTTTCTAGATGACAATTCTATAAATATACATATCACATATTACACTAGAATAATAATATTGTAATTCAAAGTATACACTCAAGACAACATCGTACCAACGAATCATAGAGTATCAAGAAACCTATAAATACCTCTTCTCATTTATCTCCAAATACCAATTCATTCCAAGAGAATTTAAAAGAGCAAAAAACATCATTCATCATTTCCACTAAAATCTTATTCTAAGAATCAAGGATCTTCATTTCTAAGAATATTTGTCATAAAATCATATCCTCTCAAATAGTTCTTTTTTAGTAAGTGCAAATCAAATACTCTTCAAATCGTACTCAATCATTCAAAGAAATTCTTAAGTGAAAGAAAAACTCTCATATCATTCCAAAATCATTCTCTTTTAATATCATTCACTTGGAATCAAGAATCAACATTTGAAAGAATATTTTCTTAAAATCATAACTTCTTAATACTTATTTATTTGTGAAATTGTGAATTATATACTCAAATCAAATTTATTATATCTTTGTGTATCATCAAGTTACTTTGAATTTGTATGATAGTGTAAGCTTGTTGAATCTTCATAATCATCATTGTAAGTCTAGTGAGACTAAAGAAAATACATCTCGGTGTAAGAAAAGGATAAAAAATATATTGATCATTAATTGAAAATCTCACATTACGTGGGTACTGGAATAGCCAAGTTCGGTGAACCAGGATAAACCTTTGCGTGTTCTTTCTCAAACTCTTTTCTTTCAAGTTTAAAAGCAAGATTTTAAAGGGGGTCATTATTCAAACCCCCCCCCCCCCCTCTAGTGACATTTCTATCTACTTCAATTGGAATTTGAGCATGACCTCTAAGGTAAAAAACACTTAACAGTGTAAGAGGAAAATATGTAGTAAGAAATGTCAAAACCAATAAAGTGTTGATCAGAAAAATAGCAAGTGTACTATTTTCACCGATGTAGTAATAAGGTGTTAACCCAAATATCGATCTCGAGGACTACGTAGGAAATACCGATTTTCAGTATTGATCCAATTAAACAAAAATTGAGGTTTTGGTTTGGATGGATTAAATCCTTGGTAAGAAATAGAAATGCGAAAAATAAATTGGTTTTTATTATCAAATATATGAAATGCTAGGGTGAGTGGGTGATTTGGCTTGTAACACTTTGAATTGAGATCTCTTCAACAAGTTCATAACATTCAGTTATCACATCCTTAGTATGTTTTCTCCTAAACCCTTAGTGAGAAAACCTTTGGTCTTCCAACCTAAATCCTAAGTCCTTAGGAACCTAAATTGAAACCAAGTCTTTAATTTATAGAAAATATGACGCGCTTGTTGACACGGTTCGTGTCAGGTGACACGGGCTGTGTTGGCCTTTAAACTTAGAACTTTTTTCCATTTGCTTCAGACCCGCTGACACTAGTCGTGTCAGGCAACACGGGCACCCGTGTCAGACCTCTGATTTTTGTATGGGAGTTTGTATCTTTTATGACACGGGCCGTGTCAGGTGACACGGGTCGTGTTGGCCTCGCGTTCTTCATAATTTCTATTTTAGACCTTTCCAATCTTCATCCATCGTTGCACTAGCCTTAGACCTTTCAACTAAACCTAAAACATGAACACTACCAACCAAAAGGCATCAAAAGCATCCAAATAACTTAAACTATAACATAATGCAAACTAATCACATATAACTAACAAACATGAAATACTTAATAAAAAATAATAAAACTCAACTCAAAGTGTTACCGAATCGACAGATTTATACAAAATGCGTGATGGAAATTAGGTAGAAATGGTTACCGATCACAACCCCAAATTTATTTCGTTTCTTGTCCTCAAGTGATGTAAGAGACCAAACAGAGGTCACCCTGGATTTTCCTTTCCATAACACCGCCGATGTTATTTGCAACTTGATTCTTCCTTTCTGATAAAGCCTCTGGCTCGCCAAACCGAACTTTCTACCACACTTCCCGCATCAGAGTACCTTTTTACCTGCAAGCGTTTTCACCCTTCTCACTAAATCTCTCAGGGTTAAAGTGTTTTTCACTCACGAAATAAAGGTATGCAATATCAACTCTAAATTTCGAATTAATTCTACCTTCACTACACAAACAAAGTTCACACACTTTTTGAGGTCTTTTGGGTTATAACGGGGCTTATGTACGGTGGGATAAATTAGGAAATGAATAAGCAATTGGTTTTGGACTCGGCATTCATGTTGTGTTTCTCATCTTTGTGCTCTACTTGTTACACTGGGGTTTTATTCGACTTAGACTCTGCTTCACTCAATTTTTCTGTGAGTGCTTAATGTAACTGAGTCTTTCATTCGGGCAACTGTTTGTCTCTCTTTTTTCTTTTTCTTTTTTTTCAGGACATACATTCGTATGTCTCAAAAAAAAATTTGCATTTTATCTTTTCTCTTTTTTTTCTTTGTTCTTACACTTGCCCTCTTCTTTGATGATTACTACCCCAAACTTAGACTTTTGCACAACTCTGAAAGCCACAACATTTATGTCGAGCAAGGGTTGGAAGTGTTTGGCTATGGGTTAACATATATGGTTATAAAAAACAAAAGGATATGGCTTAACAGGGGTAACAAAGGATAAACTTATAATTTAGGATGACTAGAAAGGCTCAGGTGGTAAAACAAACAACTGCCTTAGTGTGTGTCCTCATATTGTGCTGTATCAGCAAAACATACACAAAATAAGAATGATAAATTCATATCTGAATGAACTCTCATGATGATCATTTATTGTGTTTGACTTTTTGTAACCTCACCATGTTGGATAAGCTTACAGGTTCCAAAGCACTCCTCCTGTCTTGTGGCTTATTTTATGGCACACGTACACCATACTATCCTCTTGGTCCAGTATCACCAAGTTGCGTCCTACAATTACCTTTCTTTCGGCTGTATCAGCATATAAGGTGCCTCAGGGAAGTAAGTTCAGGTTTCACCTTTCATCCACTAACTACCACTCATCATTCATCCAACATCCATCAATCCATCTGTAACACAATGTCAACACAACACACAAACAAAAACAAAAATGGAAAACAACTAAAAGCAAATGAAAAGAACCCCTCCCACACTTGAACTAAACATTGGCCTCAATGTCTTAGAACAAGCCCTAGAGAGGTTATTCACAGAGGGTATTGCAATTCCAATTGCAGTTTCCTAGCTTCCACAAGAAAGACCCCCTTTTATTCCCTGAAAGGCAAAGCAAAACAAATACAAAGAAAATTTAGTTATTAAAAGCGTAGGTTGCCTCCCACGAAGCGCTTCGTTTAACATCGCATGGCTCGATGGTCCATTACCATTTATTATGGGGGGTACTTCCTCTTCCAAACCTTGTTACTTGTTACCTCCTCCACCAAGAACTCATGAAGATGAAAAGCATCAACCACTTTTCTCTTCAACTCACTTCCCGCTTTCATCTCCTCACCTTGGTTTTCTTCTTTCTTTTTATTCTTGACTTCTATAGCGACCTTAGGACTTTTGATAGATGCATGAGCTAGTTCCACCTGAGAGACTATGCATGAAACTTTTCTAGGAGAGGTTTTGGAATTTTATTTTCGCCCTCAATTTCGATCATACCAACCGAAGATTGGTTATGTCCACCTGCAACTTGCTTCTTGACTCCTAACACCTTCAATGTTATCTCCTCATCAAATGATTTCACCTTCAGTGTCCATTTCTCAATTTCGAAATTGCAGCGACTAGTCAGCATAAACGGTCTTCCAAGAGGATAAAGGTCTCTTCATCTTCAGGAATGTCCATGATCTGGAAATCCACTGGAAAGACAAACTTATCAATTTCCACCAATACATCTTCATCTACCCCATATGATTTCTTGATGGTCTGATCAACAAACTTTAATTTTATTCCATTCTCACTTATCTATCCTAAGTCAAGATTTTTGAAGATAGACAATGGCATTAAACTCATACTTGAACCAGAATCAATTAACACCTTTTTGAATATTTTGTCCTTGATAGTGCAAGGTATTGCCACTGCTCGAGGATCTTTCTTCTTGATTTGTATCTTTCTGTCAGGCGAGACTCTACTACACTTTTCAGTTACAATCTCGGCCTCACCTCCCACTAGTCTCTTTTAGCAATTACCTCTTTCATGAATTTCTTGTACAAAGGCATGAGCTCAAGTGCTTCAAAGAAGGGTAGATTGATCTATAACTTTTTAAACAGTCCAACAAACTTCTCAAAATCTTTCTCTTTTGATTCCTTCTTGGACACTCTAGAGGGGAATGGTAACTTGATTATTGATTTTGCCTCCTTCTTATTTTTGTCTTCGAGAGGCTTAATTGATGGTGTCACTACTTTGGGTTATTTCTGATTTTCTCTCACTTCTAGATCTACTTCTATGATCGAGTTATAATCTGTTGTAACTGCATTGACATTTTCTTGGTCTTTTGGATTTTTCACCGTTGAGCTTGGAAGGGTACCTTGTGCCTACAGAGTTAGATGTTTTGCTATTTGATCAACTTGAACTTCCAATTTTATATTGAAGTTGTGTTGTTCCTCTGGTTGTTTCTTGTCTCCTCTTGAAATTGAGAACAGCGTGGAGCCATTTTCTCGATAGCTACTTCCCATTATGCCTTCTAAGGAGGATGTTGTTGCTGATCTTTCCAAGAAAAGTTAGGATGATTCTTCCACCCTAGATTGTAGGTGTTATAATAAGGATTGTTCTGCTTTAAGAGTTTTATTTCTTCAATCTGTTGAGGAGTTGCAAAACAATGAATGGTATTGTGTGGTCCATTACAAATCTCCCAAATATCTCTTGGTGTTTGTTGGACTTTAGCCACTTTCTGAGTACCTATGTTCAACCCCTTCAACCTCTTTTCCACCTCAACAACAACTGTCTCTTCAATTTTCACCTGCTTGTTAGCTTTCAACTTCAAATCAATCATTCCTCCTGGTTTGCTTGTAACCCTGTCATATAGTTCCAAATGCTCGTTTGCGGAAATTGCTTCAATGATCTTTTTCATACCAGTGGCTGTTGCAAAGTTGGATGAGCCACCGGTAGATGAATCTAGAATTTGCCTTGTCTTGAGTCTGAGACCATTAACAAACATCTGCATCTGCGCATTATCATCCATATTGTGAGTAGGGCAGGCTACCAGGAGTCTTTTGAATCTTTTATACGCTTCTCCCATTGCTTCACCCTCTTTCTACTTGAAGGTAATAATGTCATATCTTTTTCTCAATGATACTGACGCAGGGAAGTATTCATTCAGAAAAGCTGTCTCCATCTCTTCCCAAGTGGTAATACTCCCTGCAGGTAGGGAATAGAACCATTCTTCAGCTTCATCAGTTAAAGTGAATGGGAACATGCGTAACCTCTTCGCTTCCTCTGTATGTCTATCTATCTTCAAAGTGGTACTCATAATCATAAACCTTTGAAGATGTTTATTTGCATCTTCGTTCACCCTTCCAGAAAAATATCATCTTTCAAGTTGATTGATCGTGCTGGGATGTAGATGAAATTATATTGCATTCACCGGTTGGTTCACAATTGTCACTCGATCAGCCGGTAAATTGTTTCCACCATAATCACTAAGAAGTCTCTCGACTGGTGGTGGATCAGGTGTCATTCTCTCAGGAATTATTTCGGTATCTGAATCCGAATGCTCTGAATGAAACGGAACCTCTTCTTCTATTTCTCCTTCCACTATTTCCAGTTTTGCTTGTTTATCTTGCCTTAGCCTAGCGTACAATGTTCTTTCTGCTTCTTCTTCAAAAGGAAAATCATCTGAGGTCTTACCTCACATAAACAAATTAGACAATTATTAGTAATAAATGATAAAATACGAAAAATAAAATTTAGTTGACTAGCAACAAAATTTCAATCGAACTAAGATTAAAAATCTGTATTTCGGTAGTCCCCGACAACGGCGCCAAAAACTTGATCGGAAAAATAGCAAGTGTACTATATTCACCGATGTAGTAATAAGGTGTTAACCCAAATATCGATCTCGAGGACTACGTAGGAAATACCGATTTTCAATATTGATCCAATTGGACAAAAATTTAGGTTTTGATTTGGTTGGATTAAATCCTTGGTAAGAAATAGAAATGCGAAAATAAATTGGTTTTTTTATCAAATATATGAAATGCTAGGGTGAGTGGGTGATTTGGCTTGTAACACTCTGAATTGAGATCTCTTCAACAAGTTCATAACATTCAGCTATCACATCCTTAGTATGTTTTCTTCTAAACCCTTAGTGAGAAAACCTTTGGTCTTCCAACCTAAATCCTAAGTTCTTAGGAACCTAAATTGAAACCAAGCCTTTATTTTATCAAGATTATATGGCAATTATAGGGTATCCCTAGTCCTAGGTGATATCTACTATAATCAAATTATGCACAAATCCTAACAACTACAGTCATGTATTGTTAGCCGTAGATTAAACCTTATTTGATCGATAAAGAAAACATTAAGAACATTGCATAATTTAACTGAATAATATAAATCAATGTATTGATGAAATCACAAATTCATAGTTATTAAAAAACCAAATCAGAACCACCCCCTAGCATTAGGGGATTTAGCCTCTCATAATATTTAAGAAAGACATAATAAAGAATTTAGACATTACTAAAAAATAATGGTGACTTTGATCTTCAATGGTGGAAACCCTTGAATCCCTCTGTCTAAAAAACTCTTGATGAAACTATATTCTCTCTTGTGTAATTTCTATTGTATGATGCAAAAAGTCACAAAATAATTCTCAAAAACTAACCTAAATAGTTTCAGCACAAATCCTAGCCAAGAAGAATGTCTAAAGTGCCCTCAAGATTAAGTTTTAATGAAAAAAAATCTAAGATAGAAAATCTGACGCGCTTGCTGACATGGGCCGTGTCAGGTGACACGGGTCGTGTGGGCCTCTTAACTTGGAACTTTTTTCCATTTGCTTCAAACCTTCTGACACTCGCCGTGCTAGGCAACACAGACACCCGTGTCAGCCCCCTGGTTTTTGTATGGGAGTTTGTATTTTTTCTGACACGGGTCGTGTCAGGTGACACGGGCCGTGTTGGCCTCCACTTCTTCATAATTTCCATTTTAGACCTTGCCAATCTTCATCCATCGTTGCACTAGCCTTAGACCTTTCAACTAAACCTAAAACATGAACACTACCAACCAAAAGGCATCAAAAGCATCTAAATAACTTAAATTATAACATAATGCAAACTAATCAGATTTAACCAACAAACATGAAATACTTAAGCAAAAACAATAAGACTCAACTCAAAGTGTTACCGAATCGTCAGATTTAGACCGAATGCATGACGAAAATTAGGTAGAAATGGTGATCGATCAAGGGTGTACATGCATCAAAGTCCTCAGGTATACCAACATATTATAATGAAAAGCTTAGAAATAAAAAACACTTTCAATGAAAGAAAAATGAAGCATCAACAATACACTCAACAAGTTCAGGATGTAAATGAATCGGTGAATTCTAAACAAATTATATAAATGTGTAAAATATCATTCCAAGCTTAGAAGAGAAATAAGCCAACACATGTCTAATGGAAAACTCTGAAATCAAATAGATAAATGTTTTTCAAACTTGCCCTTTATGTAAATATCTTGAAATAAAGTTTGATAATCTTTTAAATTACTAAACCATTTTGTCTAAAAAAAATATTTATCTCTGAAAAACTGATTTTACAAGATAAAGAAAGAAAATAAAATGTTGCAAATTAAGAATGTTGAATATCTTAAAATCATTCAAAGCATGCAGTTAACCCATTGTAAAATGTATGAGCAACATAAGATCCTCAATGAGAGGACGAATGAGTTTTATCCTCAAGATCCTTGTGAAACTCAAAAAGAGAATAATGCTTTGAAAATAAAAATTGAAGAACTAACAAATGATGTTACTAGATTTATAAAATCTACAAAAAAAATTTAAAAAAATCATGGGATCTCAAATGAGAGTTTTTGAGAAAGCTGAAATTGAATTCAATACATTCAAAAATCAAAAGATTTACAAAAATATTTTTTTCCCTAATAGCCAGAATGAAAGAATCAAGAATGAAAAAAATATATACAAGCAAGATAAAAGTTTTAAGAAAGATATCAACAACCACAAAATTATTTTTGTTCCCGAAAAATAAATTAAAGAAATAAAAAGGAAAGTTTTGTTTGCAAATAGATTGAAAGAATCAAGAAAATTCCAAACAATGAAAATCTCATAAAAATATATTGTTATTGCAAATAAACTAACCATCATGAATAAAATTGTTACTTTAAGAAAAAGATAAAATGTTCTTATTGCAATCAAACTGGTCATCGTGAATCTAAGTGTTTTAGCAAGACTAAATGTCTCATAAAAACTAACACTCTATGACTCAAGTCCATATGATTACTCAAATCATTACTAATTTGTTATGTAGGAATATCTTATGAAAAACAAGAAAAAACTTTGGTACTTGGACACTAGTTGCTCAAGACATATGACATGGGGTAGAAAATACGTCTTATCATTAATAAAAAAAGATGGTGGATTAATAACTTATGGAAACTGTATCAAATCCAAAATCAAAGGTATTGATATCATTAGTAATAATTATTATACTAAGATTGAGGATGTTCATTACGTGGAAGGTTTGAAATATAACCTTCTAGGTATAAGTCAACTATGTGACAGTGATTTTGAAGTTATTTACAAACCTAACATGTGTGAAGTAAACCAACTATCCTCGGCAAAAACTCTCTTCTCTATATCAAGAAAGAAAAATTTGTATATCTTAGACTTAGATGAACTATCAAAACTTATTTATGTCCTTAGAAAAAGATAAATAGATCTAACATAGACGGGTTGGTCATTTAAGTATGAAGACTATTTCAAAATTATTCAATCTTGAACTAGTTAAAGGACTTCCTAAAATTAGTTTTGATAAAGATAAATTTTGTGAAGTTTGCATTGACGTAAAACAAGTCAAAAGTGGTTTCTATTCTAAAAACACAATTTCTACAAACAAACCTCTTGAAGTTCTTCACATTGATCTTTTTGTCCTATCAAAACTGTAAGTCTTAGTGGAGATAAATATAATTTTGTGATAGCTGACGATTTCTCTAACTTTACTTGGATTTTATTTCTAAAACAAAAAGAAAATTGTTTTGAAGCATTTCCAAAGTTTTGCAAAATGGTTCATCATGAAAAAAGTTTGCATTTTATATCAATGAGAAGTAATCGTTGGAAAAACATTTGAAAGTTCATCCATTAAATATTTCTTTGTTGAAAATGGAATTAATCATAATATATCACTTCACAAAAACTTCCAAATAAAAAGGAATTGTTGAGAGAAAAAATAGAACTTCGTGAAACTGCGAATCTGAAACACAAATCAAATTTATTATATATTTTTATTTCATCAAGTTATGTTGAACTTGTATGATAGTGTAAGCTTCTTAAAGCTTTATAATCAACATTGTAAGCCTGGTGAGGCTAAAGAAAATACATTTTGGTGTAAGAAAATAATAAAAAAGATATTGATAATTAACTAGTGAAATTATGTTCTTGCATGGACAAATGTTGGACAGAATGTCTGGGACAATTGTGCAGAACTTTATGATAACATATTGACAACAACTATGAACTAAAATAACGACAATAAAGAACTCAAGAGAGTTGGTAATCTAGTTTGGTGCAACCTCACCTACGTCTGGGGGGCTTCCAACCCAAAAAAGGAAATCCACTCTCAATAGTATTAATACCATTAGTTATAGATGAACACACATTGTTCAATGCCTTCTTCCTAATACTACACGTGTTTGTCTATTTAGGGATCCCCATAAATATGATAACCCCTCTCCATTTATCTCAATCACTAACCCTAGTTATCAATACAATAATCATTTTAGGGATTGTTGAATTACAACTCAACTAACTAACCAATCTATATGCCTTTAGATATGAGTGTGGGTTTTATTATGATGCACAAACAATAACACAAACAAAAAATCAAAATAGAATCCTTAACACAAAGTTCCCTAACTCTTGAACACACTTTAGAAGTTAGGGTTGAGTCTCCTTAAATAACAATGCAACTTCTGGGCTTTTCTCCAATGGGCATAAGATTTGATCACATCCAAATTTATAGAGGATTATGTTTTGATTTTGTTTTCAAAAATCTCCAACAAAATATTTTATTTGTTTTGATTTAAATCTTCAATTAAATAGATTTGATCTCATTCAATCTTATCAAACAAACCTAAATAAAACATTACTAAAATATAGTAAGCAAATCTCATTGCGCACATCCAAGAAATACACTCAAAACAACAACAACAACATTGGCCTGCTGACAAGAACTAGATGTTGCACACATGTTAGAACATCGTGCCCCATACGTGTCTTTTCTTAAGCACAACATCTTGTACGTTCCATGTTTTTTGCATAATGCAGCCAATCAAAAGAAATGACAATTAGAAAATCTCAAAATACATAGGGACTAGAATAGTCGAGTTTGCTGAACCAGGATAAGTCTTTGTGTGTTCTTTCTTAAACTCTTTTCTTTCAAGCTTGCTTATTTATACACAATTCACACACTACAAACACTCTAATCATTGATTATATTCACAGTTTTTTTATAAAGTTATTTTCATAAATTAAAAGCAAGATTTTAAAGTGGCCATTATTCAACCCCTCTTCTAGTGACATTTCTATCTACTTCAATAATTGTAAATTTACCCTTCAAGTATATAAGTCAAAACTTAATAGAACCTTGTGATTCCCATTCATTTCCTCTTGTTGCAAAACCATAATTCAAAAAAGAGTGAGTGTGAAAAGAGAAGAGGATGAGAAATAGAAGAGGAAAGGAGTAAAGTCTTAATCAAGGGTTATCTCAATTGCATGTTAATTATTTATTGAAGAAATTAAAGCCAATCAACTTAGGAAAGGAGTGTAGTATTCAAATGATCATCATCATCTCTCCTTCACCCATTGAAAATCCAAGTTTTGACTAAAGGTGGATTCTTCGGATAGGCTTAAATTGGGTAACACCATTTAGGTTATGCATGATTGATAGGGGTTGAAATGCACGAGAATATATTTACTTCCTTTAGTTTATCTTGTGTTTTTTTCTTTATTTAGAGTGGTTTATAAGTTTGAACCTTGCATGTTAGGTTGATTTTTCGTTTTTGAACCTTGCACTATGTCGACGACATGACTTTCCTTGATTAAGTTGAAGAGAGTGATGATGCTACTTGTTGTTTGTTTTTCATTGTATCAAGATTTGGTTGAATTATCATGAACACTATGTGAAATGTTATATATGCCCTTGTTGGCTTTATTCTTGGTATATTTCTCCTTGATTGATCATGTTTGCTTGAGTATTGATCTGTTTTAGATTGAAAATGCAAGAAGAAAATGAAATCTAGGACCAAGGGGTCACCCTTCGTAATGAGAATCTCGTCATGCCTCGGTCCCAAATATTGGGTTTCGTGCCCTCATGGTGGGCGCCTATGTTCCCTTGGTCGAAATAACGACCGTCATTTGCAGTGATGGGCCAGATGATAGTTGCGAGCCTAATGAAGACTAGACCATCATTCCTTCTCTCTTGAGTCACGTTTTGATAAGAAATGACTTTTCTTAGTTGGGATCCTCTCTTGTCTTGTTAGTATGCTATGATACAATTAATTTAGACTGAAATAGCATCTTATCCACTTAAGAGAAATAAGGAATCATGAAGGAATGTGTGCCTTGTGTAATGACTTGAAAAGAAATATATGAACAAAGTGAAGAACCCTGATATATTTTTAGGAGCACCTAGTTTTGAATCCTCAAGCATGTATATACATTTGTATGAGCATCCATTAGAACTTCTAAATTAGGCATAATGTGAATGAGATTTGTGAGAATATCCCCTCACACTCTATAATATGGTGATCGCACTCCTAAATGGGGGCGTAATTGGATGGTCACACACCTAAATATGATGTAATACTGTGAGATTATTCGAATAAGCACCTATCCACACTCCTAAGTGGGGCGTAATATAGTGATCACACTCCTAAACAGAGCATAATGAAATGGTCACACTTAAGGAAGGCGTAATGCAGTAAGACGATTTGTGTACATCTACTTGCACTCCTAAATGGGGAGTAATGCGGTAAGATGATTTGCGTACATCCACTCGCACTCCTAAATTGGGCATAAAGTGATGATATCACTCCTAAATGATGCATAATATGATTATCACACTTCTAAATAGGGCATAATGCAAATGAGATGTATTGTGATATACGTGATGATGATTAGTAGCATGCCTAACCCGTAAATGTGAGTGTGTAAGTGAGAACGTGATTAGTTGTTAGTCATCTAACCCATAATTTGGGATTGTCATAGTAAGCACTAGTTGGTAGATGTTCTTCGTGTAAGTCATTATATATTGTTAGTGAGAATTGGCCTTAAAGGTAATCACGTTATAATTATCATAAAGTTGGAGGTTAAGAGTCCTTGAATCCTTTTCATTTGGTGTTATTCCGTAAAGAACTAGGACTGTAGTGTCATAGTAATTTTGGATAACCCTTAGAGCTAATTAAGTGGACTTACGATGTAGTTTAAAACACCACTGAGATGTAACATCTCACCCCAATTATTAGAGGTGGACAAATTTGAACCGCCCAATTGAAACTGACCGTTCCATTGTCTTTATTGTACAAATATATCAGATTGGGTCGGATGTCGAGTTGATTCAGTTGCTTAATTCGGGTTGTATATGATTGGTTCGATCGAGCTCTAATGATTATTTGAGATCCGTTGAAAACCGAATATGATCGAACCTAAAAGTTTTGAGTGCTATTTAATGTGCGGTTTAAATTATCATAGTTAATGTCAAATGATATTTTTTTCTTTTAGGTTATACTAAAATTTTAATAGTGTTTATTTAAAAAAAAATTTAAAATAATTTTTTGTGAAATTTATAAAAGATGAGCCATTTATATATATTTACTCAATAAATATTAAACGGAATAAATCAATCCAATTTATCCGCCAAACCTATTTAACCGAGTTCGCCAAAAATTGAAAGTTATCGGTCGAAATTGAACCTTAAAAATGAAACCGCGATTTGTATCGAATTTAAGTTTTTGGCTCGAAACTGCCTGAAACCGACCGAATGTCAAGCCCTACCAATAATGTTGATTATTTTCAGGTAGCTCGAGCCAAGAAAAAGGTAAAGGAAAGATACATTGAAGACTTTATGGTATGTTCCTTAGGGTTTTTGCTATGTTGCTCTATTTAATTTTTTGGATATTCCATCCTAGCATTGTATCGATATCTGGGATTTGCTCATGTAATGCATGTTGGATATTTGTATTGTAAATGTATTCATATGTCAATTAAACACTATAAGTGTACTCAGTACCAATATAACGCTTTAAATAATATTATTCTAGACAAACATTATTTGGGGTGTTACAATGACTCATATATAATACTACTAATAAGTATAACAAATAAAACATAATCTTTCTTTCTTTTTGTCTTTCTTCATTCTAGTGAAGTTTCTCAAGATAACAAAAATGGAGGAATGGTGTGCGTCAATACAGAAGGTTGAATTGCATGCTCATCTCAATGGATTGTTGGAATTAAAGGTCTGGTAGGGGAATTGGAAAGGATTGTTGACTTTAAGTTGGCAATAAATAGGCATAATTAAGAGTTAGTTTGTGTAGGGTGATTTTGAAATTTTTTATTAAAGTTCCACATTGGAGAGATACTACACTTTAGAAGTGTTTATAGATGGAAGGTTGGTCATTTGGTGCATGCCCTAACTCCTATGCAATTTTGTGAAAGAGCGAGGATGCACCACCATGAATCGTCACACGTGCGCGTCTGCCGTCTGTCTAGCTCGCTCAACCCAACTCGGGTCTGACTTGCGCTCGGGTGATCCATTAATTTTTCGTACCCAAAATGGTGAAAATTATTTCATATTAGTTAAATTAATTACTGGTGTGTACTGCAAATTTATTAATTATTGTCGTGCTCTAAGTTAATTAATACCGGTAATCTTAGTTTTTTTACCAAACTTCCACAATTTTACCTTGACTACCATATTTGCATGTTTCCTTGTTGACTAAGTTCCATAATGATTATTAGCTTTGGGTCGGACTGGCTCAATTTCCTCCATGTTCTCTCCCATTTGGGGTCAGATTTTCATATAAAAAATAGAGGTCTTCCCATCTCATTTCCTTCATTCCAGATTTCTGCATTCCGAAATCTGTCTCCTCTCTCAAGTCTCTGCTTTATCTAAATATTTTCTTTTTTATTTTTGAGTGACTTATTCGTGCCATCTACAACTGATATTAAAACTAGATACTTAGAGTGGTATTTGTACCATATTTGACAGTTCATAAGGCCATTAGAGGGTGTAACTTGACTGATTACTTATCTTGAAAATAATAATAGTACAATATAGAATTGAGTTGTTTTATGCTGGAAGCTTCGTGGTTGAGTGATTATTTTGCATAATTTTGAGTTGTGCCGCATAACGTCTTTAAAAGAAAGATCTAGTCTGCGACTCGACCCAATATTTTTTTCTATGACTTCTTTAATATAAATTAATTTTATAAAAATTTATGCAAATAGATAGTTAAACTATTATTTAATAAAAAATTTTAATTTATGTCATTTAATAGATAGTTACCAAATCAACTAGTTTAATAGATATGTAATTAATTTAGAAGAAATAAAGCAAAAGGGGATAAAAAATATACACTATTTATTTGAAAAATAAATAAAATCAAAAGATAATATATTTAAAAGATGAAATACATATTTGAACTATTATTTAATAAAAATATAATTTTTATTTCATTTAATAAATTACTATCAACTAACTTGAATATATATATATATATATATATATATATATATATATATATATATATATATATATATATATATATATATATATATATATATATATATATATATATATATATATATATATATATATATATATATATATATATAGCTTGGATTTGGTAACAAAAGTCATGTTGCAGCTGTAGGTTTGCTTGAAAAGTGTCTCTGACTCATATACAACACTTCTAGCAAGCATAACCTTTCTTTCTTTTTTGTCTCTCTTTATTCTAGTGAAGTTTCTCAACATACAAAAATGGAGGAATGGTGTGAGTCAATGCCAAAGGTTGAACTGCATGCTCATCTCAATGGATCCATCAGAGTTTCTACACTCTTGTATCTCACCAATTCTCACCACCCCTTCATTTTTTCCTTCAACTTAATCATCATCATCATTATAACTACTATGTTTTTATTCACAGAGAACTTGCCAAAGCTTTGAATGAAACTCAAAAGGATGCTATAAATTTCCCTCACATGAAACATGTCATCAAGAAAAGTATGTATGCTTTTTTTCTTCTTTTCTTCTCCTGTTTGATGTTAATAAAATAAAATATAAAAAACATCCTTAACATGTCACTCTCCTTTGTGTGTGTCTTTTTGTTGTTCACATGTTTCTGTCTTTTAGTGTTCATGTTTACCCTTCCTTTCAATTTTAATACCTTTGGTTGATATTGATATTGATATTGAATTTGAAATTCATGATGAAGTTTGATTATTACACATAGATGTAAACCTTTGTGTTCTGTGTGTTTGTGTTTGATTTTTGTTAAGAAAAGGAAAATACAAAATTGTTCATATTAGGATAAGCAGAGTCACAGGATTAGAGACAAAACATGACATGACTACTCTCAAACTTTCTCTTCTTTTTGTCCAAATGTTTTTGGAATTTTTCTTTTCTTTTTATTAGTATATCTCTGTCCTTAAATATATGTCTTTTCGGTATAATTTTACGAGTTTATCCGTTACGATAGAATTTTATTTATGTTTTCATCTTAATATTGTAATTAAAATAGGGGTATAATGGTAAAAAATTACAGTTATTTTTTATGTGATTTTATTATTGCAGAGGCTCTTTCATTGACAGAAGTATTTCATATGTTTGATCTAATTCACAATGTTATTACTGATCATAACATTGTTACAAGAATCACAAAAGAGGTATATAGTTTCTTCTTGTTTACTATACGAATTTCGATATTTAACAAAATTTGTTGCAATTTCATTTGTATTATATTAGTAATGATGATAATAGCTAAAATCAGGTTATTGAGGATTTTGCATTTGATAATGTTGTTTATTTGGAGTTGAGGACTACTCCAAAGGTAAATTTCGACGCGTTGTTATTTTCTTTGATGAATTGAAATAGAGATTGATTATTGATCTGATGAAGACAATGTTTGATTGATTGTTTTCTTTCAGAGAAACGATTCGATTGGAATGAGCAAACGCTCGTACGTTGATGCTGTAATCGAAGGCCTAAAGTCAGTTAGTTCAGTTGATGTCGATTTCATTCCTAAGACGGATGATACTAAAAGTTTTATGAATGATAAGTGCAATGGGAATTCGAGAAAAAGAATCATTGTTAGGCTTATCTTGAGCATCGACCGCAGAGAAACAACGGATGCAGCTATGGAAACTGTAAGAAGCTAAATAAAATGTGATAGTAATTTAACAACTTTAGGTTTGTTTGATCATTTGATACTTTTATTTCTTGCAGGTTAAGTTAGCATTGGAAATGAGGCATTTCGGTGTAGTTGGAATTGATCTCTCTGGAAATCCGGAAACCGGTGATTGGTATATCGATCTGATATAGTACTCTCGAATTGAATTTTCTATTTTGTGAATTGAGACTTAGGCTCGAAACTCAACATTTGTTTTTAAAATTTTGTAGGACTACATATTTACCAGCACTGAAATTCGCGAGAGAACAAGGTCTTAATGTAACACTTCATTGCGGAGAGGTGAGTTATTCTTTAGATCTTAACTGATACTTATGAGTTTCGCGGCCGAGTTATTATTCTTCTGACCGAATGTTTATAGATAGAAAATCCGAAGGAGATAAAAAACATGATTGACTTTCATCCTCAAAGGATTGGACATGCTTGTTTCTTCGAGGAGGAGCATTGGAAAAGGATGAAATCTTCTAAAATTCCGGTTAGAATTAGTTTCATAAGCTCTTTTCAATAATTTAAGGTATTGGATTTTGGAAGTAAAACAGAATATTAGTTCATTTGATCTTCACACTATTTTTCAGGTTGAAATTTGTTTGACATCAAACATAAGGACATTCTCTGTTGCATCTATAGATGTTCACCATTTTGGTAGGGGCTTTTGCTTTTGCTTTTGCTTTATGGTTGAAGTTGATAATCATGAAATTATAATCAGTTTTTTGTTGATCAACTTCACAATTCATGCTATAACTTGAAAGTGATTCTTGTTGATGCAGCTTATTTGTACGAGGAAAAACATCCTTTAGTCCTATGTACTGATGACACATGTGTCTTCAATACAAATCTCTCCAAAGAATACAAATATGCTGCTGATTCATTTGGTAGGTTTTTACTCTGAAATTCAAACTAATTAACCTATGAAGGACAGACACTTGAAACACGACATTGACACTGTCATGTCGACACCGATAATAGATATTAGTGTCAATTTTGAACACAGACACAGACACATCTTTTTTCAGAGGTATCAGACTACATTTTGTTAAATGCATGAATTTTTGTGTCTATTCTCTAGGATTGGGAAAGTGGGATATGTTTGAACTATCAAGGAATGCTGTGGAGCATATATTTGCAAATAATGGAGTGAAGAATGATTTGAGAAAATATTTTAATTCAGTGTCAAAGAATATGGAAGAGTGAGTTAATATTTTCATTTAGTTCATAAGACTATATATGTCAAGTATTACAATAATGGACACAAATTGTACACTGATTGGATATTTTTATTTTGCTGCAAAAGTTTATAATTGAATTCATGGGAAGTCAAATCGTTCACACTAGCTCTAATGGTGCTTGAGATTTGGTTTTGTGAATCGTTGGACATTATTGTGTTTGATATATGGTGGTACTACTTTTCGCACTTTCAATGTCAAAACAGATGTATATGCATGTGGAAAATTTACTATTTTTGTTGTTATATGGATGCATGTGGTTAGAGAATTTGTGGTGTTTGAATATTTGGATTCATAAAAATGAGAGATTTTTTTAAGAGGAGTGGTAAAGTAGAAATCGTTACATAAGTTTATGTGGTAACATTGTATCCAAGCATTTTTCTTTTGGAGGAATGCACGGGTTACATGTGCATCAGTTTCAATGGCTTGGTTCTAAATTTTCTTTTGTTTGAAACTATGGTCACTTTGCTTAATTGGGTTTCAAAAATAAAATTATGAAAGTAAGTTTCCAAGCTGGAAAATTATATCATAAAAGAGAAAATAAATTATATGCACAAACACTAAAAATTTATATAGAAATAATGATTTTACAATAATATATTGGATAATGCTAACTTAAGCGCTTGAAGCACATGTTAAAAAAATCTTCAAATAGTAAATTCGTATTAAAAAAAGTAATAAAATCATTAAATATAAATTTGTATTAGATTCAACTCATAATTTTTAAGAAATTTTTACTATATTTATCTCTTAATTTAGAACACAAGTTTGCATTACCTAACATATTTCATAAAATAAAAGACAAAATATCTTATAAATACGTGATTTTCATCCGATTCCATTCCGTCTTAAACACAAGATACCCGATTCCATTCCGTCTTAAACACAAGGTATTCGAGATGAAAGAAAGACATGTTTTAGCAAGATTGTGATTTTGTCTCAAATGCGGGGCATTCGAGGGTAAGCGCATGACAATTGGATGAAGACATGGGATGTCTTACATAAATATAAAGCATTTTTTCTTAACCTGTGTCATCCTTAAGATTTGTCTTGCCATTTTTTTAGATATGAAATTTATTAGAAAGAGAAGCTTATAAGGACAGACAAAGGTAGAACTTCTTATAGTATATTTAGATGGGATAATTAAAAAAAAAAATTAGAAAGATTTCACTTTTGCCTCAAACACGAAATGTTTGAGATTATAGAAAGAATTTAGTTTTAAACATGTGGCGTTTAAGGTGAAACACAAAAAAGTGGTTTAAGGTGAAACACAAAAAAGTGAAACACATAACGATAGGATGAAGATGTGAGGCATTTGATATAAATAAAACACATTTTGTTTTGTAATTTGTGTCATACTTAAGGTTTTTTCGTCATTTTTTTAAGATATGAAGTTTTCTAAAAAGAAAAATGGCTTAATTGCAATTTTAGTCCTTCTGTTATCACTTTTTTTGAGTTTTGGTCCCCCTATTTTAAAATCCGGAATTTTAGTCTCTATATTTTAGTTTTTTGAGGATTTTGGTCCCCCTTCAAATTCGAAGACAATTTTAAATAAAATGACGCTCATATTGATGATGTGTCAGTTCAGTAGTGAAATGTTCAAAAAGACTAATTTTATTTAGGATTTATGTTGAACATGTCATCAATGTGAGTTTCATTTCATTAAAAATTGGCTTCGGATTTGTAAGGGGACCAAAATCCTCAAAAAGCTAAAATAAAGGGACTAAAATTCAGGATTTTAAAATAAGGGGACTAAACTCAAAAAAAAATGATAACAGAGGGACCAAAATTGCAATTAAGCCAAGAAAAATTTAGAGAGATAAACAAAGAACATTTTATGACATATTTAAGATGAGGTAGTTCAAATTCATTTACTTGAATAGGATATTAAAATTAGTTATTGTTAACATTTTGGGATCATTTTCTAATTTATAAAAGTTGAGTCAAATTTTAAATTTGAAAAATAGAAACCAATTTTCTAATTTTAAAAATTTAAAGTAACTAATTTAGAAATGATTAGAAATCAATTTTTATTTTTTTTTTTAACTTTAGGAGTCAGTTTAAATATTTTGAAAAGTATGGACACCAATTTTGCAGAAAATAAAATATCAATAATAATCAATTTGACATTTATATTATATGGAGTACGAGAGAAATTTCAAATTTCCATCATTTTAATATTTCTCTCTAATTTTATCCAAATAATAATAGATTTTGTCCAAGTCATTTTTGGATAAGACATATTAATGAAGGAATGTAATGTTTTGAGGAAATTTAAAATAATTTGGATAAAATTTTATGTTTGGATAAAAAAAATTGTTAAAATGATGGATATTATAAAGCATTTTATCGAAGTTAAATTTAATGATTTTGAAATGACTCATAAAATTAAAGAATTTAAAATTCCTCTCATACTCCATTGAATTTGAATGTCAAATTAAATATTATTATTATTTTAAATATTACAAGTTGATCTCCGTTTTTTATAAAATTTTCAAATTGTCCTTTAAATGTTTTTAAAAATTGTAAATCGGCCCTGAATAATCTTTAAATTTGTCCTTTAATTTTTTAAAAACTGTAATTTGATCCCTATTTTTCAAATTTTAAGTTGTGCTAAAAAATTAAAATTTATAAAAATGACTCCAAAAATTTAACAATGAATAATTTTAATAATCTATCCAAACAAAATAATTTAAAAATAAATAAATTTCAAATGAATCATTTAAACTACTGGAATTTTAAATTGCTTAAAAATTTATGAGGTCATTTAAAATTTTAAACAATTCAAATAATTCAATTGAAATTTATTCATTTTAAAATTATTTTATTTGGATAGGTATTAAAATTATTCTGTTAAAATTTTGGGGTATTTTATACATTTTAAAAACTTTGGGATATATTTAAAATTTGAAAAATTGGAATCAAACTTCTAGTTTTTTAATTTAAAGAATTATTATAAACTAAATGAAACTATATAGATCAGATCAAAAGATAGGAAGAGAAGAGAACAAGCAACATAGTATTATATTCTTCTCAAGGGTGAACTTTACATTATAATATGGGTCTTATTTATAGGACCCAAGGGAGGTAGAAAATTATGTACATTAAAGTGGAATAGGAAGATGAAGAATAAGAAGAGGGATGGACATCCACTAGTATAAATGTTTATAACACTCCCCCTTGGATGTCCATTGAGGATATGCCTCGTTAAAATCTTACTAGAAAAAACCCAGTGGGAAAAAAATCTAGTGAAGGAAAAAGAGTACAATATCCTTTCATTTCTCCCCCTCAGTTGAACAGTCATTTCTTCGATGAAGACCAATCTTGTGTACTAGTTGATTAAAAATTCTGCTTGGGAGTGACTTTGTGAAAAGGTCTGCAAGGTTATCACATGAACAAATTTGTTGGATGCTTATATCACCATTCTTTTGGAGATCATGAGTAAAAAGAACTTTGGGGAAATGTGTTTTGTCCGGTCTCCTTTAATGTAACCATCTTTCAATTGAGCGATGCATGCAGTATTATCTTCATATATGATCGTTCTATTTAATTTTTCAAAAGATAAACCACAAGTATTTTGGATGTGTTGAATTAAGGATCTCAACCAAACGCATTCTCGACTTGCCTCATGTAATGCTAAAAGTTCTGCATGATTAGATAATGTTGCTGCTATGGTTTGTTTCACCGATCTCCATGAAATAGCTGTACCTCCACATGTAAACAAATAACCAGTTTGTGATCTACCATTATGAGGATCTGACAAGTAACCTGCATCTGCATAACCTGTTAATTCGAATTGGGATACTTTTGTATAAAACAAACCCATGTCTATTGTACCTCTAAGGTAACAAAGTATATGTTTGACTCTGTTCCAATGTCTTCGTGTAGGTGAAGAACTTTATCTTGCTAATAGATTTACAACAAATGATATATCAGGACGTGTATAATTAGCAAGGTACATTAGTGCTCCAATTGCACTGAGATATGGTACTTCAGGACCAAGCAATTCTTCATCCTTTTCTCGAGGTCTGAAAGGATCTTTCTCCACATCTAATGATCTAACAACCATTGGAGTAGACAACGGATGACTTTTGTCCATATAGAAGCGTTTTAACACTTTTTCTATATAGCCTTCTTGATGTACAAATACTCCTTTGTCCAAATGTTCAATTTGCAAACCTAGAGATAATTTTGTCTTTCCTAGGTCCTTCATCCCAAACTCTTTCTTTAAACAACTCATAGCTTTTGGGAGCTCTTCAGGAGTTCCAATAATATTTATGTCATCCACATAGACAGCTATTATTGCGAATTCCTTTCCTGATCTTTTTATAAAAATACAAGGGAAAATGGAGTTATTTGTATATCCTTCTCTAAGCAAATATTCACTGAGGCGATTATACAACATTCGTCCAGACTGTTTCAGCCCATAGAGAGACTTGTTCAATCTTATGGAGTAGCGTTCTCGAGATTCGGAGTTGTGTGCATCTGGTACATTGAACCCTTCAGGGAGTTTCATGTAAATTTCACTATCAAGTGAACCATACAAATAAGCTGTTACAACATCCATCATGTGCAAATTAAGCCCTTCATGTGCTACTAGGCTTATTAGATATCGAAAAGTGCCTGCATCCATTACAGGTGAATATGTCTCATCAAAATCAATTCCAGGTCTTTGGGAAAATTCTTGAGCGACAAGTCGAGCTTTGTATCTCACAATTTCACCTTTTTCATTTTGTTTTCGTACGAAAACCCATCTGTATCCAACTGGCTTCACACCTTCAGGTGTTCGGACTACAGGTCCAAAAACTTGTCTTTTGTAGAGTGAGTTTAATTCTGCTTCAATTGCATCCTTCCATTTTGGTCAGTCCTCACTTTGTCTACAAATTTTGATAGACGTTGGTTCCTCATCCTCTTTGCCATTTATCTCATTTAGCGCTATATTGTATGCAAAAACATCATCAATGTCGACTTCGTTTCGGTTCCATTGTAATCCATTTTGGACATAATTTATTGAGATCTCTTTATTTTCATGAGTTTCAGGTACATGATCAATCTCTTCTAGAGATGAAATGTCTATTATGTCTGACGATTCTTTTAGATTTTCTATATCCTCAGTTGGGCCATCTTTATTCCTAGCACCCTTTCTTGTTCGAGGATTTTTATCTTTGGAACCGATTGGTCTACCACGCTTCAGGCGTGGTTGAGACTCATTAGATTGTCCAACAGGGATATCAATTTTTATTGGAGCATTTGCAGCTGGTATATATGATTTAGTCACACCTTTTGGATCAGTGAACGCATTTGGCAATTGATTTGCTAAGTTTTGCAGGTGAATTATCTTTTGAACTTCTAGCTCACATTGTTTTGTTCGAGGATCAAGATGAGATAATGATAATTCATTCCAACTGATATCTTTTTCCAGCTTCTTATTCTCTCCCCCTAATGCTGGAAAATTTGATTCATCAAAATGACAATCAGCAAAACGAGCAGTGAATAAATCTCCTGTTGTTGGTTCAAGGTACTTTATAATAGACGGAGATTCATATCCAACATATATTCCCATCCTCCTTTGAGGACCCATCTTATTACAATGTGGTATAGAAATTGGAACATACACCGCACATCCAAAAATTCTTAGATGGGAAATATTAGGTTCTTTACCAAAAACTAATTGTAAAGGGGAAGAGGTGTGGTAACTCGTTGGCCTGATGCGAATTAATGTTGCAGCATGCAAAATTGCATGTCCCCAAGCAGAAACTTGGAGCTTGCATCTCATAATCAGTGGTCTTGCAATTAATTTTATTCGTTTAATAAATGATTCTGCAAGTCCATTTTGTGTATGAACATGTGCTACTGGGTGTTCAATGTCAATCCCAATAGACATACAATACTCATTAAATGCTTGAGATGAAAATTCTGCAGCATTATCAAGGCGAATTTTCTTGACAGGATAATCGGGGAAATGAGCTCTTATTCGAATCAGTTGAGCTAGCAATCTCGCAAACGCCTGGTTACGAGTTGACAACAAACAAACATGTGACCATCTAGTTGATGCATCAATTAAAACCATAAAATATCTAAATGGTCCACATGATGGGTGTATTGGCCCACAAATATCACCATGTATACGCTCTAAAAAACTGATAGATTCATTTCCAATTTTTGTTGGTGATGGTCAAATTATCAACTTCCCCTGTGAGCAAGAGCTGCATGAGAACTTATTCGATTGAATAATTTCCCTACTCATTAATTGATGACCGCGTGAATTTTCAATTATTTTTCGCATCATTATATAACCGGGATGGCCTAACCGGTCATGCCAAATTAGAAATTTATCATTATTTGTAAACTTCTGGTTTACAGTTGCATGTGCTTCAGTTGTACTAATATAAGTGTAGTACAGGCCAGAGGATAAAGCCGATAGCTTTTCCATTACACATTTTGTGACTGAATTGTGTTTTGTAATACACAGATGTTCAATCCCTCCATCATCTCCTGTTTCAATATGGTATCCATTTAGGCAGATATCTTTGAAACTTAATAAATTTCTATGGGACTTGGGGGAATATAATGCATTATCAATATGCAATATTGTTCCACCACGTAACAACATATGGGCTCTTCCGGAGCCTTCAATTATTTTTGAGGTGCCAGAAATAGTACTAACATCAGTTTTTCGATTCACTAAATTAGAGAAATATCTTTTATGCTTGAGAATTGTGTGGGTTGTTGCACTGTCAGCAAGGCACATATCTTCATTACTGGAGCTAGTGTCCATATTCATTCTAAAAACAATAATAATTTTTTTTAACAATAAGTTATAAGCGCACATTAAAAAAACAAATTATTTAAATAGTAAATTATGTAAACAAACAAGTAGAAAACACACTTTATTATTATTAGAAAATAAAATGCAAAACATCCATAAAACTTAAAAAAGAAAATTTCCATAAATTTTATTTCTTGACACTTCCATCTCCAATAAGGTGATCAATTTTTCCATCTGGATCAACAAAGAAGTCACCAATATCTAAATGGGTAACATCCATATTACCGTAATCTGGATCATCATCTTCATTAGCAAAGTGAGTCTCGATCCTTTCCTTTTTATTTTTCAGTGATTTTTGATAAAGATCAACAAAGTGTTTTGGAGTACGACAAGTGCGACTCCAATGACCTTTTCCTCCACAACGATAGCAAATATTTTCATTTGTTTTGCTACTCTGACCCTCTTTTTCATTCTTTTCAACATTTTTCCACTTCGGGTGAAAATATGTGTTTTTATGATTCCCATTGCGACCACGATCAAAACCAAGACCATGAGCATAATTACGACCACGACCACGACCACGTGTGTATGCACGACCGCGACCACGATTTTTCCTATAGTGGTCGTGCCTTGCCACATTCACTTCTGGGAATGGAGTTGTACCAGTGGGACGGGCCTCGTGATTTTTCATCAATAGTTCATTATTTTGCTCAGGAGCACATTGGATGCATGAAAAGTGGAAAATGTTTTTTCTAGCATATCTTCATCAGTTACTTTTTCTCCACATAATAATAACTTAGAAGTTATTCTAAACATTGCAGAATTATAATCACTTACACTTTTAAAATCTTGCAAACGTAAATGCATCCATTCATATCGAGCTTTTGGTAGGATAACTGTTTTTTGATGATCATATCTATCTTTCAAATTTTTCCACAAGACACGTGGGTCAGTTACGGTAAGATACTCATTTTTAAGATCCTCGTGAAGGTGACGACGAAGGAATATCATGGCTTTTGCCTTTTGTTGATCAGATGATTTATTTCCTTCTTTAATAGTGTCACCGTGACCTTCTGCGCTTAAATAAATTTGGGTGTCTAGGGCCCATGTCAAATAGTTCTTTCTCGAAATATCAAGAGCCCCAAAATCCAATTTTGTAAGATTTGACATACTTAGTAGTTCTATCATAAAAATAAAAGAAATAAAAATATTATAATGCCATAATTATCATAAAGGCAATATTAAATATTAATATTTAAAATAATACTTTTGTAAATTCTAATATTTAGAAATAACACAATAGTAAACTAGATTGTCACATTAGTCTTAAAATTATCTGTTTTTTTTTAAATAAAAAAATATCAATTTAGTGACAAAATACATCTTACATATACAATAAAATAAAATAAATAAATAAAGCATTATGAGTTCTTCATGAACTATACAATGTTATTTCGCTATCCTTCAGGGATGCTTTGCTTTTGTTACAAACAATGATCTAAAAATTATAACCATCCTTCTGGGATGCGTTAAAATTAAAACCATCCTTCTGGGATGCAAAAAGTTATTTCTTCTTTCTCTAATTCAATTCCACCGAATAAACAAAAATAATTCTTTCATGCTTTAAGCCAAATCCACCTTTTAATCCTTTGACACAATTAAATTTATTTGTGCACTATCCATCAAAATTGGAATCATTGTAAAGCCACATGTGTTATCCACAACCTCAACAACATCAACCCATCTTACTTAAAATTGAGTTGCTACCTGAGTTTTTTTTTATATATAATATTCTTAAACATACATTAATTCTATGACAAATAAAATTACAATAAAATTACATAATCTTAACCATAAAATTACAATAAAATCATTGAACAATAAAATTACAAAATTTTAAATGTCCTAATATGATTATATTTACTGAATATTATAAATAAATAAAAACAATGATCTCCTCCAAATCATACCTGGGAGCGTCGTGCTGATAACGTATTATAAACTAAATGAAACTATATGGAGATCAAAAGATAGGAAGAGAAGAGAACAAGCAACATAGTATTATATTCTTCTCAAGGGTGAACTTTACATTATAATATGGGTCTTATTTATAGGACCCAAGGGAGGTAGAAAATTATGTACATTAAAGTGGAATAGGAAGATGAAGAATAAGAAGAGGGATGGACATCCACTAGTATAAATGTTTATAACAAGAATCAATTTGTAAAACTTGAAAATTATTAAGGACAAATTGCATTTTTTAAATTTAAACTATGAGGTAAATTTGAAAATATAATGTTAAAAATATAAAATCTTCCATTTGGATCCTCGTTAAACTATACACAGTATTCAAAACTGAATCCTCATGAAATCTTTGCTTGAAATCGTCTTGAATCTTCCATCACCAAGAATGTTGCTCCAAAGTCTCTTTTCTGCAACGATCCCTCCTTGATCCTATCGGTATCTTGAATGTTGGTATATCCTAAGATTGAGAAGAACTCCCACTTTTTGTGTAGGCTTCCACCAAATACTACTATAGTAATTCGGGAGAAAATAACCTCCTTATTTTCCACTGTACTTATGAAAACAAGTCACGTCCGCACACACTTTGCAAACCTCTAAAAACTCAAGAAATCTTCAAAGAAGTTTTAATCACAATAACATAATCTACTAAATAAAATCATACATATCAAAAGAAGAGATTTAGATTCGTACAAAAATAGAAACTAAATGAGATAGAAGATGAAAGAATTTGTTTGCAAAACACTTAAAGCAGATTCAAAATCCTTTTGAATATGAGATAAAAAGTGTGTTGTGAAATTTCAAATCAATAATGAAAGTGTGTAATGGAGAAGTGATGGAGCAGTATCAGATACCTTGGAGAAGGTGCACTACTATAAATAACGCTTTTCGTGACGAAGCGTTCACGTCACAAAAAAACGAGGTTTTATTGCAAGCGCCGTATATATATATATATATATATATATATATATATATATATATATATATATATATATATATATATATATATGTAAACAAGTTGCCTCAATTTTTATAAAAACCGAGGTGATATACCATTCAGGACAAGCTTCGAATCCCAACTAATGCACTTTATGTTTTTATTTGTTAACAACTATAAAATAAACGATGGACTTTATCCCAACTCACGCTTTTCGTGACGAAGTTTTCACGTCATTAAAAAAATCGAGGTTTTATTGCAAGGCGCGCCGTATATATATATATATATATATATATGAGGAGGGATCAAATTACACCCGAAGAGTTACACCACGAGTTACACTCGTTCAATAACTACATCTCGAATTAATATTTTTTAAATTCAACCGTTGGATTGAAACATAATATCATATAGATCATACCTATAAAGTTTGAGCTTAATCTATAATGATTTACTATGTCATTGAATTACATCAAAATTAACGTTATATGGAAGCTCATTTTAACGTTAATCTTTGGATATCTTGATGATATAGTAAATCATTACAGATTAAGCTCAAACTTTATAGGTATGATCTATATGATATTATGTTTCAATCGAACGGTTGAATTTAAAAAATATTAATTCGAAATGTGGTTATTGAACGAGTGTAACTCGTGGTGTAACTCTTCGGGTGTAATTTGATCCCTCCTCTATATATATATATATATATATATATATATATATATATATATATATATATATAAACAACAAGTTGCCTCGATTTTTATAAAAACCGAGGTGATAAACCATTCTGGACAAGCTTCAAATTCCAACTAATGCACTTTATATTTTTATTTGTTAACAACTGTAAAATAAATGATTTATCCCTTCGGTTTCTTTGATAAACTGAAGGATAAAATAATCATATTTTTCTATAAAACACTTTCTGAACATATTTTACCCTAATATTATCTTATTTGTAGCCGCTCCACGTCGAATGCATCATTTTTTTAGGATGGATTGCAAAACTAAAAAAAAAGTTCTTCTACCTTGAACAAAATATTTTTTTAGCTTTTGCAATCCATCTCAAACAATGATGTTGATGTTGTTGTCGTTGTTGTTGAATGTTTTGAACAACTATGATTTATTCCTAAAAGTATTTACTGATGGGTTGCAAGTGCTGAAAAAATATTTTCCAATTTTTGGAACAAACACCTGATTAGAAGTTGGATGCATTCCAAGCATGCAAATTGTATACGCTAGTGAAAGCAGTGATAATGATAATATCAACAATCAATCTTGGTGAAGGTATGTTGACATTAAAGACAGATCTTTACAACCTGGTATGGGACTTGGACATGCTGCATTTTTTATATTCTGGATAAACAATCTTGATATTCTGCGAAGATTTGTTGCATAAAATGTATATTTGATATTTTGGGTAAACAATGTAACCATTTAAAAAAACTCTAACCTCTCGGTTTTGTTTTAAAATCGAGGGGTTAAATTAAAATAGCAAAAAGAATTAACAAAAATGCTTACATTGTTTACCCAATATTAAAAATACATTGTATGCAACAAATATTGTATGGGACCTGCTCATGCTGTAATTTTAATATTCTGGGTAAACAATCTGATATTCTACAAAGATTTATTTCATACAATGTATTTTTAATATTCTGGGTAAATAATGTAACCATTTTTGATACAAAAATATTTTATTTCTCTAACCCCTCGGTTGTTTTAAAAATCGATATGATAGTTAAGTGTTTTTTTCACTATTTTCAATCAAAGATCTTAAACAAATACTTGTCGTCCATTTAAAGGTTATCAATGCTCAAGAATCCACCATTAGTGATCCGCGTTCTCTTATATATGTTCTCTTACAAAATTGGAAATCTAAATGAAACATATGAAACCTAAGGAAACTTGGAAAAGTTATCTTCGATGGATTGCAAGAGCAGAAAATCATCTGGGTTTAAGGTTTATTCTATTTAATGTTTATTTGTACCGAAAATATTTTTTATTATATATTTTAATTATCTTACCTTTTTTTACCAGAAACAAATACATGCAAGATTCGCACATGAAAGAGTTTCCCTGTATTTGATCTTGTCCAGAATATCAAAGAATTGAAGATCAAACATATGATCTTCATGGAAAATTAATGTAATATTCTTTACAAACACTGTAACGAGTTTTATTAAAAAAATGTAATATTGTGGTAAACATTATAACGAGTTTTATTAAAAAAAACTAATGACCCCTCAATTTTTATAATAAAGCGATATAAAAAGGCACTAGTTTTTGTAAATAATAAAAGTGGGTTCGATACCCATGCCATAATAAACCTTTACCTCGGTGTTTCAAAAACCGAGGTGTTAAGTCACTATTTTTCACGACGCCCTTCGTTACCTCGATTCTTTTGTCGAGGTTAAATGTATTTCGCGTCTGATGTTAGAAGCGCATTTTGTAGTAATGGTGTATGATAGAGTGCCTAAAGAGATTCTGTGGAAAGCCTTAGAGAAGAAAGGGGTTAGGATTGTGTATATTCTAGCTATCCAAGATATATATGAAGGCGTATCGACTAGCGTGCGAACACACGGTGGAGAGACAAAAAAAATTCCCATTACATTAGGTTTGCATCAAGATTCAACCCTAAGCCCATACCTTTTAACCTTAATTTTGGATATTATCACGGAACACATCCAAGAGATAGCACAGATATGCATGTTTTTCCTAGATAATATAGTCCTACTTGGAAATTTGAAGGAGGATTTAAATGAAAAGTTGAAGACTTGGAGACGAGCTTTAGAAACATATGGTTTTCGCCTAATCAGAAGTAAGACGGAGTATATGGAATGCAAGTTCAAACAAAGAATAAGCATTTCTAACATAGAGGTGAAAGTTGGAGACTGTATCATCCCTCAAGTCACATGATTTAAATATATTGGGTCTGTATTACAAAATGATAGAGAAATAGAAGGGGATGCAAACCATCAAATTCAAGATGGGTGGCTGAAATGGAGGAGAGTTTCAGGGATTTTATGTGACGCAAAGGTACCGATCATGCTGAAGGGAAATTTTTATCGGACCACGGTTAGACTTGCGATGTTGTACGCGACAAAATGTTGGATGCTTAAGAATTAACACGAGAATAAAGTAAGTGTAATAGATGTGAGAATGTTGCGTTGGATGTGTTGTAAGACTAAAAATGATAAGATTAGAAATGAAAATATTAGAGAGAGTGTCGGGGTAGCACCTAAAGTAGAGAAGATGGTGGAAAATAGACTTAATTAGTTTGCGTATGTAAAGAGAAGACATGTAGATTTTGTGGTAAGAAGGGTATATCAGATAGAGAGAATTTAGACAACTGAAGAAAGAGGAATATCTAAAAAGACTATAAGATAAAATTATTAAGAAAGATCTTGAGTATAATAATTTAGATAGAAACATGGTTCTCGACACAACATTATGGAAAAAAACAGATCCATGCAGCCTGTAACAACCCGATTTTATTAGTTATTTTATTAATTATTTTATTGGATGTTTTATTTAATTATTTATTTATTTAATTATTATGTGGTATAATAAGTATTTAATTATTTAATTATGTGTGTATTTGTGCTATTTGGGTTAATTATGTTATTAGAGAGATATTACTAGTTGGGCCTAAATAGTGAAAATAGAATATTAGATGGATTTGTGGGTTAAGCCCAAAATAATATAATACTAAGATAGGGTTTTAGTGGAAAAGAGGTTTTAGAACTCATTATTGTAAAAGAGGAGAAAGAGGCCAGAGGAGAAAAGGGAGAAAGAGGAAGTTTGGAACTAGAAGAGGAAGAAAGAGATTCTTCAAGAGGTAAGGGTGTGATTTCATGTTGTTATGGTTCTATGTGATTTTATGCAAATGGGTAGGATATATGATTAGAATTGGGTATCTCATTTTTCCTAATTTGGAGTAGTTAGGTTTTGGTTTGAAACTTTGGATTTGATGATGAAATAGGAGAAATTGATATGATTGGTTAGTACCCATAAATAGAAATGAATTAGGTTGTTATTGTATGATGATAATCTGGTGTTGATTGGTGTATTTTGAACCTATAACATGTGAAAATCGGATTTGGTTTGGGTTGGAAGGGTGCTGAAAAATACACAGTATTTTTCTGTTTCAGGTGTGATTCGTGGGGTGAGAGTTTTACTTCGTCGGGAGAGCGTTCGCTCAGATGTCTACGTCGGGCGAGACCAGTGGGAGAGAGGGGGGAAAATGTGACCAAGTTTTTGGAATGGAGCGCCAAGCGAGCGAGAGGTTCCATCGGGTGAAAGAATTCAGTTTTATGAATTTTCTAAAGGGGGTAACTTTTGATCCGTAACTCCATTTTATGTGTCATTCGAAGTAAGAGGAATCTAATGAAATTATATTTATGATAGAACTAGAATTGTTGGCACTTGATGACTTAATTATGATGTGGTTGTATAATAATATGTATTTATGTGAATATGTGTTATGGCTTGATGGAATGTGAATAATATGTGTTGGTATGGTATATTATATATGATTCATGATTGTGTGCAAATGAATATATGCTATTTGAATGTACCTTGTTGTGGATGATTACTTGATGCATGTTGTGCAGTTTTTGGTGGGTAATTCATATGAGATGGATTATTGTGGTATGCGTATATTATTAAGATGGGTTAAATATGTTTTTGGTCCCTATAAATATCTCAGTTTTGACTTTTAGTCCCTATAAAAAATATATTGACTTTTAGTCCCTATAAAATTACTTTTGCATTCACTTTTGGTCCCTCTACAAGGACTAAAACTGAGTGCAAAAGTAATTTTATAGGGACTAAAAATCAATATTATTTTTATAGGGACTAAAAGTCATTTTGGGTAATTTTATAGGGACTAAAAACATATTTAACCCTATTAAGATTTGTTGAGTTGCACATGCATCATTTGTGTCAAGAGGCAATGGGTGCTAGTCTCGCGGAGACTAGTGATTTGTCTCAAGCTCAGAGAGAGGGCCTGAAAGCTTAGAGAGCGGACTTTTTGCAGGTTATTTGTCTGGGATATGGACCCGGTATGTCCGGAAAGGATAACAGAGTTGGTACCACATGCATGAGTTGCATTTGTTGTCGTCGAATCACATACATTATGTTTATGGATGCTATGCAATGATGTGAACTTGTGATAATTGTGTTTGGATTATTTTGGCGATTAATTTTTGGAGCTTTCTTGTATAATTGAATATGTGAAATAGACTTGAGAAAATGCTATTTACATGATTATGCAAGGTGTAATGAATATATATATATATATATATATATATATATATATATATATATATATATATATATATATATATATATATATATATATATATATATATATATATATATATATATATATTATGCATTGCTTGTTTTTACATATTTCTATGATGATGTGAATTCTCACCCTTCTGTTGGAATGATGTTCTATGTGACATCGCTCAAGTACCGAAGATAGTGGTGCTCTACACGAGGATAGCGAATAGGCCTAGTTTGGTCTTTTCCATTAATTTAGGTAGTGAGTCAATGCTCTGGTCATGTAACACTTGGGGGTCGCTATGTGTTGAACTCATGTTTTATTTTATTGAGATGTATTATGATGTTTTTCCTTAAAGATTATGTATTTATCAGATGTTAATGGTTGTTGAGTGGCCTTAGTGCCTAGTATCTTTGGATTTGTTTATCTTATGCTGAATTAATAAGGATATGGAGACATGATCATAGTATGTGATATGATTATTGTTAATACATGAGTATTTGTTATTTTCGTTGTGATATGCATTCGTTGAGAAACATAATGTTCCATATGTGTTATATATTTATGACCAGGTATATCTGTGTTCAAGATATTGTATTGTTGGTCTTTGAAATCTTTTAGTTTTGGGGAGCGTCGATGTGACACCCTTTGTATGTATGCATGTTAATTTACTCTGATTGTATGTTTTATTTCTGGGGTTATAGAAATGGGTGTTACATTGCCGACCCAGCTTGTCATACCCCAAATTTGTCCTACCCTTTATTAGATAATTTGGCTTGTATATTTAGTTATCCTCATATTCACATATCCTCCATGAGGTCATACAATAAATCATGCATCATTGGTCTTTACCTTGACATTGGGATTAAGGACCATCAAGTCATGGTTTTTTCTTAATTCAAGATCATTAAGCAATAAGGTACACTACAAAAAATGTTCTCTCCAGCGACGTGATTCCCACGCCACAAAAAGGAATATCACGTCACCACACAAAATTTGCGACGTGAGAGTCTATGTCGCAGGGGGAAAGGTGGTAAATTAATAGTGTCATGTTTTTCACATCACTATTCAGTGACATTTAAAACACGTCGCTATATCCTACACACTATCCAACTAATATTCCTGCCACAGCAGGCATGCAGTAGGTTTGCAGGGATGGCACAACTAACGGAGAAAGTTTGTGGCGTGTTTTTCATGCCACTGATTAGTGACATGGGAAACGTGCCACTTTTTTTTTATTTTGCATCTAGCGACGTGAATAACATGTCACTAAATTTGTGACATGTAAATCACTTCACTAAACAAAATTCTTTTTAATAAAAAAAACATAATTATTGTTATTAAAAAAGGTTTTTATTATTAATAAAGAATTATAATTAATATAATAAAATATAAAATATAATTAATAAATAATAAATAATATGAATATTAATATTAATAAAATATATTTATTAAATAATATAATAAAATATAAAATATAAAATATAAGTAATAAACAAAATATAAATTAAAATTCATCATACATCAATTAAAATTTAATATCTTACATCCATTAAAATTAAAATTAAAATTAAAACTAAAATATAATTAATATTACATAATAATTAAGTATCTCCTGGATCGGGAAAATCATCAAGGTTTAAATCTTCATCATTATCTTGTTGATTTGCCGGTGCACCACCAACTCCAACGTTTCCACCAAACATTTGATTACCGCTTCCATGAAATTGCATAAATAGCCGCATTTGCTCCTCCATCTCCGCTTGCCTCTTGGCCATTATCTCTATTTGTCTTTGTTGCCCCTCCATCTCCGCTTGCCTCTTCGTCATTGCCTCTATTTGTCGTTGTTGCTCCTCTAATTGGGTTTTTAACGCCGTCTCACGTTGCTCTGACTCGCGTCTCGCCTCACTTACCGCCAATTGTCTTATTGTTTCCATCATTTGCGGGGACAATTGTGCTGGGCGTGACGATCCTTCCCCATCTCTAACTCTTTCAAATAAATTTCTATCACCACTTCTCAAGCATCCCGCCATACTTCCACCACCAAAAAAACATCCATTAGGACCTTTTCCGCCAATAACTTCATTCCAAATATGAAAATCAACATCTGGATGAAGCGGTTGTCCTTCCATAGGAGTATATTTCGGATTAGTGACCAAAAATTCTACAAGCAATGTTTGATAATCCTCCTACACATACAATAAAAATATTAAATATAAAACTTAAATTAAATTAACTTAAATAAAATAAAAATCAGTTGTCACGTGATTCTCATGCCACAACTTCAGTTGCCACATGTAAATCATGCTGCAACTTCTTAGTTGCCACGTGAAAATCACGTCACAAAGTTGTCATTAAAATAAAAAAATATTCATAATGTAAATTGAATAACTTACCAAAGCTTGCCGTGTACGCTCATCAACATACTCTCCCGACTTTTTTGTCCGAGTCTCCTTAACTAACTCGACCATGAGTGGTTTTCTCCCCAACCTCTTTTCCTAAATAATAAAATTAACTTTAATTAAATACATATAATAATTAATCAAAACATAACTTCAATATATAAGTGGTAGTAATTACCATGCGTCGCATATGTTCGTAGGTACTTATACTTCCACCAGCATTAACGTGCCCACCTTTTTCAGATGCCCTCATTTTTTTGGCACTTTCAGACTTAGCTTTAAATTGAGGTGAATCCCAATAGACCAGAAGTTTATCAAGAGTGTCTTTGCCCATCCAAGCGGGATAACTATCATCACGTTCCCAACGCTTTCTAACACGTCGTAAGGTGTCAGAAAGTCTTTTTGATGCTCTGGTGAAAAAGACTTTTTTAACATCCTTCTCGCTCAAAATATCCCATGTGCACTTTTCCTGTTGACATTAAGATAAACAATTAGAAAATTATAATAATTTTTTTTAAATAAACAATAATTCAAAAACAAATTAATTATACCTTAAATTTTTTAAACCAATCATCTCTATTTGGAACTTCTCCAAATCTCGTCCAACATCATTTTTATGAAGAATTCCAAGCACCTATCAGGGACATTCCAATTTGCCTTGGTAGCCAATAATCTCACACACATTGATAACTTTGAATCTGACGACCCCTCAAACAACGGTATATTCATCTCATTCAACAACTGATAAAATCTGTGTGCTTCCTCATTCGACAACTCTTCCCCACCAAAATCTTCAGGTTGATCATAGGTCATGTTCACACCGAAAGCATCCTCAACCATGTCACCAATCAGATTAAAATTTTCCTCGTATTCCATAGTCGGACGACTGCTTGAAGCATGCGTATTGCTAGTCTTTGGCACGTTCATCGACAGTTGTTCACCATTAGACGTCCAAACCCAATAATTTTCAATGAAACCTCTTCTATACAAATGACGTTCTACTTCCTCTGGGTCACTAATTATACGTCTACAATCACATTTAAGACAAGGGCACCTAACTCCCCCTTCGCTTCGACAACATTCCTGAGCAAACGCCCACTTTATAAACCCATTAACTCCTTCTATAAAATTGGGTTTAAGTCCACTTCTTCCTGGATACAATCTATCATACATCCAACTACGATAGTACAAATAATATTCCATACTGCACACATTCAATTATTATCTTTTTAGTAACTATAATTAAAATTTAACTATATTAAATCATTCTACATCACATCATGTAACTAAACAAATTTTAAAACAATATTATTTTAAAACAAGTTAGGTATTAAAAAAAAATACTACATCACATTGTTTTTTTCTATACAATGGTGTTTTCTATATCAATTTTTTAATACATATAGACAATTTTTTAAGTAAAATTATATATAACAATCAATTTTAAAAATATTTCAACATAAAACAAGATTTTATAATCTATTACTATAAAGTCTTTCAACATGTTTTTTTTTTACTCTCGTGTTAAATAATTAATCTATTTATATAAATATCTTTTTAAAAATATTTTAATTTCTAACTTTTTTTAATTTTTTAATATATATTAATTATCATTTAAAATTGAATTAATTATTAAAATTTGTATTAATTAATAAATATTGATTACATCTCTAGTTTACATAGATATTAATTATTATAAAAAAACATTTCATTTTTAATAATTATTAAAATTTTAATAAATATTAACTATTATAAAAAACATTTCATTTTTTAAATATAAATACTTTTTAGTAAAAAAAAAAGTAACAAATAAATAACTTTTTAAAAAGAAAGTTCCTTATTAAAAAAGTAATCTTGTTTTACATAACTTTAAAAAAGTAATCTTGTTTTGCATAACTATAAAAAAAGTAATCCTTATTAAAAAAATTCCAAATGTTAGTAATTTTTATACATATAATATTCTGCTTTTTATTTATAATTCTTTAAAAAAACTTATTTTTTTAAGACATATAATATTGTGTTATATATATATATATATATATATATATATATATATATATATATATATATATATATATATATATATATATATATATATATATATATATATAATCAATTTTTTAATACATATAGACAATTTTTAAAGTAAAATTATATATAACAATCCATTTTAAAAATATTTATAATAAAATATTTTAATTATATATATATATATATATATATATATATATATATATATATATCTGTTTTATTAATTTTATAATAATATTTATTTTATAATCTATTTTTTAAAACATTTATAATCTATTTTTAATAATCTATTTTTAAATATATATATTTATATATAATCTGTTTTTATTAAAACTAATATTCTTTTTTTCAATAAAATATATATATATATATATATATATATATATATATATATATATATATATATATATTATTTTAAAAATTATATATACAAATTATTTCTATCTTCCTAATAACAGATTAAATAAAAAATAAATGTATAACAGATTAAATTAAAACTAATATTCTTTTATTTCAATAAAATGTATATTTTATTTTAAAAGTTATATATAAATAAAATGTATAACAGATTTAATAAAAAATAAATAAAAAATAACAAAACAAAACAAATAATACCTACAAATACAAAACAAATAAAATGTATAACAGATTTAATGTATATTTCATTAAAGTGTATAACAAAACAAATAATACCTACAAATACAAAAACTATACCTAATAACACATTAAATAAAAAATAAATGCTAAAAATACCTCTATCTTCCTCTATTATTTCTTCAAATGTCCCTCTAGAAGCTCCTTCAAACACAGTTTAATACCTACAACAAACAGATTTTTATTAACAACAAAATTATAGCAAAACAGATTTTATTAAATGAAATAAGAAATTAAAAGGGCTTGGAGAAATACCTTGTAAAATTATAATAGATTGTGTAATTGAAATGGTTAATTTAGAGAAATGAAATTGGGGAAGAGATTGGGGAAGAAGAGTTTGAGAAGATTGGGTTTGAGAGAGATGGAGATGGTAAATTTGTGAAATGAAGATGTGGAACACGAAGCAAAGAGTGAAGGAAATCTGGGAAACATATAAGAGAACCAGCGACATGATTTACAAGTCGCTATTTTCACACATGACTAACACGTCGCAAAACACCAACGGTCATCTGACCCTGCAAAAGCTGCAAATGTCTACCAATCAACGACGTTTCTTTCACGTCGCTAGGTTCACACGTGCAAAACACGTCGCTAGTTTGGCAACGGTCAACAAAAGCCTGTGCAATGTCTGTTTGAGTCAGACAACTTTACTAGCGACGTGAAATTAATGTCGCTAGTTTGAATTTCAAAATTTTTAAACTCCCCCCATTTGAAATCCACCGCCCATTTTTATTTTATTTTGTTTTTTCAAATAGCGACGTGTTTTGCACATCGGTATTTTTTTTTTAAAATAAAAACGCTGACACACACAATTGTAATGTCATCTGTAATACTTTATGAATATAATATGCAGTGACGTGATTATCACGTCGGAACAGCCATAATTTTAACACGTGATAATCACGTCACTATATTAAGCGGCTGGAGAGCTTGTTTCTTGTAGTGGTAATCTGGCATCCTCATTTCTCAAGTTCACTTAAAGCACAAGAGTTCCTGAGATATTCAATAGTGCATGGTTTCATTGTTTCAAGGTTAATCACAAGCTCATATTCAACTGGCACAAGATTAGGGTTTTGGCCAAAGTCAACCTATGGTTGACTTTTTGAGCAAAAATTGATTCCATTGGTCAATATATGATCTGATAGTTTTAAAAAATGATGCTAGCAGTCTGACACCAGTGGGATGAAGTTAGTTATTTGTAACTTCTAATATGATAGTCCTTAAAGTTCTTGTTGGCATTTTTCATACTGGTGATATGATTATCCCTATACTTTATAAGTCATTCAGGGGCAAAAATGTTCTAAAGGATCCTCTAGGAGTCCATTGAATGGATCTGATGGTTTTGTCTCAAGTTCTTGCATGGGTCCACAGCGTGTTTGATCAAAGTATGTTAAGTCTTGGCTTAAACTGGAAAAACTCTCTGGAGTCGTTAAAGAACCCACATTTGAATGACAAAGTTCTTTTTTCAATTCATTCGCTTAAAGATAATATAATCACAACTTGGAGCTATCAACCCATTTGTTGTGATGTGAGCTAAAGTCTCACATTGGTTAGAAAAATGGAGGTTGAACATTTAATAAGTGAGAGGGTCCATATACCTAATGTCTTAAGGTTTTTGGTGAATATGTGGTGTCACTCTCACTTGTGCGGTTGCTTTTGACCCAATGCATATGCTTTCCTCGTGACTTATCACTAGTATCAGAGTTGATGGTTCAAGTAAATGACGACTCTCTGTATCGAAAGTCTTCCTGACAAAGTAATGGTCAGACGACGTATTCCGTTGAAACGCCTGTGACGTGGTAAGGGTGTCAACAGTGGTATAAGTGTATGCGAGTCAAAGAGGTTCCGCTTGAGGGAGAGCATATAAGTGGATGAACTCACTTGAGAGAGAGATTGTTGTGATACAAGTATGAGTTAGAAGTCTCACATTGTTTAGAAAAATGGAGGTTGAACGCTTTTTAAGTGAGAGAACTCATATACTTCATGTATTAAGGTTTTAGGTGAATGTGTGATGTCTCTCTCACTAATATTAACTAGTGGAATACTCGTGCATTCGCACGAGTACTGGTGTGAGACGCAGAATTGTAAACCGTTATTTGCAAATTAGAATAAAAAAATTGATAATTAAATTAAAAGTAAACTGAAGAGAGAAAATGCAAAGAAAAATGGTAATGATTAAGTAAACAAATTAAAATTGTGACCGGCTATTTGCGATGTTGTAATGATTAGACGGAAAAAAATGATAATGATAACGAAGATCGATTACAGATCTCAATTGGTAAAAACAATACAAATAATTAACTTTATATACGTGACATTTGTTGTTTGCCAAAGTAACATCAAATTTAAATCGAATTTTGTCACCAAATTTAAACAAATTAGATTCATAAAAATCACTTCATCCGTATACTAATTTAGTGCAGTATAGATCATTAGTGTTTAACAATAATATTAATGTAGTTGCATTTAACTCAATAAGTATGTTTCCCTCGTGATCATCACCATCATCTATTAACTTTAACTATCCGTCAACAATAAGTAATAAGTTTTCTCCATTAAAAGATTAATTAAAAAATTTCATATTAAAAATTACAAAAGTCCAGTAAAAAAAAGTTACAATATAATGAAATAGTGCACATATTCAAATTCAACCAAGAAATAAAAACAAATATTTTGCAGCATCACATCCCAATAATAGATATAGCTATTCTGGTCAAAGGTTCAACAATAGAAAGAATTTACTTTATTTACACCAAACTTGTTTCCCATTTTCTACTTCATTAATCAATAAAAAGTCTATAAGAAAAAGTACCAAAACGTAGCATTGAAATTCAAATAAACAAAAAATACATAAAATATGGTAAAAAAAACAACTTTTATCATTGTCACATTACCTTAAAAAAATGAAAAACGTGTAAAACAAACCAGCTAAGGTTATCTATGTAAATAGAATGCCATTTTAATCGGAAAACTAAAATAAGCAAATAACAAAATCTATTCTAATAACAAATATAAAATGTAACAATTTTTTTCCAGTATTTGAAACATGCATAACGTTTTTTGTTATAACTGTTTCATCAAATTTAATCAATAACCAGCCACATTGTACTATTCTTGTTTCCCCTTATTGATTCATACGTAAAAAATTGATTCTGGTATTCATTAAGGTATCTGTGGTTAAGAATCTGATTCTTAATCACAGATTCTTTAAGGTTTGTTTGATAACATGATGAATTGTTTTTCATGCTGCAAGTCAGAGGTTGAAACACCTTCTTATAAGAAAAAACGTTCCAAATATGTTTCCAAAGGAAGGAGAACATTCAAATCATTAGCAGCGGCTATGTCACTCAAAACAGGTTCGCGGTTTGATAATTGATTCGTTCGTGATTAATTGAATCGTCTTTTCGAATTCTATCATAAACTATTTTGTTAATTATGTGTATGTGCGCGCGCGTGTGCATGTGCATAATAATGAAATTTGTAGGTAGTAGCAGACATAGACAGATTACAGCGGAGATATTAAAATACGGAACAGCGCAAAATGATGTTAAAGTATTAACGTATGAAGAAGTGGCTGAGGCGACGAATAACTTCAGTTCGGATAGTCTTATCGGAGAAGGTGGATTCGGGAATGTTTATAAAGGATATATAAAGAGCATTGAACAGGTTTGTGTTTTTTGTATGTTTCTGTATTAGTTTTTTGTTTTTAAGAGTTATGAAATTCTCATGTTGAATATTTGTGTTTAGACGGTAGCTGTGAAGAAATTGAATAGGGATGGGGATCAAGGAACAAGAGAATTTTTCGCCGAGGTTTTGATGTTGAGTATGGTGAAACATCCAAACCTTGTTAGGCTTGTTGGTTATTGTGTAGAAGATGATCAAAGGATTTTGGTTTATGAGCATATGGCTAATGGAAGCTTGGAGAATCACCTTCTAGGTAAGCATTAGTACCGAAAAACATCGTGTTACAATTTCGAAGACATGATTACCAAAACTAAGACCAGAATATGTTTGTTTGTCTCAGATATAGGTAATGATAAGGAACCATTGGATTGGCAAACAAGGATGAAAATTGCTGATGGAGCGGCAAGAGGACTTGAGTACCTGCATAATTCTGCAGATCCACCGATTATTTTCCGCGATTTTAAATCGTCTAATATACTATTAGATGAAAATTTCAATGCAAAGCTTTCTGATTTTGGTCTTGCTAAGATTGCTCCAATTGACGGTGAGGGTCAGGGTTTGGTCTCAACTCGGGTTATGGGGACTTACGGTTATTGCGCACCAGAGTATGCTGCTACTGGTCAATTATCCTCAAAATCAGATATTTATAGTTTCGGTGTTGTGTTTTTGGAAATTATCTCCGGTAGACGAGTTATCGACCCTGCAAGATCGGCAGAAGAACAAAACTTAATTGATTGGGTATGTCATATATCTATCCTCTAACTTTTACTCTTCAATAACGGCCGGTTTGTATTGAATTATTCAAGTTTATCTACTGGCATAAGCATTTGAGAGATTATTCGTGAAAGCTTATGAAACAATTGTCTTTGTTTATGATTTGGCAGGCGCAACCTTTGTTTAAGGACAGAACAAAGTTCACCCTAATGGCGGATCCTTTGCTTAAAGGCCAGTTTCCGGTGAAGGGACTATTTCAAGCACTAGCAGTGGCTGCAATGTGTCTACAAGAAGAAGCTGACACGCGGCCTTACATGGACGATGTGATAACAGCTCTTACGCATTTAGCAGTACACAAGACCGAAGAAAAAGACATAGCTGGTGAATCTCTAAAAATTGCTGGTCATGTTGAATCTTTTAGAGCTGCAAATTCAATTGGATCCGAAAGGGCATAATAATAGTAGCTACAATTTGGCCATAACACAGACTATAGGATTTCACTCGAAAAAAATGACAGCAAAAAAATGTGATTAGAGTGTGATTCTGTTTGTGTTAAATGTTTAGTTTTTAGTCATTTGCTTTTGGGATTGGAATCAGGATCCCTTTGATTCATCTTCTTTCTTTTATTTTTTCTCAAAGAAAGTTTCACCTGAGTTTCGGTTTCAATTTCATTTCATCATTGGACATTTGTAAACATTTGTTACAAATGTCCAAAAGTATAAATGTATGTCTCCAAATTCAATTGCATATACATTGTTATTGTTATTTGATTCATAAATATACATTGTTTCATATTTTATATCTAACACATTTCAACGAAATCAGCTTGTAACGCGACTAAATATGCATGAAAATTGAAACACAGAAGTAAAAAAAAGAGCATGATCCGAAAAAAGAACGAAGAAGATTATTTAATGATAATTCGGTAAAGGAGTAAATATATAATGTGAGCCGACATTTGGCCGAGATCAATAAATACATGTAAATGCGTACTGCAGTAGATCCGGATCCGGCTTAGAGATGAAAGTTGTTGAAATCATTCTTGAGGATCTTGTAGGTGTGACCCGGAATTCTGTTGAAGTGATTACTTTCATTTACTTCTGTAACAGCACAAATTTTCCTGAAGAATCTACTTGTTGTGTTTCTTTGCTTCTTCCTTTTCCATGCCATTGGCGAAAACCAGAAACTAGGCTTGGACATGAAAATGGTTCTATCAGAAACCATTTCCATGTCCGCGAAATGCTGCTGAGGTTTCTGCATAGTTCCTCTTCTATCTATCTCAATCTTCGTGAAATATTCAATTTCCTTTCTTACTAGTGATCCTATAGTGCCTCTTGTGCCTATAGCAACAGGTGCAGCCATTTGGACTTGTGCGAATGAGTTATTTGGCATTAGTTTTATAGTGCATGAGTTTGATGTTAAAAAATTGAATGAGGCTTGTAGTTGAAGAAAGATGGGATCATGGTTCTTAATTTTCAATTAGGTAGGGCATCATCTTTTTCTTTATTAAACTATACATGATTAAGTGCTTTATGAAAAGCAAATGCATGGAATTTCTCATTAATTGAAACTTTAAAAAGGTGAAATGAGTTGGTTTATGGACATCATATACTTTACACTTTTTGACACATGTTTCTGCCTAATCAAAAGTTTCTTATGCATACACTAGTGAGTGTTAACTAGGAATTTTTATTTGGTAATGGTATACATATGATTTTGAATCTGAAATTGCTGTTAAATTAGAATTAAAAAGCAGATTTTGAATTTCTCTGGCGCTTAAGTGATGGTTTACTTTCTTTTTTTATAATATTATGTTATGTTAAAGTTATTCTCCACCTTTCATGCCTTGGTTATGGGAAAGAGTGGGAAATGTGTCTTTCATAAACTTTGTGCAATAGTGATTGCAATCATATTCAATCAAATGGTAATTCAATAGTGATTGATATTTGTGCAGGAGTTGGTTGAGTTTCAATTCGGACCCATCCACTCTAAAGCATTAAGACAGACGCATAAATTGACATAACAATAATGCATCAATATAGATTAAAATATTATTTTAAAAAATTAATTAAATCTATACAAATATGTTAATGCTAGTACCCAAACGAACACGACACCGACACGATCTATGCAAAATAACATGGAGATTGTTCAAATTTGTTCTGGTGCAGAAAAGACACATGTGGAACCCGATGTTTCAATGTGTGCTGTTACATCTGGTCTCTTACAACAAATAGATGTTATTGCTATTATGGGTCTGACTTATTCTATCCAAGATTCACTTTACAAAGAAGATCAGATTCATGTTGAAGAGTTAATTTGAATGTATTGGTGCAACATGTTGAACACGATGCTTCAACATGTGTGCAATGCAACATGTGGCCTTGACGGCTGGCCATATGGCTGTTTCTTGGTGCACAATTTCAGATAGGAATTTAATCAGATTTGTTGCAGTTATTTTATCAATGTTTGTTCGATTTGTTTGACAGTTGGAGATGTTCAAATCAGATTTAAATTTGAATTTGAAAAATGATAAATCATATCTTATTGTTGGAGACAGACATGGAGAGATCATATTCAATAACTATTTTTTGGACAAAATCAAATTAAATATTCAAAGGAGAAAAACTCAGAAGACGTTGCTTTATAAGGAATCTCAAGTCTCACGTTTGAGACATGGATTTTATAGGCAAATACTAGGTACTTTGTGTTAGGGTTTTGAGTCTTTGTAACTTGTATTCCGCACTAATATCATCATAAGGGTTAGGGTAGAATCTTTGTGTGCACCACTCTATGTATCAGTAACTTGGCATAATTGTTGATTTGTCTTAGTTGAGTTGTAATATTTAGCGTTCAATAGGGTTTGTTATTAAAGTTGATCACTTGAGATTAGTGATTGAGAGAAAGAGAGAGGGGTTCTCATATTTAGAAGGAGACCTAAATATAAAGTCACTAGGATTAAGAAGGTGCATTGAACATCATGGGGTTGGTGTTCATAAAAGACTGAGTGTACTAATTCGAAGTAGTGAATATCCTTTCTTGGATAGAGTATCCTCCAAACGTAGGTGTTGTTTACACCGGACTGGGTTATCAATATCCGGTGTTATTTTTTACATTTACATTGACTCTATATTGTTGTCCATATGTGTGTTATATCTGGTTTAACTTGTTAGACTAGTTGTTCCAACATCATGTACAACATTTATCCCCTCATGAATTTAATTTCAATTGACATCGGAGCATACACCCTGTTCTGTTTGGATGAGCTTCAAGGAGGATTTTTTCTGTTCAAATGGAAAACACTAAGGGTGGAGGATCAGTCAACTAGCCACATGTTTTGGATGGCAGAATCTATGACTATTGGAAAGCAAATATGGTTGCTTTTCTTAAATCCATAGGGTGCAATGCTTGAAAGACTGTGGGTAAAGGTTGAAAACATCATGTTATCACTTTTCAAGATGGTTCTACAAGCTTAAATCCTGGAGTTGATTGGTCCAAAGATGAAGATGATGAAGCTCTTGAAAACGACAAAGCCTTTAATGTCATATTCAATGGTGTTAACAAGAATATGTTTAGACTAATCAACATATGTACTGAAGCTAAAGAAGCTTGAGAGACTCTCAAGACTACTCATGAAGGCACGTCCAAGGTTAGGATGTCAAGGCTCCACCTCCTCACAATTGAGTTTGAAAGTCTGAACATGATGGAAGATGAATTCGTATCTGACTTAAACATTAGAGGTGATATAGTTAACAACTCTTTTGCTTTGGGAGAAATATCCTCAGATCTTTGCCTAATAAGATTGACATAAATGTAACTGCTATAGAAGAAGCCTGAGACTTAAGCACCTTGAAGGTCAATGAACTCATTGGTACCCTACAGACCTTTGAAGCTTCTATAAATGAAAGATCAGAAAAGAAGAACAAAGGTGCAACCTTTGTATTCAATACTCAAGTGAAGGTAGATTAAGGTGGTAAGGATACTGAAGATAGTCTTTCAGATGGTATAACTTTAGTTGGTTGAAAGTTCAACAAAGCTTTGAGAAGGATGGACAGACAATGGAAGACAAAAGGTCAAGACAAGATGTCCGACATCAGTCCTCAAAGCAAGAATAAAGATGAAGACAATTATATCAAAGGAAAAGGACCTAAATGTTATGAATGTGAACGATTTGGTCACAACAAATCTGAATGTCCGACCTTCCTAAAGAAACAGAAAAATGGATTCTCAATCACCTGGTCTGATTTTGATGATGACTGTGAAGGAGAAACAAAAAACGCAATAATGGCTTTCACTCTGAAATGTGTTTCAAATGATGAAGACATGCCTATAAAAGAATCTACTAAAACATATGGGATTCTGCATACAAAGTGGAAGAAAACATCAATGTGGAGAATCATAAAAGAACCATATGTATGTTTCAGAAGGAAAAGGTGATGTTGGTTTCTACCATCACAAATTTGAAAGAAGAACTAGTCTTACTAAACTCCAAAAGTGAATATATGACAAAATTTGCGCGTCTGTTCAACAATGGTTTAAATATGTTAGATGAATTAGTTTTTGGAGGTTGAAAAGATGTCTAGAAATCAAAAGGGAATGGGTTCTGAATTCTGCATTATCCAGAAAAACAAAAACTTCTCTGAGAAGTTTGTTCCTCCTAAAAAGAAGATTGAATTTATTATGTTAGACCACATGTCCCAGTGTCGTGCTCAACATGTGTTCCCTTATCACAAAATCCATAAGAACTTATCTTGGAGATGTATTCACTATGGTAATATGGACATATAAGGTCTTATTGTTACAACCTTTATGGCTATCTTCAGTCTTATAATATATGAAGACTGAAGAGAAAGGGTGGCAAAAAGGTACAAGGAAAAAGGAGAAGAAGCCCACACTTGCATTCAACAACGCATCCTCAATAGACAATTGGTACCTTGATATTGAATATTCTAGACCATGATTGGTGAAAATATGTATCTAGAAGATTTGAAGATCTACTCTAATAGTCATGATGTACTGGTGGAAGAAGGGTTGTCTATTGGCTTGATAAGCAAAAGTGAACTATGTGATCAAAATATGAATAGTAGTATCAACAAGGAGTGTCAAGTTGAGAAACAAGCCCAAATGCCTTACAAGAGTATGTTTCAACATCTTACTCATTTTTCTGAATTTCCACATATGGACTATATGAGAATCAAGCAAGGCGTTGTCATTGAAGGGAAGGCTGATGGTCATGCTGGAGGTTCTCCCAACACTGAATAAACAATAGTGGTTTAGAAGAAGAAACAAAAATGGTAATTATGGTATATTTAATGTTCCTTCTCATATCTTAGAAGTTTTTATCAACCAAAACCATGATAGTATGATTGATGTTGATCTTCATATGAGTTAGTTGAACCTTTGGCATGAGATGTGAGTTGCAGATACAACTCTCCATAATACTTCATATTATGACAAGATCGATATATATATATATATATATATATTGTTTGAATTGTGATAAATCTCCCACTCCTAGATGGATTTATAAGAAATCATTATCTTAGTCAAAAGGATCTTGATAATGAGACCTAGGAAACCACTCTAGGAAGTGAAGATGATGATAAAGATGTACCAGACATCTCCTCCATTATGTTGACAGAGTCTCAAATGCATAAGCAGTATGATGAACACATCCATAAATTGATATTGTCACAATTAGTGGTGGTGTTAACTCTTGACCTTATTGCCCACTTTGAAGATGTCAGATTGATACCAAAACTCCTCCGGCATCCAGAGTGTCCGACGAGTCTTGGGGCTACTATAATAGGTCGGCCAAAGGCTCAATAAAACGAGGCACACTCATCTTGTGCGCTCCATTGAGGCCAAAGTGTAAATACAGTTACATGACAGCTTCATGTACACAATCTTTGATCTCCAATTTGACCATACTCTTCTTCTTTATTGAACTAACTGGTGCATTCAAATGTTATCCATGCAAGCACACCATGCGCCGCCGTAAAGGAGATCAAAATCACCGTTCAAGATCGATTTCATCAACGCATTCTTCATTTATGATTTTTTTCGTGTAATTAGATAATCCATCTCAAGTTCCCGAATGAAACAAATATCACCAGCAATAAATATAAACTTGTACCATAAATTTTAAATAAATGGTGAAACCCATATAATTTAAATATGCTATATATAATTCAGGATCGTGCGAGTATGTTAGGCTATGTTTGGATTGATGGAACATAACAGAGCGGAATAGAACGTAACAGAGCGGAATGGAGCGGAACGAAATGGAATATATATCCCACTCCATTGTTTGATTATTTTTTAAAAATATCTCATCCCATCTCATATACCCCAAATTGGATGGAACACAAAATGGGGGAATTGGATGGAATGGGATGGAATGTATTCCATCATATTCCATTCCATTCCATCCATTATTAGCTAATCCAGACAATGGAACCTCATTAGGTTGCGGTGATATAATTCAAAATATGAATTATCATATTGTGACTTGGAACCTCATTAGGTTGCGGTGATATAATTCAAAATATGAATTATCATATTGTGACTTGAATTTTTTTTGAGAGAACACTTATTAGATACTCCCTCCGTCTCATAATAAGTGTCTTATTTGAGCTTTGCGCGGTTCTTAAGAAAATGATTATATGTTTTGATTTTAATGATACAATTAATATCATTTACTAAAATACCCTTATTTATTATAGGTAGTGGAGTTGTTGAAAAACGTGAAAGTTAATATATAGGGATATAGTAGTGAAAAAAATAATAAATGTTGCATTGGTATTCAAAAGAGACATTTATTTTGAGACATAAAAAAAATACAAATAAGACACTTATTATGAGACGGAGAGAGTATCTTTTGTATTTTGAATTGAACTGCAAATTTTCTCATACCATTGCAAATGCAACCGACAATCAAATCAAACAAAACAAAGTGGCAAGAAATCTTACATCCCAATTTCCAAGAATATCCATGTCAATCCATTGTGACAAAAGGAAAAAAAAAAAAAACATTAATGTTCATCCATGTCTATCTAAAACCCAAAACAAAACCTCTCTTTTTCAAAGAAAAGTAAAATACTAAATAAAAGAGAGAGAAAAGAAAAACAGAGAGAGAGAGAGAACAAAAACCTAATTCCTCCATCGAAAGAAATGCTTCAACAATGGTGATTTTCAGGTCTCTCAAATCAATCCTCCGAAACTCAAACACCATAGCTCGAACCTTCCTCATTCCAACAACCTCAACAACAATCACTCTCCCCTTTTCTCCATTACTGCACAACGCACTTTTCCCCCTTCCTTCTCACCACAACGGCCCTCTCTTCCTCGCTTCCCCGCCCTGGAAGCTCTCTCAATCCGCAACCCCTCTTTATCATCACCCTAAAGCCGTCGTTTTTCGTCGCAAGGTCAGCGCAATCAACCTCGATTTGATTCGAATCGCAACAAAAACCCCTTTACCACTCCACAACCATGTTGATTCCAGTTCCAACCAATCTCCTCAACACACACTTATCTACACTTTCCTCAATGCGCCAAATCTCATATCTATTACTCGATTGATTTCGGGTCCTTTTCTTGGATGGTAGCTACTACTTTGAATTTTTGCTTGGAATAATTTCAAAAAATTGTTTTTTTTTCATGTGTTAATTTGATTGAATTGTTTATAGGATGATAGTGAATGATATGTATACTTCAGCTATGGTGGGGTTGGCTATCTCTGGAGCTTCTGATTGGGTATGAAAAAAATTACATTTTTTTAATGCACTCTAGGCTGAAATGTAGGATGAAGTTTTCAATTTTTTTTTTGTGTTTATGTAATTGTAGCTTGATGGGTATGTGGCTAGGAAGATGAAGATTGATTCTGTAGTAGGTTCGTACCTTGATCCCCTTGCTGATAAGGTATGAATGAATTATAGTTTCTTCTTCTAAGGATAGTGCAATGTTAGCTGGAAATTGGGGTTGTGTTTTGTTTGATGGTCTGTTTTCAATCTATGATGTAGGTTCTTATTGGTTGTGTTGCTGTTGCAATGGTTCATCAAGATCTACTGCATCGTAAGTAGTGCTTGACTCAGGTAGCTGGTAAATTTTTGCTTTGTTAATGGTTTAGTTAACGTGATGAAATAGTATGTGTTCTCTATAATGTGTGAGTGAAAACCAAGTTGTGCAACAGCTTTTATCTCTGGCACAAGATCTTCAGTATTCAGGGCTGGCGACTGCGGGTACATTTGGATATAGCTTTTGTAGCAATATACTGTTTGTGTTTAATGAGTTTGGTAGCTGAAAGGGAAGGGAAATGCATGTACATTTGGATATAGTTTTTGTAGTTATATACTGTTTGTGCTTAATGAGTTCAGTAGCTGAAAGGGAAGGGTGTAGTAAGCATTTTGAGAAATGCCAGGGTCACACTCTAGTAATAATTGCCACGCCATTTGCTTTTTCTATTCTATTACGTAGTAGCCGGCAAAACAAGTTGAGTAGTCACATTTATTTATTTTATTGAATTTTTCTGCAACATCCTTGAATGATATGTTGGCAATCACCATATAACGAGATTCAGTGGTCTTTTCTGTGTCTACCATTTGCAAGCTCGTGTCGCCGCCAATTTTCTGGGCAATCTAAACTGTTTTCTAGACATGGGATCCATTTCTTATTTTCGAGTTTGTTCTATTATTGGGTTGTAGATTTTTTTCAGATCATCTTTTGAATTGCTTTTGAGTTGGGTTCAGAGTAGTGAATCCTGGATAGCGGTGCAGAGCGGCGGCCCCAAAAATGGGATAGCATATAGCAGGATGACTGCTATTTGATAGATAGTGCGACCCTATCATTTCTTAAGCCTTTGTATTCATATAATGGTTTCATATATCACATCTAAACTTTAGAGCAGATATACTACTTTGTATTCCATTTATATGGTGCAAAATTATTCATGTTGGTGTGTGATTTTGAAGCTGGACTCGTTGGACTTGTCGTATTCCGAGATTCCTTCCTTGTCGGTGGTGCGGTATTTCAAAGAGCTAGTAGCTTGGGTTGGAAGGTATGAAATTAGAACGTGGTTCATGAGTCGTGTTTTTTTACCTTATTCAGAAATTATAGAAATGAAGATGTCACCTTGACTTTGTGTGGTTATTTCAGTGGAAAAGCTGGTATGATTTTTTTAACCTCGATGGGACCGGTCGCCAAAAAGTCAAACCACTCTTTATAAGCAAGGTAAGGCATTATTGGTGATTTAGCGTATTCTTCAAATTGTTTCCCATTTTCTGAAGAGTAGTGTCAATTTGGACAGGTGAATACAGTGTTCCAGTTAGCGTTAGTTGCTGCAGCTCTTCTTCAACCCGATTTTGGAACTCCAGAAACTCAAGCATACATTACTTATCTAAGGTAATTTAAGCATTTTTCTTCTGAGCTGAATTCGGCTAGAGTTTTGGTTACCCTTAAGCTGATGTTTTTCCAAGTTATTGAACTTGATCGATTTTCTGGTGCAGCTGGTTAGTTGCTTCAACAACAGTGGGATCTAGTGCAGCTTATGGTTTACAATATATGAAAAGATCTGCAGTTGTATTAAAGTCGTCATAGTTGAAGTTTAGTTGGAGTGCTGATTTGAACAGTGTGCTTTTTTAGCAGCCAAATAATAGTATAATTATCACCCTAGTTAAGGAAAAGATAGAAGAAAATGTTACATTTATCGACCTGTTCTGTCAATGGACTAAACATATGCGGATCTGAGAATTTTGAGTAGAGATGGTATCATATATTTATAACTTTTGAAGTATATATTGTTTCATTTCTCAAGCAGAAATGTACATTATAATATAAGGCTTTGAGAGAAGTATAGTGTATCTTCATTAAAATGAAATATAGTGCTTTGGAAGGAAAAAGCTATGTTAAAAAATGATAAAATTACACATATTTTGCAGGTAAAGCAACTATATTGAAAATGATAAAATTAGACATAATTTGTAGGTAAAGCAAAGACGGTTTGAGGAGATGGAAAAGAATTGTCATACCAAATGCTCGTCAAGAGGCAATGGAGGGGTTGGCATACCAAATTAAGGGTGTTTAAAAATATGGTTAATTGAACCATATTTCTGCATTGAACTAAAAAAAATTTGAACTATTTAAATGGTTAATGAACTGAACTATATATTAGAAACAATCTAGTTAACCAAAATTTAAGTTAAAACTAGTTTAACTAACTGTTTTTAAAAACATCAAAAATACTTTTTAATCAAAAAATTTTGATTTTTTTTTTTTGAAAATTAAGATTAAAAAGATACTTTTATTTATAAAAACTATAAACTTTTTCCAAAAAATAATAAAATAGTTAATTTCTTTCTCTAAATATTAAAATAAATTATTTTTTCTGAAAATAAAATAATTTTATAATATTTCAATTACTTGCATACCGATATAGTAAAATAGATAAATGTTATAGGAAGAAAATAAAAAATATAAATAATTAATTTTACATTTAAAATTATAAAACTATAATAACTATTGAATTGAATTAATGATAACTAGAGCCAACAATCAAGAAAGAGAAATGCTAGCAACACTCTCTTTTCAACACTCTCTCTAACACTCATTTTCTTATTGGTTGAAACATGTGTGGGTCCTACCACTTTATGTGGGATCCATTTCCAAAGTGAGGGACCCACACATGTTTTAACCAATAATAAAGTGAGTGTTAGAGAGAGTGTTGAAAAGAGAGTGTTGCTAGCACTCCTCATCAAGAAAATGTTTATTCATATAGAAATTATCTATCAAGTATTGCAAAACCGTCAAAAAATCACTTTCACAAACTGTTTAGACCGTTCCCGCAATATGGATTTTGGAGGCTTTGAGTGAAACCCACAATAATTTGCAAACTGCTCATAAGAAGTTATAAGAGGTGCAGTTTGAAAAATGTTCATTCGACCAAAGAATATGTAAAAACCGTTGAGTTTAGTTATTTTATCATGCAAGTGTCCTTTGGGAATGCCTTGACAGAGGTATAACTCTTCCACCCGAGATGAAAATATCGAAGGAGAAAATTCATCCTAAACATGAAATAGTGGATGACAAAGTGGTTGTTCTTGGTGAAAAGCCTTCCTTGTAGGTCGGTTTTTGTTTTACTTTTTTGTGTGCATAGAGGTTCTCTCTGGCCATTCATGTTTCTCTTGCTTGTAAGAATTTTTCAATGAATGAAACATTCTTATTGTTACATGTTTATTTTGTATGAGTTTTTTTTTTTTGTTTCCTGATCTCTTAATACTTTGAAAATGAGCGACGACTCTTTATTATTTATAACTCAATTTTTTTTCTTATTCTTACTATCTTTTATTCGAGGCTGTTGTTCTTGGTCTTTGGTAGCCATCGTGGAGTCACACTATTTATTGAACGATTTTGAGAAGTACTTCTGCCCAAGGATTTGCCGTTTTTCCTTGCCCCCAAGTTAAGACTTGCTTCGAGATCGACGTAAAGAGGTTTCACCTTCTGCACTATGGTGTGGAAATCTATCAATAGGGGGTGAGCCTGGATCACCACCTTCGTGTTCAAGGTTCTGGTGTCCTTGGTCAAGTGACTTCTTATAATTAGGGTTTGATTAGGGTTTAGTGGTACACTTGCAGTGTTTATGATATCACCTATTTATTGTCTGTGATTTAGACTTTGTGCATGTCAAGAATAAACTTGTCTTTCATATAATGATACATCGAAGATTTTTGGTAAAGAACTCATTTTTATTTTTGACCATGAAAGGATCACATTGTATGATTTTACATGAAAATATGAAAAATACGTAGCAAAAGCGACTTAGCTATGATTTTATTCAATCGGGTGATATTTCCTTGATGCGAAAGTGATTCCTTGTTGCGGAATTTCATGGTGTCGCGTGAGTCGTTGGGTTGGATTTTTACATCCTTGCATTTCTTTGCTAATTATTAGTGTTTCCACCTTCACTCAGTCTTGAGTAGAGCTTTCTCCCTTCAAATCATGTCTTGTACCTTGTTGTGATAGGTCGTATGGTGTTGTTCTTTGATAACATGTGCCTAGATTCATCAAACCAGGAGATGTGGCGTTTGGTGTTGACCTTTGATAACCTTTGTCTTTAAGGATCATCTTTCCTTTCATCCTTTTGTGCTTATCGTTTTAATATTCCTTTACTAATCAACTCTTTGATGGTGGCTTTCAGATGGAGGCATTCACCTAGGTCGTACAATGACGTTTGTGGAAGCGACAAAACCTTGACATGTTTGTCCTAGACGACTCTTGACGAGACGTGAGTATCTTACTCCATCTTCTTTGAATTCAGTGTTGGAATACTCTTGTCAAATATTTTCTCTTGAAGTGTTGAGAGGGATTCAATATGAGAATATGCCTCGAGGCCCCTGGTGTGCGTCCATGTCCCTGTCATCTCGACCTAGGATATCCCCAGACTGGTCATTTAGTGGATTCCATGACGCTTTATTTATTTCTATATCTTCAGTCAATAGCTTTTCTTCATATATGATTTGGCTCTAATGAAGATATCACTCATGCTCACGATGTCATCCAAACCTAACTTCTCACTAAACATATAGTATATCCTCAATCCTTTCTCGAACATTCATTATTTTAGATCATCATTGGATCCACCTACATTCATTACCATTTTTATGAACTAGTACATATACTCTCGAAGAGTTTCTCTCTTCTAGTCAATCCCGCAAAGGACGGAATGTAAGTTGTACTATGAATTCAGCACACAACATCTTCCGAGAATGTATATAAGTAAAACTCGTACTCTTCCTTCTCAAATATAAGTATAAAAATAAAATAAAATAATTTAGTCACAAATATAAATTAAAAACTTCAGTTACTCAACAAATGTAAAAAATTGATTTTTACTACCATTTGAGACTAGAGACAGGACAACTTAATGTTTATGTTATTCTGATGTCGGTGTGTAGAAAGTGAATATACCAATCGTAAAAGACAACTCTGGGATTGCACAACTCATCAGTCGAAAGGCACAAGTAATTAGTGTGAAATCATAGTCATGTAGTTAATAGGGCACTTGCTTTCTTGATGGAAGCGTGGTAAATCAATTCCTCATCACATGCTCACTATTACCCTTCTAAAGAGTTTAAATGAATGCTCTTTCATGTGTTCTAAATAAGCATTTTGGAACCCCATATAAACTTCCCTTTGACTATGCAAATAAATATTAATAAGAGAATTGAAGTTTCAGGCTACAAATACACATTCATATTTATCTAAACTAGAATAGCTAGATAAAAATGACCTAACCGCATCAGATTTATATATCATCGTATGTTAAAAGCTTTGTAAATGCATATTTATCTAAACTAGAATAGCTTAGATAAAAATGACCTAACCGCATCAGATTTATATATCATCATATGTTAAAAGCTTTGTAAATGCATTAGATTTGTATATGCTCATATGTTAAAAGCTTCAAGCCTAATTGGTTGATTTGCATATAAATGTTGGTGTTGCATGCTAACTAGGTATGTTAAAACGTCAAATCCTGTGATGTGAGGCAATAGTATTTTTAAATAAGTTTCACTGGTTCTTTGAACTAGTTAACAAAATCAACTCAAGTCTGTGCAAAGTTGGATTATTTTGTGGTCAGGTATGGTCCAAGACCCTATTTGATTCGGTTTATTTTGACTTTCTGAACATGCCTAGATATGAGTTGAAGATGTTAGCCAAAATTTAAAACATCTATTTACTATGACAATGCATATAGTTACATTATATGCATAGACATACAAATAAGAGTTGTGTCAACACAGAATCAACTACCTATAATATTGGGTGTATAACAGCAGACAGTGAAGCTATTGTCCAAGTTAAACAGAATTATATGCACAATTTCAGTAGAACAGAACACGCAATCCCTTCAATTGCTGGATTCAACAAACAATCAAGAACTAAAATGACAAGGCTCGTATATAACAGCAATTATCATTTCCATCAAACTGTAGAGAGAGAATGGCATAACAAGAAACCAAAAATTGAGTAATAATAATTAAAAAAATATACAGGTCCGCACAAACTCTCATGTAGGTTAGCATTTTCCACTAAACAAGAAAAAAGACAATTGAGATAATGTAATTGAAAGAAATAAAAGACAATTAGAATTCTATCGGTGTAAGCATTTCCAATACATTTTATTACCCTGACAAAGAAAGTGACTGTAAACATACAAAATTAATTTAGCACATCATCACCAGCAAACAATGGACTGAGCAAAACGCCGAGATGCAGAGAAAAATGGCAAAACAAAAGAATTCCATTTCAAAGCTGATGTTCCTGATAAAAGTTACCAAAAAATTACAGAACCACACTACAACACTCTTCATTCTTTAGGCAACCCTTCTTCAATTTCACTCCACTGCTCACTGTTTTCAGCAAACTTCTCCTTGATTTCCTTAATAATCTCTTTAGCATCATCAACCTTTGAAACACCAACAAGCCCATTCACAAGCTTTTTCATAGTAGTAAAATTCGGAACCCAACCTTTACCAATGCACTCCTTAGCAATCTCCAACGCAGACTCAAACTCCCCACCTTCACACAGAAAATAAACCATGGTAAAATAACAATCACCATCAACCCTAAAACCTCTTTTCTTCATATCAGCAAACAACCTCTTAGCCTCTTCAAGATCCCCTTCCCTACAAAACCCATTAATCAAATGAGTATAACTAACCGAATTTGGCTTCCTCCCTCTCGTGATCATCCCTTGAAACAAAGCCTTCGCCTCAGAAGATCTCTTCAACTTACACAAACTCTGAATCCTAACATTATAAGTACTAAGACCCGGATACAGCTTATACCTTTCCTCCATCAAATTCAACAACTTTCCAACTTCCTCAAACTTCTTCTCACTATAAAATCCACCAATCGAATTATTAATCGTTGTCGCGTTAGGTCTAACAGAGTTCCTATCCATTTCATCCAAAATCGAGAAAACAGAACTAGTCGAACCAGATTCAGCAAAAGACTTAATAACCAAATTATAAGTATCGACATTAGGTTGAATCGAGTAAATCTTCGGAAACTCAAGGTAAATTCTTGTTACCTCTTTGTGATTCTTCGCAATGAGTGAAGCAAGGATTAAAGCATTGAGCGATTTCACCGTCGGAACAATGTTGAGATCCTCACGCATGAATTTGAAAGTGGTTAAAGCTTGGTTAATCATGTTGGCTTGACCATAGAGAACGATAGCATGAGAGACGAAGCGTTCGTTGCGAAGATCGGACCGAGTTTGGAGAAGCTCGTCGATGAATTGACGGAGTGCGTCGAAGTGTTTCGCGGCGGTGAGTTTGGACGCGGCGCGGGAGAGGGCGAGGCGGTCGATGTGGGATTCAGGGGTGAGAGATGCGGCGCGGCAGATTTCGAGGATTGTTGAGGGGTTTGTTTCGGATTTGAGGAGACGGAGGGCGGATCGTGTTTTTTCCTTGGAGGTTAGGGGGGTTGAGGAGTTGGGGGAGAGGATTGTGGAGTAGCGGCGGAGAGTGTGGCGGAGATGCGACGCCATTGGTGGAGGTGGCAAAAAGTGGTTAGGGTTTTGCAGTGGAAATGATGGAGAGGGAGGGTTTAGAGTAACGAAGAGTGTGTGGGAAATGAAGATGGGAATGTGAAGATGTGCAAAACGATGCGTTTTGGTGGAAAAGTGGAGGAAAAAGAAATGAACCTGACGTGAATCGAACACGCAACCTTCTGATCTGGAGTCAGACGCGCTACCATTGCGCCACAGATCCATTTGTCTTAACCTCGCATTGAATGCATTATAGACTAATCAAGAGTCTTCATATTGTGTCTAGCATGTTGTTGAGAAGAATCTTCAGGTAATAAATAAATAATAAAGCAAAAATAATCTGGAATGATAGTTTCTGTGAATCTTAAGCTGGAATCCAATGATATTACTAACATAAAATAAAGTAAAATGAACTAATGTAAACATAAATAAATGAATAAATTGCAAGTAAAATGATAGTATAAAAAAATGAAATAATGTGTCTAAAAGTGGTATTTGTAGACAAAATGGCATAACACTTCATCCAATTGGTCACGAACGTGTTCTACAAATTTTTACTCTAAATGTTATTAATAGGCTAAATTCGTGAGTAATATACGTTTCATGGTCTTTGTAGGGTGATTCTTTGACGTTCTTGTTTTGTTTTATTTCTCCATTTCGTTAATAATTTGGTCCATATAGTTTTCTCTCTCTCTCTCTCTGAGTGCTTTCAAAGATATAATCATTTTATTACTTCTAGATATAAAATAGAACACAGATTTTTGAGGTTGAATTATCAAAACGGTGTATTTTTTATTGGTTTTGACACCGTGTAGAAATTGTCTTACTGTTTGATTTATGATACTAATAAGTTTTTCAAGAAACACTATTGAGTAATTTTTCAATTATAATTTGCTTTTAAAAATAATAATTTTAGGAAGTTTATAATCTATTTGTAGTTATGTTTCAACTCCACTTGTAATGGTTTGCTTGATTTTTTAGACATTATTTTGTCTTCAGAGTACATCATCGTCGTATTACCTTGCTCTCACTTTATTAATAAAACAAAAATTTATAGCGAAGCTTATTTTGTTAAGAGATTTGTGACTTGAGTACATATTAGTTATATATAAAATGAGTCAAGATCTTCTCCACTCAACTCATATAAAATTTATAAACAAATAAGAGCAAGTGTGATTTAGAAATTTCTTGTTGCTTAGAAACATTGAAATTAGGTAATATATAAGTCAGATGATCCATAAATCTAATGTCATAAAATTTTGAATTCATACGTAAAATGTTAATATCGCTTGTAAAGTTGCTCTTGATTCAACGTAAATGTTTGTTTCGTGATTCATCATTTTCAATAAACTTGGATTTTATACATGTACAAACACATCTTAGTGAAAGGTGTGTCATCACATGAAGAGAACATGAATGATTGTGAAAGTGGTTAAATTTTAGTTAATCTTGTTTGCTTGACCATAAAGAACGATAGGATGCGAGATGAAGTGTTTGTTGCGAAGGTCGGAGTGAGATTGGAGAAGTTGGTCCATGAATTGACGGAGTGCATCGAATTTTTTATGACAGTGACTTTGGATGCGGCGCGGGAGAGGACGAGGCGGTCGAGGTGGGATTCAGGAGTTAGAGAAGCGACGCAACAAATTCTGAGGATTGTGGAGTGATTGGTTTCAGATTTGAGGAGACGGAGGCGCTAATTTAGTTTGATGGCGCCTAATGTACACTTGCCTGATTTAGTTTAAACCACATATCACAAATTTCCATTTTTTAGTTGCCAACCTATATATAACCATGCAATTTAATGGGACACTCACATTTTCTTGAACTGGTTTCTTCACGTTTGAAGTTCTAGAGAGGAGGTCTATATTTCCCACTTTTTACGCATGTCAATGTCACAAATGCACTTTTTCTATCTGAACCAATATTGGACCTTCCGATTACAACATCAAACCCCAGTTTGGATATCTCTGTACGAATTCAATGAAGCATGTGATCACAAAATTGAAACTCTTGTTCATTTTTAAAATGATTGCCAACATCTACCTCCTTCACAACTACAAGGGAAGCATCCAGAGACACAATACGTTTGGGAAAAATATCGAGATGCTGGAAAATGAGAACAAACAGTTTTCGGAAATGCATCTCTGGATGAGTTCATAAATAATTCGGACATATACTTCTGAAGACAGCGTAATTTTTTTGCATCAAAACATGATTAATGTGAGCAATGGACATCAAAATCCTCAATTCCTTAGAGACTAATGCATAATAAGCTTCCAATAGACGATATGCTCCAATCAGTGAGTTGCTTGATGGCTTCAATGTGCTCTTTACACAAATGCGACTAAGAATCCACTCTTCTTATCTTCCTCTAATGTTCATTTGTTGTCAAACTATGGATTTGACTTAGTACAATCATTAAAGAAAGTTTTCATTTCAATTCATTGGAGGATTTATGCTCTTTCAATACAAATGAGAAGATCTCCTCAATGCACCCTGATTCAAAAAACTACTTTTATTTTCTTAATCAATGTTGTTTGGTAGGCTAGTAATTTGGGTCGGTTCAAGAATATCTCCCGCCCTTTTAATGTGATCATCTCACATCAAATTGCTAAGTCATCTTTAACCACTAAATCATCTATGACAAATCTTTTCATCATATGCCAACATTAATCTGCCTAGAGCCCAAGTTATTAAAAATGTGCTTTCACATCCTTTTGCTTGATTGAATAAAATGTAATGTTGGTGGAGCTTTTGTCTCAAATTTTTCTTTTGTAGGGATGTTGTGGCTTATTTATGGATAATAATGGTAATTTCATTTATGATTTTGCTGAACCTTTTGTGTGGAAGAACTCTATACCTGCTGAGTTTAGTGAGCAATTGAAATTGCTAAAGATAAATCTTGGAACAAATTTTAAATAGAATGTTATTCTCTTATAATGATCACGGCTTTTGTTAATACCAAATTCGACTTGGTGCTTTGGCAACTAAGTGGCACATGACAATGTTTCATTGAAACTATATCTAACATGTCTATTTGAATTTCTCACATCTGCCGTAATTCTACTTTCCTTGCATGATTATGTAAAATAAGAAAAGTTTTAGATTGCCTTTGCTTATATTCATTTTCTATTGATTGAGCTTTATCTTGAAAGTAATTCCTTGTTTCGAAGCATGTTGTTCGACAGAGACAAGGGAGTGTCGAAAAAATTTGTTTGTGTGGGAATAGTTTGTTACACACATATTTGTTTTTGACCTAGAGAGATTTAATTTAGATTTAAAATATATTAGATTTGATTTAGTTCCAAAATAGGTATTTTGGGCTTTTATAGTTTTGAGTTTTGCCTTAGGGATAAAGCTAACATAAATCTATAAATAGGGAGTAACCCTCATTATTTTGTAATCAAGTCAATTGAATTGTATTCACAGAATTTGCAGTTGCAAGATAATAACAAAGTTTTCCACAGTTTGTGGACAGAGGGTTACTCTGAATAAACCCTAATCTCTTTTCTTCTTTAAATTTCATTTCTTATTTTCATTGTTATCGTGTGGTGGTAACAATCTTATTCATCAAGATTGATAGAAATTCATCATAGGTTTTGGTGGATTTCCAACACTTTAGTCAAATCGCCACTTATATTTGTGCATTTTTTCTTTTTTAAAAAATATTAATAACATTTATATAAAATAAAAAAAAGGATATCTCGGTACGAATTATAGATTATTAGGGTCCTATTCCTCTAGGAACCAGAGTGCACAAAACAAACCATAAAAAGAAACTCTTACTACACCCCTTGAGATTCTTAGGCACAATGTGTGCTTTCAATAATGTCTCTCTGCTTCCGTAGATGTACCTCCGAAAGCATTTTTTTTACACTTGCATAAAAATCTTTCGTAGATTGTTAGAACAAGATTTGTTCTGATCAATATTCTTAGTTTTGATGATAACAATGTACATGAATTTTGCTTGAGATAATGTGGTACTCTAATCCTATGCAATTTCCATTTCAGGAAATATATAAAGAGTATGCACAAAATAAGCGCAAGAAGCACTGACTCAGAAGGTTCAAGTATGCAACATCAGAACGTGCTCTCGCAAGACATCAGAAGATGGTCAAGCAGAATCAGAACATGGTCTATTGAAGTATCAGAAGAACTTGAGATCAGAAGCAGAAGCACTGAAGTTCTCATGGTATCATGCTAGAAGCACTTCAAGGTCAGAAGACAAGAAGATGCTCTGCACCAAGCTGTTTGACTCTGATGATATTCAAACGTTATTTATACAAACATCATATCAGAAGCAAGTACAAGATGGCAGGCTACGCTGACTGACAAAAGGAACGTTAGAAGCTATTAAAGGCAACGTCAGTTAAAGCAGGAAAAGCAAGACTCGAGGTAGTTGACAAAAGAGTGAAACATTAAATGCAATGTTGTACGGATCAGGCAACGCATTAAATGCTCCCAACGGTCATCTTCTCAAACGCCTATAAATAGAAGTTCTGATGAGAAGCTGAATACAACATTTTGCGCAAACATACAGAAACGCTGTCAAATTCAAAAGCTCTCAAACTTCATCTTCAACCTCACTTCATTACTGTTGTAATATCTTAGTGAGATTAAGCTTAAACTTTAAGAGAAATAGCATAGTTGTGATTATAGCTTTTAAGAAGCATTGTAATACTCTTGTAAGAATTTGTTTACATTCATTTGTAAAGAACTAGAGGAGATCAAGTTGTGATCGGATTCTCTAGAAAGTCTTAGAGGGTATCTAAGCATTGTGTTCCTAGAGTGATCAAGTTGTGATCAGAATACTCTAGAAGACTTAGAGGTTACCTAAGTGGAAAACCATTGTAATCTTGTGTGATTAGTGGATTAAATACTCAGGTGAGGTAAATCGTTCCAAGGGGGTGGACTGGAGTAGTTTAGTTAACAACGAACCAGGATAAAAATCATTGTGCAAATTATTTTTATCTTAAGAGTTTTAAAGCTACACTTATTCAAACCCCCCTCTTTCTAAGTGTTTTTCTATCCTTCAATTGGCATCAGAGCGCCGGTTCTAAGGTGCAAGCACTTAACCGTTTTTAGAAAAGATTCAGGAAGAGAAAAACGCTTAAGTCAAGATGGCTGGTGAAACTCCAACAGCTACATCTACATCTGGCTCTGCTGAGCAATACAATGGAAATGGTAACAATGGCTACACTAGACCACCAGTATTCGATGGTGAAAACTTTGAATATTTGAAAGATAAACTCGAAAGTTACTTTCTTGGTTTAGATGGTGACTTATGGGATCTTCTGGTGGATGGTTACAAACATCTAGTGAAAGCTAGTGGTGTAAAGCTCTCAAGACAAGAAATGAGTGATGATCAAAAGAAGCAATTCAAAAATCATCACAAGTGTAGGACTGTTCTGCTGAATGTTATCTCTCATGCTGAATATGAGAAGATATCTAACAGGGAAACTGCCTATGATATATATGAGTCACTGAAAATGACTCATGAAGGAAATGCCCAAGTCAAGGAGACCAAAGCTCTTGCCTTGATCCAGAAATATGAAGCCTTCAAGATGGAGGATGATGAAAACATTGAGAAAATGTTCTCAAGATTTCAAATGCTAACTGTTGGATTAAGAGTTCTTGACAAGGGATACACCAAGGCTGATCATGTCAAGAAGATCATCAGAAGCTTGCCAAGAAGATGGGGTCCTATGGTGACTGCTTTCAAAATTGCCAAGAATCTGAATGAAGTCTCTCTTGAAGAATTGATCAGTGCCCTGAGGAGTCATGAAATAGAGCTGGATGCTAATGAACCTCAGAAGAAGGTAAGTCTATTGTATTAAAATCCAATTATAAAAATGCACTAACGCTTTTCAGGCAGAAGAACAAGATTCTGAAGAATCAGAATCAGAAGAAGAAGATGAACTGTCCATGATTTCCAGAAGGGTAAACCAACTCTGGAAAAGCAAGCATAGGAAGTTCAAGAACTTCAGAAGTTCTAAGAAGTTTGAAAAAGGAGAATCTTCTAGAAGCAGAAGATCTGACAAGAAGAAGGTCACATGCTATGAATGCAATTAGCCTGGTCACTACAACAATGAGTGTCCAAAACTTCAGAAGGAGAATCCCAAGAAGAAGTTTCATAAGAAGAAAGGTCTTATGGCAACGTGGGATGATTCAGATTCAGAATCAGAATCAGACTCTGAAGGAGAGCAGGCAAACATTGCACTGATGGCCACAGTTGATGATGGATCAGAATCTACATCAGAATCAGATTCTGAAGAGGTATTTTCTGAACTATCTAGAGAAGAGTTAGTTTCCAGTTTAACAGAACTTCTGGAACTCAAGGCTTATCTTAGTATCAAATACAAAAAGCTGAAAAAGCTATTTGATTCTGAAACTAAGAAGCTGGAAGTGGAAAATTCTGAACTGAAGGAAAAATTTTTAAAATTATCCAAAGATATTGGATCTCCTTCTGACTCAGAAAAATCCATTCCTAGTCTCAATCATATTCTGAAAGAATATGACTCGAGTTTTAGAAAGTTCTTATCTAGAAGTATTGGCAGAAGTCATCTTGCTTCTATGATATATGGTGTTTCTGGAAACAAAAGGATTGGCGTTGGCTATGAGGGTGATACCCCAAATTTGAACCTGTAGATGATATGAAAATCACATACAAGCCATTGTATGATCAGTTCAAATATGGCCACTCACATGATATTAGGCTCACTTCACATGCCAAAAGCTTTCATGCTACACACACTAAGAAGCATGTGACACAACCTAGAAAATATCATGCTGCTAAACATAAGGAATATCATGTTGTACCTCCTGTTGTTTATTATGCTAAACCCAAGTTCAATCAGAACTTGAGGAAAACTAACAAGAAAGGACCCAAGAAGCTGTGGGTACCTAAGGAGAAGATAATTTCTGTTGCAGATATCCTTGGCAGCAAAGAAGACAAAGAAAAGCATGTCATGGTACCTAGACTCTGGGGCAATCACTCAATCAGGGGCAATCTTCTTCAGCAATCCCCAAGCAGTTTTATCAGCCCTTCTCAAAGGATCATCGTTTTGATACAATTACCGGTGTAATAGAAGTGTGTTTAAGCATCTTCTTCCCAAGCAGAGTTGGCAGAGTTCTCGTGTTGAGGAATCAGAGTTTTAATCTTGCCCCACAAAAGAGTCTCCCTCAGTTGTCACAAACAATTGCATTGCATTGATCATATATCATGCATAGAAAAATTCAACATCATGCATTGAAACAAATTTCATACTCATTTGCATTTTCCGAGGTCCTGTTGCTATCAACATCTTCACCTTGAGATCAAAGTCCAACTTACTTGGCACCTATCCAAAACAGATACTTGTTTGTCTTGTCCGTCTATTGTTGTTCCTTGATGTATCCTTTCTTCATTTAGGGCCATTCCTGGATGTTATGATTTCTCTCTCTTCTTTCAGTGTCATTCCTGAAAGATTTACACCATGTTTTATCTTGGTTCCCTTCATTCATGTTTTATCTTGATTGTCTCTGATCATGCTTTATCCCGATCGCCACCATGTTTTATCTTGGTTCCCTTCAATCATGTTTTATCTTGATTGTCTCTGATCATGCTTTATCCCGATCGCCACCATGTTTTATCTTGGTTCCCTTCAATCATGTTTTATCTTGATTGTCTCTGATCATGCTTTATCTTGATCACTTTCGACCATGTTTTATCTTGGTTACCTTCCATCATGTTTTATCTTGATTGTCATTTGATGTTATCCAATCATGTTTTACCTTGATTATCCCTTAATGACATCTAATCATGTTTTACCTTGATTGTCCGTTGATGATTATCCAATCATGTTTTACCTTGATTATCCTTTGACGATATCCAATCATGTTTTACCTTGATTGTCATTCGATGTTGCCCAATCACGTTTTACCTTGGTTGTCATTTGATGTTGTCCAATCATGTTTTACCTTGATATTCATTTGATGTAGCCACATTCATGTAGGCCTCAGATATTCTCTTCTCGAAGTTCAATCATGTTTTATCTTGAAAGCTTCTGTCGACTGTTTCTTTCTTTTGTGAAGTCCGATTCTATTCCTAGATGACATATACCTTTTCCCCCATTGGAATCCTTTCTTATCTCCCCAGTGGTGTTATACTCCTCTCTATTCTATAATCATACTTGATGCATCCATTAGCATCGCATCATACCTTAGGTTTAAAAATTGTGTGTTTTATATTTAAGTCTCTTCAATTACGTCGAGCTGAGGATTTTAACCCTCACATCTCCAGATAGAAGAAACTTAAATAGGGGCATCTGTCATACCCCAATTTTTGACCCTAAGATCATACATCATTTGCATCTCAATCATTAATCAAGATCACAATCTTGAGATTTCATTTTTCGGTGTTATGTTCGCTTCGTCTTTGAGGGGAACTATCAAGCACCTAATTTTCTTTAATTTGTTTTATACTAACCAAAATCCAAAAATATGCATTTTTGTTTCCTTTGTTTGTGTTTTGCAGGAAAAAGATCGGGCGAAATCAAAACAGTGCAAGAAAAGGAATTTTTGAAAATTTCACTATGGAAATCGATTTACCCATATAGGAAATCGATTTCCCTGGACGAAATTTGAAAAAAAGAGGGAAGCATGACACCATTTTGACACCAATCACATTTTATTTGATCATTTTTGTCATTTTACCAATTTTCCACCTCATCAAAATTAATTCCCTTCATTAAACCCACTTAAACCTCATTTTACCATTTTTACCATTTAAACACCATTTAAACATAAGCTAATTATCAAATGCAAAAATACCAAATTGCCACTACTCTTGCTCCCATCCTATAAATAGAGGTCTCTACTCCCTCATTTCTCAAGCTTTTGATAGCCAAAAAAGTTCTTGCAAATTCATTTCTCAAGCTTTGAGAGCCAAAAAACCCCTTGCAATTTCTCTCCTCATCCTTACCAAATTCACCAAAGCTCTTTTTCTTTCATAAAGTTTGTGAGTCACATCTTGAACCTCACAAACTTTGAGCTAAGCCACCATCCATTTCACTCTTTTTTCTTCAATTGTTGAGAGATCAAGATTTGTGTTGGTGATTCTTGAAGTAGATCTAAGTTTTGTTCAAGATTTGGTAATTTTCTTCATCCTTTTTCATCTATCATAATGTGATTCTTTTGTGCTTGTGTGTGATGCATCTTTGATGCTATATTGGTCCTATTTGATGGTGAATTGATGGAAAATTCGTGCTCCAATTGATGTGTGATCATAAGGTGTTTGTATGTTTGCTTAAGTCAAGTTTTATGCCTCCTAATGCTGATTTTTTGAATGCTGCGTGCAGGAAATCAATTTCCCTCTGTAGGAAATCGATTTCCACCTTATTTTTTTTCAAAATTTGAACTCTACACTCAGGAAATCGATTTCCTACAGAGGTAAATCGATTTCCTGCTGGCAGAATGTGGTTTTTTGCCTTTTTTATGCTTGTTTTGGCTTCCTACTTCCTCCACTTCATTAATATCATTGGATCTAGGATGTTGATAGGTTTGAAAGGACCAAATCCATAATATTAGATGAATGATATTAATGATAGTGTGAGTTGATTTTACTTTATGCATTTTATCTTCTTCTTCTCCTTTTTTTCTTTTGATCGATGAAAGTCTTAATACTTTGAGAATTCTTAGGGATTCTTGGTAAAGACTAGATCGTTACCTATTTTCTTTTCGTGCGGTATTGCTTTCGGAGAATGATCTACATATCATTTCTCTCGCATGCATTAGCACATAAAGTTTTGACCGGCCTCGTTGTAGGGTGATTTCTACATAAATCACTTGGCGATCTGCTTAACATAGCGCAATATTTCGTGACCCGAATAAAAAAGATCAAATATGAAAGAGAATTGTATGCGGTTGATTTAAGACTTATGGAAATTTATCGTGTAGTCGCTATGATTTTATCAAGCTTCTGATAAAGTTCCATTGAATTTAAATCCGAGAACATCCTTCACTCACCATCGATCTTCCTTACTAACTTTGATAACATACTTGACAAGTTTCAAGATGGTTATCTTTAACATCTAACAATTGACTTTAATTTCCGCAATTTATTATACCGCTCTTTATTTATCGCTTTATCGCTTTATTTTATCATTTCATCATATTTACATTCCGCTATTTTTCCTTTGTCCATTTGGACGTTTATATTCTGCTATTTTCTCTTTGTCCATTTGGACATATGTTTATGTTTCCGTTATTTTTCTTTTGTCCACTTGGACCATACTTTACTTTTATGCTAAAACACTAATAAACAACAAAAATCTAAAAAACACATAAGGCTCTCTTTGGACTATTGGTTACTATCCCTAGCATTTTGGAGATTTGGACTTATGGACTTAGTACCTCTGGACCCTTATGATACTGTTACTCTGCTGTTATTCTATCTGTCTGGCATTGGATTGTTGTCTGTTTGTATGTGCAGGTATTTCCTTGAAAGTCCTTGATGGTTAATTCCAAAGCATTGAAATAAGGATTTTACCCGAAAACAGCCGTTACTCTGCCCGATTTTCGTCAGAATTTTAATGTGCTTAATGCAAAGTGGTGCTAAGATAATAAATTCATCTGGATCCCCAAGTGATAATGTTGGTTTAGTATTGATATTCCAAAGGATGGGAAATCTACCTTGACTCACAATGTCAAGTGTTGGCTTCTTATTTCGGTTAGACCGTTTCTTTCCTTAGCTTTTATTTTACGCAATAGGATAGCCTCTTCATCTCCTCCCCTTCTTTAATTTTCAAAATCTTCTCCCTTTTTCAAAAACCTTCTTATTTTTGCAATCTTTTCAAAACCTTTCTCTAAAAACATCTTTTGCCCTTAGTGGCCTTTTCTTCAAAAGTTTAGACACGACTAATCGTTGAAACGAGTAGCAATACCCCACGATTTTGAAATCGATTGATATAATGAGATCTTTTCCGCGTGAGAGAGCTAGTGGCATACTCGTCGATTTCTATCCGAGTTGGAGCCCTTCTTTCATTTGCGATGCAAAGAACTCGTTTGTTCTCATGCTCAAGATCAACGGCTGAGTATTTCTCTCCGACGACGATAAAGTGTTTATTCGTTTTTTTAAACGTTTTCCCTTTAAGCGGAACTACATTAGCTCTGACTTCTCCATTGCACCGAGGAGGTATGCAGGCACAAGGCTTCACGTCTTGCCGAGCTTATTTTAAAAATAAAACAAACTCTTTTTTAGCACACACAACACAGATTTTCAAAAAGGTTCCTGTGGAGTACCACAGATATGAGGGGTGCTTAAAACATTCCCCTTGTATAAACAACACCCGTACCTAAGATCTCTTCTTTTGTTTTAAAAAACAAACTTTGGGTTTTATTCGTTCTTTTCCCTTTTCCTTTGGAAATAATAAAGCGCGGTGGCGACTTTCACTGAAATATTGAGTCGAGTCAATACTATGGCTTCGATCTCAGATTTTCCCCGCTATAGAAAAAATGGCGACTTCACTGGGGATCCAGTTTTAAGTGTGTTAAGCCTATTTTTGTTTGTCTGTGTGTTTTTATCTGTATATATTGTTGTGTGCTTTGTTTGTTTATTTTCTTTTTTTTCTTTTTGGTGCTCGATGGTTCCTCTGTGATGAGATAAAGTCCTAACCCGGACTTTGGTGAGTAACTTGAGATAGGAGGTGGTAAGACCAATAGTCGCATGTCAAGAGCAATCCTTAGCATGAGCGTCATATGGTGGAACCCCAATCAGTGGAGGCCTCATGGAAGGTAGTAGATGTTGTTACGAACTATCGTAAGAACGCTATTACTTTCAATAATGAGTGTCCGTAGAAGCTGAATGGCCTAGAACCCTTTTAACCCAACTAAGCCTTTTTAGGATGTAGCGCAGAAACAAGTTCGAGTACCAATTTGAGCTTGTTGTCATGCGATGCTACGCTCAGACGAGGTCTTTTTAGGCATATTATTGGCGCCCATAAGCAATTGTGCGTGCCGGTAATATCCGATAGAAGATTGAAAACTCTGGGAACCTTTGTAGAACCCGTTCGGCAGGTACAAAATTCCCTAGTACATACCTTTCTGGGTGGTTCTTAACTTTGAATCCATGCTCGTGACGTCGAACCTTTGGACTTTGTTCGTGCGTCCATGTGTGATCTTGATTGTGATTGATGCATAAACCATACATCCATGCATTCATTTGATTTCCAAGGAACTCATAGGTCTTTCTTTGTAAACATCATAAGTTTCATCAAACTCAATGGATCTTGGGTGTTGATGGGGTGAAAACCTTAATCCACCAAAATGGATGACTGATCTTGATGATAACTTGATCAAAGCTTTGATCCAATATAGGATTTACCTCCTTCATGTTTTGATGTTTACAAATTAATAACTTGAATTCCTTGAAAATCAAATAAATAAAAAACAAAAAAACAGCAATCGCATCATTTGCATACATGCATCCAGGTTGTCCAGAAAACTTATCCTTGTCTGTCTCCATCTTCAGAGTTTGTCTGTCTATCGTCAAGCTGATTCCTCCACACAAGTACGGAACTAGAGCCAACGTCAGATTGAGAATGGAATACCAAGAGCAACACAATGCAGAGGTCAGAATGGAAATTGAAGAGTTGAAATCAGGCATGACCAAGCTCACTGAGATGCTGCAAGTTTTGATTGCTAGAGGAGAACCACCTCAGAAGACTGTCATTGTTGAAGTCTCAAGTGCTGATGTTGACCCTCAACCTACTCAACAACCACCCTCTACATGGCCTGAGTTTGGTTTTCCATCTGGTTACACTCCTCCCTTTGAGAAGACTCATGGTATTGGTCAGTCTTCACAACTTGTGATTGGTCAAGCTTCAAATCCAGTTTTTCATGCTCCTGTGTTCACTGAATCTCAGCCTATCATGCACACGGTTGCTCAGCCTACTTATGTGAATCCTCTGTTTGAATATCAAGCTGCTCGTTCCCAGAATGGAAGTCAAGGAGATGCTGGAGACATTGAAGATGTCAAAGAGCAGTATCAGACTTTAGAAAAGCGCCTCAGAGCCATGGAAGGAAATGATTACTTTGGGGTTGCTGCTGAGAATATGTGTTTGGTTTCCGACTTTGTCATGCCTGCAAAATTCAAGACTCCTGAGTTTGAGAAATATAAAGGGAACACTTGCCCAAGAAGCCATTTGACCATGTACTATCGCAAAATGGCTGCTTATACCCATAATGATAAATTGCTTATCCATTGCTTTCAGGATAGTTTGAGTGGAGCTTCGTTGAAATGGTATATGGGACTTGAGAGTAATCACATTCATTGCTTCCAAGATCTGACTGATGCTTTCATGAAACAATATAAGTATAATATGGACATGGCACCTGATCGCCGACAACTGCAAAGCATGTCTCAAAAAGAGAAAGAATCTTTCAAGGAGTACGCTCAACGCTGGAGAGAGCTAGCTTCTCAAGTGGAGCCACCTTTAGCTGAAAAGGAACTGACTGGCATGTTTATGGACACTCTCTCACCTTTCTATTGGGAGAAGATGATTGGAAGTGTGTCTTCAAACTTCACAGACTTGGTTACCATTGGCCAGAGACTTGAAGAAGGAATCAAGAATGGGAAAGTTACTCATGTTGCTGAATCTTCTAGTGGATCGAAGAAACCATATGGAAACTTCCACAAGAAGAAAGAGAATGAGACTAATGCTGTGTCAGATGACAGAAGGGGATCTCGTCCTAGACCTCAAAATGGTGATCAACCTTATGTAGCCGCTGTCGCTCCTGTGCAAGTTCAAGCTCCTCAACCTCAAGCTGCTAAACAAAATCAGATTCGTAAAAGGATCAACTTTGATCCTATCCCCATGACTTATACGGAACTGTATCCTGCTTTGGTCCAGAAAGGGTTGATTACAACAAGAGCTATGCCGCCTCCTCGAAATCCTCTCCCTGATGGTTTCAGATCTGATCTTCATTGTCCTTTCCATCAAGGTGCAGCAGGCCATGATTTAGAAAGATGTTTCCCTCTGAAGGAAAGAGTTCAAGAGTTGGTTAGATCAAAGATGCTCTCTTTCAAGGATATGGGTCCTAATGTTGTCACTAATCCTTTGCCAGATCAGAGTGGCTGAAAACAAGTCAAAGCCCAATTTTTCTAAAGCCGAGTGTTTCAGACGAGATGGCTCATCTTTGTTGTTGATTAGTCACTAGGCCTTGTTTCTGTACTGTTCGTATTTCCTTTATTGTGCTGTTTACTTTTAGACTTTATTTGTTTCTGAATGGTGATTTTAATGAAATGAGCATTGCATATTTTGAATTCATTAACATCTACTATGTTTATGTTTATGCCTTCTTTTACAAAACTTTTTCTTCCATTTGCTATTCTCTATCAAACTTGTGTTTTATGCAAAGATTGGAGGGAGGATGATGACAACGAGATACCCAAGTTGTTGAACTGTATGCTTTCGAATAAAACTTTGCTGATGATGTACAGGCATTGTTTCAATTCCCAAACACTGGAGAAATAAGGAAGTTAATCCCTTGTCAACCCCTCTGAGCCTTCGAAGTTGGTGTTTCTTTCTGTACGAAAAACCCGCATTTTTAACCTGGGGTAGGGTAGTTCTCAGTTAATTTGGCTGTGCATTCTATTTTAAGAGAATCATTCAGTACACCTTTCCACAAAGGTTTCAATCACAAGCTATCCTCCGCATACATCAAAGAAATGTTGGAGATGCCAATCAAAAGCTAATGATGGTTCATCAATCATTAAGCAAGGCAGTCACTATCTTTCAAAAAAATGTATAAAAAAAAATATATACATATATATACAAAGAAAAGCCTGCTAAGTCAAAAATCCAAAAAATGACTTAGGCAAAAATTAAGGCATCCCGCTGACTGTAAGTTCAAAAATAAACAGTTCAGACAAAAGTTAGGGATATCAAAAGAAAAAGATGAAAAAAGAGAAGTCAATAAATTCCTCAAGCAACAAAATGTTGTGACAACAAAAAGGAAGAAGTGACTGCAATCTCAAAAGTTCTCTTTGCTTGTGAGCTATCATCATTACAAAGGTGCAATTCCGGAAGCCTCTTGGAACCTGAATGCATAAGCTGAATTAACTGAGTTTTAGGACTGGAGATCATCACGAAGATGGGATGGGTACAATCAAATTTTGAGCCTTATATCCTTTGTTTCTGAAACCGTGAACCTGGCCACGTTACAACCTATGAAAGACCTAATTGAATCAAGGTTTGTTTGAAAGCATACTACAACAAGGTTGCGTAAGCTGACTCCCATGAGATTTTCCAATCATTTGCTTTGATATCATATCTTTGCTTTATCTTTCACTTTGAACGTCTCAACCTTTATGTTTTGACCAGTGATTCCATTTGCTTTACATCAATAACATCATTCCAATAATGATTTTGATTTCAAAAATATTCTTTGAGCATTGCATTAAAATTACCATTCTTGAATGAACATTTTATTTGCAAGTAAGCACTCATATTTCAGGAAGTTCAAACAGTCGAGAAAATTGATCAGTGATCCTATCAGGGGCATGTTATTTCAAGATCATGTTGTTCAGATGTTCAGTCAAGATTTGTTAATCAGAATATCCTTTCAAGACTTATACTGGGGCAAGCCATCCCAACATGCATTTCAAGAATTGAAGCCACGATCAGTTCATCCCCAATACAGTTCAACTGAAGCCATGATCGGTTAACTTACAACAATCACTCAATCAGGGGCAATCTTCTTCAGCAATCCCCAAGCAGTTTTATCAGCCCTTCTCAAAGGATCATCGTTTTGATACAATTACCGGTGTAATAGAAGTGTGTTTAAGCATCTTCTTCCCAAGCAGAGTTGGCAGAGTTCTCGTGTTGAGGAATCAGAGTTTTAATCTTGCCCCACAAAAGAGTCTCCCTCAGTTGTCACAAACAATTGCATTGCATTGATCATATATCATGCATAGAAAAATTCAACATCATGCATTGAAACAAATTTCATACTCATTTGCATTTTCCGAGGTCCTGTTGCTATCAACATCTTCACCTTGAGATCAAAGTCCAACTTACTTGGCACCTATCCAAAACAGATACTTGTTTGTCTTGTCCGTCTATTGTTGTTCCTTGATGTATCCTTTCTTCATTTAGGGCCATTCCTGGATGTTATGATTTCTCTCTCTTCTTTCAGTGTCATTCCTGAAAGATTTACACCATGTTTTATCTTGGTTCCCTTCATTCATGTTTTATCTTGATTGTCTCTGATCATGCTTTATCCCGATCGCCACCATGTTTTATCTTGGTTCCCTTCAATCATGTTTTATCTTGATTGTCTCTGATCATGCTTTATCCCGATCGCCACCATGTTTTATCTTGGTTCCCTTCAATCATGTTTTATCTTGATTGTCTCTGATCATGCTTTATCTTGATCACTTTCGACCATGTTTTATCTTGGTTACCTTCCATCATGTTTTATCTTGATTGTCATTTGATGTTATCCAATCATGTTTTACCTTGATTATCCCTTAATGACATCTAATCATGTTTTACCTTGATTGTCCGTTGATGATTATCCAATCATGTTTTACCTTGATTATCCTTTGACGATATCCAATCATGTTTTACCTTGATTGTCATTCGATGTTGCCCAATCACGTTTTACCTTGGTTGTCATTTGATGTTGTCCAATCATGTTTTACCTTGATATTCATTTGATGTAGCCACATTCATGTAGGCCTCAGATATTCTCTTCTCGAAGTTCAATCATGTTTTATCTTGAAAGCTTCTGTCGACTGTTTCTTTCTTTTGTGAAGTCCGATTCTATTCCTAGATGACATATACCTTTTCCCCCATTGGAATCCTTTCTTATCTCCCCAGTGGTGTTATACTCCTCTCTATTCTATAATCATACTTGATGCATCCATTAGCATCGCATCATACCTTAGGTTTAAAAATTGTGTGTTTTATATTTAAGTCTCTTCAATTACGTCGAGCTGAGGATTTTAACCCTCACATCTCCAGATAGAAGAAACTTAAATAGGGGCATCTGTCATACCCCAATTTTTGACCCTAAGATCATACATCATTTGCATCTCAATCATTAATCAAGATCACAATCTTGAGATTTCATTTTTCGGTGTTATGTTCGCTTCGTCTTTGAGGGGAACTATCAAGCACCTAATTTTCTTTAATTTGTTTTATACTAACCAAAATCCAAAAATATGCATTTTTGTTTCCTTTGTTTGTGTTTTGCAGGAAAAAGATCGGGCGAAATCAAAACAGTGCAAGAAAAGGAATTTTTGAAAATTTCACTATGGAAATCGATTTACCCATATAGGAAATCGATTTCCCTGGACGAAATTTGAAAAAAAGAGGGAAGCATGACACCATTTTGACACCAATCACATTTTATTTGATCATTTTTGTCATTTTACCAATTTTCCACCTCATCAAAATTAATTCCCTTCATTAAACCCACTTAAACCTCATTTTACCATTTTTACCATTTAAACACCATTTAAACATAAGCTAATTACCAAATGCAAAAATACCAAATTGCCACTACTCTTGCTCCCATCCTATAAATAGAGGTCTCTACTCCCTCATTTCTCAAGCTTTTGATAGCCAAAAAAGTTCTTGCAAATTCATTTCTCAAGCTTTGAGAGCCAAAAAACCCCTTGCAATTTCTCTCCTCATCCTTACCAAATTCACCAAAGCTCTTTTTCTTTCATAAAGTTTGTGAGTCACATCTTGAACCTCACAAACTTTGAGCTAAGCCACCATCCATTTCACTCTTTTTTCTTCAATTGTTGAGAGATCAAGATTTGTGTTGGTGATTCTTGAAGTAGATCTAAGTTTTGTTCAAGATTTGGTAATTTTCTTCATCCTTTTTCATCTATCATAATGTGATTCTTTTGTGCTTGTGTGTGATGCATCTTTGATGCTATATTGGTCCTATTTGATGGTGAATTGATGGAAAATTCGTGCTCCAATTGATGTGTGATCATAAGGTGTTTGTATGTTTGCTTAAGTCAAGTTTTATGCCTCCTAATGCTGATTTTTTGAATGCTGCGTGCAGGAAATCGATTTCCCTCTGTAGGAAATCGATTTCCACCTTATTTTTTTTCAAAATTTGAACTCTGCACTCAGGAAATCGATTTCCTGCTGGCAGAATGTGGTTTTTTGCCTTTTTTATGCTTGTTTTGGCTTCCTACTTCCTCCACTTCATTAATATCATTGGATCTAGGATGTTGATAGGTTTGAAAGGACCAAATCCATAATATTAGATGAATGATATTAATGATAGTGTGAGTTGATTTTACTTTATGTATTTTATCTTCTTCTTCTCCTTTTTTTCTTTTGATCGATGAAAGTCTTAATACTTTGAGAATTCTTAGGGATTCTTGGTAAAGACTATATCGTTACCTATTTTCTTTTCGTGCGGTATTGCTTTCGGAGAATGATCTACATATCATTTCTCTCGCATGCATTAGCACATAAAGTTTTGACCGGCCTCGTTGTAGGGTGATTTCTACATAAATCACTTGGCGATCTGCTTAACATAGCGCAATATTTCGTGTCCCGAATAAAAAAGATCAAATATGGAAGAGAATTGTATGCGGTTGATTTAAGACTTATGGAAATTTATCGTGTAGTCGCTATGATTTTATCAAGCTTCTGATAAAGTTCCATTGAATTTAAATCCGAGAACATCCTTCACTCACCATCGATCTTCCTTACTAACTTTGATAACATACTTGACAAGTTTCAAGATGGTTATCTTTAACATCTAACAATTGACTTTAATTTCCGCAATTTATTATACCGCTCTTTATTTCTCGCTTTATCGCTTTATTTTATCATTTCATCATATTTACATTCCACTATTTTTCCTTTGTCCATTTGGACGTTTATATTCTGCTATTTTCTCTTTGTCCATTTGGACATATGTTTATGTTTCCGTTATTTTTCTTTTGTCCACTTGGACCATACTTTACTTTTATGCTAAAACACTAATAAACAACAAAAATCTAAAAAACACATAAGGCTCTCTTTGGACTATTGGTTACTATCCCTAGCATTTTGGAGATTTGGACTTATGGACTTAGTACCTCTGGACCCTTATGATACTGTTACTCTGCTGTTATTCTGTCTGTCTGGCATTGGATTGTTGTCTGTTTGTATGTGCAGGTATTTCCTTGAAAGTCCTTGATGGTTAATTCCAAGGCATTGAAATAAGGATTTTACCCGAAAACAGCCGTTACTCTGCCCGATTTTCGTCAGAATTTTAATGTGCTTAATGCAAAGTGGTGCTAAGATAATAAATTCATCTGGATCCCCAAGTGATAATGTTGGTTTAGTATTGATATTCCAAAGGATGGGAAATCTACCTTGACTCACAATGTCAAGTGTTGGCTTCTTATTTCGGTTAGACCGTTTCTTTCCTTAGCTTTTATTTTACGCAATAGGATAGCCTCTTCATCTCCTCCCCTTCTTTAATTTTCAAAATCTTCTCCCTTTTTCAAAAACCTTCTTATTTTTGCAATCTTTTCAAAACCTTTCTCTAAAAACATCTTTTGCCCTTAGTGGCCTTTTCTTCAAAAGTTTAGACACGACTAATCGTTGAAACGAGTAGCAATACCCCACGATTTTGAAATCGATTGATATAATGAGATCTTTTCCGTGTGAGAGAGCTAGTGGCATACTCGTCGATTTCTATCCGAGTTGGAGCCCTTCTTTCATTTGCGATGCAAAGAACTCGTTTGTTCTCATGCTCAAGATCAACGGCTGAGTATTTCTCTCCGACGACGATAAAGTGTTTATTCGTTTTTTTAAACGTTTTCCCTTTAAGCGGAACTACATTAGCTCTGACTTCTCCATTGCACCGAGGAGGTATGTAGGCACAAGGCTTCACGTCTTGCCGAGCTTATTTTAAAAATAAAACAAACTCTTTTTTAGCACACATAACACAGATTTTCAAAAAGGTTCCTGTGGAGTACCACACATATGAGGGGTGCTTAAAACCTTCCCCTTGTATAAACAACACCCGTACCTAAGATCTCTTCTTTTGTTTTAAAAAACAAACTTTGGGTTTTATTCGTTCTTTTCCCTTTTCCTTTGGAAATAATAAAGCGCGGTGGCGACTTTCACTGAAATATTGAGTCGAGTCAATACTATGGCTTCGATCTCAGATTTTCCCCGCTACAGTGGCGAATTTGAGAACAGATTCTTTGAGGAGTTCTTCAAAGAAAATGGTATTGCCCATGATTTCTCTTTCCCTAGAACTCCACAGCAAAATGGAGTTGTAGAGCGAAAGAATAGGACTCTACAAGAAATGGCCAGAACCATGATCAATGAAACCAATATGGTTAAGCACTTCTGGGCAGAAGCAATAAATACTGCATGTTATATTCAGAATAGAATCTCTATAAGACCTATTCTAAATAAGACTCCTTATGAATTGTGGAAGAACAGAAAGCCCAACATTTCATATTTTCATCCTTTTGGATGTGTTTGTTCCATTCTGAATACTAAAGATCATCTTGGTAAGTTTGATTCTAAGGCACAAAAGTGTTTCCTTCTTGGATATTCTGAACGCTCTAAAGGCTACAGAGTAGACAATACTGAAACATTGGTTGTTGAAGAATCAATCAATATCAGATTTGATGATAAGCTTGGTCTTGAAAAGCCAAAGCAGTTTGAGAATTTTGTAGATTTAGATATTGATATATCAGAAGCTGAAGAACCAAGAAGCAAAGTATCAGAAGCTGAAGATCTCAGAAGCAAAGGATCAGAAGATCAAGTTGTTGCATCTTTAGAGAATCTCAGAATTTCTGAAGAGCCAACGGTCAGAAGATCTTATAGACTCACCTCTGCTCATTCAGAAGATGTCATTCTTAGAAAGAAGGATGATTCTATCAGAACTAGATCTTTTCTAAAGAATGGTAGTCAGAACAATTGATCAGAATCAGAAGATGAGAAGTTCTATCTTTCATCAGAAGAAAATTTTGTAACAGTTGTCATCAAGTGATTTCTGATGGTGAACACGTGTTCACACGATAGGTAAAAGCATGCATGAAACTGATGGGACGCCGCCCTAGGTAACTGTGTAAATCATTTCAAATATCACGTTCTCTCACCTAACTTCACTCATCATTTAATGCATTTGATTTCAATTGATTCTGTAACTGTTCATTCTCATAAATTTATTGCATTCTTTTTTCAAATCCGCCTCTATATATTCATTTCAAATCATAACGTTTATCTTTTTCTCTCTCATTCTCTCTCTTCTTGCATGCATTTCTGCAACCTGTTTGCCCTTTTCTCTAACCCTAAACACAAAACCAAAAAGAAATCCAGCAATCTCAGTTGTGCTAGAATGAATGCTTCTTCATCACAAGTCGTTGGTTCATCTTCTCAGCAACGTCAACAAGGAGAAGATCAACAGATTATTCCTGTAGTCACTTGCTCGATTCCTAGGAATGAGTTGGAAGTGATTTGTGAATCAGTGGTTGACTTTGATAGTCTTGAAGAACATGAGTTTCATCTCAAGGATGACGTGCTCTTTCAAGGGTGGACGTCATTGTTTTCTGAGTTCTGTGGACCGGTTTACCCAGAACTGGTAAAGGAATTTTGGGTTTATGTTGTCGTAGCCCCTAAAGCTATTATTTCGTTTGTTCATGGTAGAATGGTTGTCATCACTGAGAACATTCTGAGGATGATGTTCGATTTAAGAAACCCTGAAGGTGTCTTTGAATCTGATCAGAGAACAGATTGGGATGTCGTTCTGATTGTTCTATACACAGATGTAGAGAAAACAAAGCGTGTCAAAGACATGAAGGATCTTTTCAAAGTCTGGACCAAGATTCTTCTAGGGTGTTTCTATCATAGAAAATTAACCCATTCCCCAGATTTTGTCAACAAAGAGCAGCAATACATTCTATACTGCATTGCCACTCAGAAGAAGGTTGATATTATCTACATAATTTTCAATCATATGTGGAATGCTGTAAGGGACTCTAGAAATGCCTTCAGAACGAAGAAAGGTAATATTATTCCCTTTGGAAGAATAATTACCAATCTTTTGGTTCATACCAAGACTATTGAAGACTTGGAAGCTCAAGGAATTATCAAGGATCCTATTACTGATACAGGAAGCTGCTTGAATGCCAACACCTTGAGAAAGATGAATCTTATTCAAGCTGTTAGAGTCATTCCTCAACCTCTCCTTGGAGCAAGAAGCAGAAGAAATCATGTTCTTGCTGAGTTTGAAACGTTCTTCAGAAGTGAGCTTCCAGAAGTTAAGGCTCTTTATCTTGACACTCTCAAGAAAAGTGGTGCTCAAGATGCTCCTGCTAAAGGTGGTCGTAAGAAAGCTTCCACTTCCAGGCCTGCAGTTTTAGAAGATGTTTCAGAAGCTGACCCAGAAGTTGTTGCCAATAAAGAAAGAAGGACAAAGTGTAAGTTTGATCGTCCTTCTGTTAACCAGGAGAAGGAAACCCAAGAAGAAGCTGCTGCAGTAGTTGATGAGAATGCTGCTGGAAGAGAAGTTATTGCTGAAGAAAATCAGGAAGTATTAGTTGAAAATAAAAATAATGAACAAGAAGCTGCTGAGAGAAGGAAGAAGAAGAAGAAGAAGAGAAAGTTGAAGAAAAATAAGAATGTAGAAGATAAGGAAGTAGAAAAGAAGAAGAAAAAGAAAAGGAAACTAATAATAGTGGATTCGGATGAAGAAGAAGAGATTCCAGAAGCTGTGAATCAGCAAGAAGAAGAAAATCAAGAAGGAGCAACTCAAGAAGTTAAAGGTCAAGAAGATGTGGATAGAGAGAGAAAGAAACTGGAAAATGCCAGAAGAAGAGAAATTTCTCTTGGGAAGGCAAAGACTGTGTATAAGAAGAAGAAGAAGCAGAAAAGACTTGAAGCTGAATTTGAAGCTCTTCAGAATATGTCCAAAGGTATACATATTTCTGAACCTGTCTCTGTCTATGTTTTTAATTCAGAATATGTACCAACAAAAGTTCCGGTTACCCATCAACCAGAAATTCTACCAGAAACAGCCCCATCAGAATCACCTCAACTCACACATGTTCTCACACCTCCTTCTTCTCCCCAAACCAATGTTCTTACCCCTCCTTCTTCACCTATCACAAACGTTCTCATTCCTCCCTCTCCATCCACAGCCAATGTTGCTTCTGACCATCCCCTTGAAACCCTCATTTCTTGATATCCAACCCCTTCAAACCCTCTTTCCTCCTCACTCAGATATCTCCACTTCTCAACCTCCTCCTCATGCTAACTATGAACCCATTCCTTCTCCCTCACAAAATAATCCTTCCATCTCTGACCTCCCAGATTCTGCATCACATGAGCAATTGCTTCGTGATTGCAACTACACACCAAGCCTCGTCCTGAACCTGAGTTAGTGGTGTTAGACTCTGAGAATGAAGTAGAATCATCTCTTTGTCTCGATAGAGAACCTCAACCCTATTTCTTTCTAAGACCAGATTTATCTATCACCATACTCAAATCTCGCCGGGAATTTTCTGTTGGTGTATGTTTTGAACTGTTAAATCTGAGAGTGCAGACAGATTTAGAGACTTTGAAGGCAGCACATCATGCCAGGATGGATGATGTTGAACTCAGGAATCTCTGGAGGATGTTCAGAACACAGATAAATTATTAGTTCGGGAAGCTTCAGAAGATATGTGAAGCAGAAGCTCCTGGTCATCTTGGAATTATGAGATCCTATGAAGAGTTCTAGCATAGTCCTCTTGGAGGCAGGTATTGTTTTGAAGAGAAAGCTTTTGTTGATGAACTGGCAGAAGCTTCAGAAGCTGAACAAGAAGCACACTCTTGGGAGATTGTTGTGTGGAAGCCTAAGTTTCCTGTTCTGACTGGAGATTCCCAATGGCTATTCCACTGGCTTAGGGCGAATTCTTCTGAGCAAGCTCCTACCATGGTTGTTCCTGAGGTTGTCTACCATCCAGTCATTGCTGCTCCCATTCCTCCAAAGAATCTGGCTGAGATTCTTCAAGCTCTAGAGAATGGAGATTCTGATCTTCCTACCCCAAAATATGATGAAGATGCTTTTATGGAAGAAGCTGATGCTGAGAAACAAGATGCTGAGAATCTTTCTTCTGAGAAAAGTCCTATTTCGAAAACTCAAGAAGATGTTCTTACATTGGATGCTTCTGTTGGATATGTTATCCCACTGAATGATGATGGTGAAACTTCTGGTGAATCCTCTCGTATGGAGAAGACTTTGGAGGCTCTTCAACAGAATCAAGTTGTTCTTGCTTCTCGCCTGGATAAGCATGATGAAGCACATGAAGAGTTTAGGACTTTCATGAAGAAGCAAACTGAAAGCACTTCCGGGATTCACGACATACTGGCCAAGATCATGTCTAAGCTAGGCTAGTCGTAGTCTTTTGAGTCTTAGTTGTCTCTTATTCCTGCATCTGTTTTCTTGCATTGTTTCTTGTATCTTCTGATGAAATCAATGAAATCTTCTTCTCTCTCATATTGTTTGTTTGTTTTTCATCTGAATCTTTTTATGTTTTTTGATGTTATGACAAAAAGGGGGAGAAAATGTGATAAATGATCTTATTTATATTATCAGTTGCTGGGAGTAAGTCTCCACATTTCTAAAAGAATTTGCAAGTTCTATGTCCTTGAGTTTTTTGCAGGATTGAAGACATTCTTAAAAAGTTCAACATGAGAAGCAAAGACATGGGGAAAAGCAATTCTATATAGAAACATGCTCATGGGATTTGAAGCAAGCTTAGAGCTGTGAAGCTTCAAGATCAGAAGCAAGAAGGAAGAATGTTCTGATATTCTTGTGATAGAATATGCTCCAACACATTCTTATCCCTTATATGTTCTGATACATTTTGTTTTTGTTTTGTGCTCTAATACATACTATATGTTGTGATTCATTCATGCCTTGACTTTTGTCGTTTAGTTTGTTCTGAAACATTTCAGGATGTAGAGATGCTCTGATGATGCTCTGGTACATTCAACAATGTTCTGATACAATCTAGCATGCAATGATTCAAGAAGAAATTCAAAGCTCTGAAGCTGTCCTATGGAAGCAAGAAGCAGAAGCTCTAAATGTTCTGAAGTTCTAAGCATATGTGATCGTCTCAACTGAAATGGAAAATACTCAAGGAAGTCTTTTAATTATAAATTTCTTCCAGTATTTATTTCAGGGGGAGATTATTTATCTCAGGGGGAGATTGTTAATCTCAGGGGGAGACATATTCACACACTATGTTTATATGCTTATGCTATAACTGCGTAATTGTCTTTAGCCGTCTGATATTCTGATTGCAAATTCATATCATTTATATATGTTTTTGTCATCATCAAAAAGGGGGAGATTGTTAGAACAAGATTTGTTCTGATCAATATTCTTAGTTTTGATGATAACAATGTACATGAATTTTTCTTGAGATAATGGGGTACTCTAATCCTATGCAATTTCCATTTCAGGAAATATATAAAGAGTATGCACAAAATCAGCGCAAGAAGCACTGACTCAGAAGGTTCAAGTATGCAACATCAGAATATACTCTCGCAAGACATCAGAAGATGGTCAAGCAGAATCAGAACATGGTCTATTGAAGCATCAGAAGAACTTGAGATCAGAAGCAGAAGTACTGAAGTTCTCATGGTATCACGCTAGAAGCACTTCAAGGTCAGAAGACAAGAAAATGCTCTGCACCAAGCTGTTTGACTCTGATGATATTTAAACGTTGTTTATACAAACATCAGATCAGAAGCAAGTACAAGATGGCAGGCTACCCTGACTGACAAAAGGAACGTTAGAAGCTATTAAAGGCAACGTCAGTTAAAGCAGGAAAAGCAAGGCTCGAGGTAGTTGACAAAAGAGTGAAACATTAAATGCAATGTTGTACGGATCACGCAACCCAATAAATGCTCCCAACGGTCATCTTCTCAAACGCCTATAAATAGAAGTTCTAATGAGAAGCTGAATACAACACTTTGCGCAAACATACAGAAACGCTGTCAAATTCAAAAGCTCTCAAACTTCATCTTCAACCTCACCTCATTACTGTTGTAATATCTTAGTGAGATTAAGCTTAAACTTTAAGAGAAATATCACAGTTGTGATTATAGCTTTTAAGAAGCATTGTAATACTCTTGTAAGAATTTGTTTACATTCATTTGTAAAGAACTAGAGGAGATCAAGTTGTGATCGGATTCTCTAGAAATCTTAGAGGGTATGTAAGCATTGCGTTCCTAGAGTGATCAGGTTGTGATCAGAATACTCTAGAAGACTTAGAGGTTATCTAAGTGGAAAACCATTGTAATCTTGTGTAATTAGTGGATTAAATCCTCAGGTGAGGTAAATCACTCCAAGGGGGTGGACTGGAGTAGTTTAGTTAACAACGAACTAGGATAAAAATCATTGTGCAAATTGTTGTTATCTTAAGAGTTTTAAAGCTACACTTATTCAACCCCCCCCCCCCTCTAAGTGTTTTTCTATCCTTCATAGATGCATATACAAAACATTTTCGTATGTCTATCTATGGAATATATCAGATTCAGAAAACTAGAAAAATAACATTTGCAATGATAAAAACAACATTCATAGATTATAATCGGCATTACATCGATAATTTGAACAACAAATTAAATATTACATTTCAATAGTCCAGTGGACGCTTGCACATCTCTAAGATTTGCTCTACCGTTCTTTGCACAGTCGCTACAAACTCGACCAGGATTTTCTCTTTGAAATCTAAATACGTTCGCCACATCGCCAAAACATCTGCTCGATTCTTGAGCTCAAAGTTGCTGTAAACGACGTTCTCTCCATTGTCAAATGAAAGTGAACGAGCTTCACAACCTTCCGTTTGTCACCGTAAGGTAGGAGGTAGTGGATTTCGTCAATGATGACATTGAGCGAGGTGTACTCGTTGAGTTTGAACGCTCGTCTGGGTGTTCTACCGTCGGAGTAGGAGACACTTACGACATACCAACGGACGTTGTACTCATATTGAGACATATTTGTGTTTGTGTTAAATACAAGATTAGAAACCCCAAATTTATAGAAAACCTAGTTGAATATGGACCACCCATTTTCTATCACAAATCGTTCCGTAGGTATATTCACCGAAAGATCCTAGATATTTTGTTTTCGTAGGTGCATCTACATAAAAACTCATAGTTTGCAAATTTTGTACTTTTCGTAGATACATCTACGGAACTTTCCGTGTAAGTTATTTTACCGTAACATGATAATATAGCATGGCAGAAATTGGGTTGATAATGTGAGCAATGCAACGAATAAGGATGAATGTTTACCTGAAATTATGTCTTCTCTTACTCCATTTGATTTGTTGCACCAAAAAGTTAAAGCTTTAGAGTGAAAAATGATAATGATGGTGCAAGGTTTTTTAGGGTGGTGAGAGTGAGTGTTGAAGAAGAAATGTAACAATGGAGAGTGGTCATGTTGGTTCAAACTATATCAGATGCTTCTGTAGATACATCTACGAAAAATTTTAGCGCTAAGTCATTTCGTAGATGTACCTACGAAAAAATCACAGAACTGAACTAATATGCAACTTCTCCCAACATACACTACTTTAAAATACTTCCGCCAGGTGCCTAAGAGAATCAATGCGTGCATTGAGCATTTCTAAAAAAAGAAAAGAAAAATTGACAATAGTCACAAAGATTTTGTGTTTTAAAATCTAAAATATTTAAAAATCAATTTTACTTTTGACTTTTATTTTGAATTTCAATTATAAATTAGTTAAAAAATATATTTTTAATCAAATCATTCTATTTATAAAAAATATATAGATTATAATTATAAATTGAAATAAAATAAATTTATTAGGGTAAAAAAAGATGAATCAAGTGCAACTACTCAGCACTGACTCCCAGAAACCCCAAACACATGAAATAATATTATACACAAAAAAATAAAAAAATCATACTATATAGGTTGCATTATTGAAAAATCTCACTACTACTATTCCACTTACTAAACACACCTAACACCCATTACTAGACTGACAGCGAGACAGATACCGTTAACTTACAGCTTAATCTCGTTCTCCTTCCGGTAGTATTGGACGGAAAGTCTCACCGTCACCGATGTACCTTTTCTTCCCTTTCTCCGATTGGTCTTGGTGGAACCGTTTCACCGATTCCACTCTCATTCACAGTCCTTTCTTCTACGCTCTTTGCGCTGTTTACTCTCTCATCTCCTTCATCGCTCTCGTCTGTTGCTTTGCTCCTCTCTCTCTTCTCTTTCTCTCATTCATTGTTTCGTTATGTTGAATTTCGGATTTCGATTTTGCAGATTCAACTCATTAGAATTGAGCTTAGAGTGCCGGAATACGGTTGGACTACGCAGAAGATTTTTCATCTGTTTAACTTCATTGTTAGCGGAGGTTTTTATTTTTTATTTTTTTATTATGCTTTGTATTTTTCAACTTTATTATTCGGTTGATTATCCATTTGTATGTTTTTTTTTTTTACTTTGATTTGTAGTTCGTGCTCTAGTGTTTGGATTTCACGCTCGGGTTTTTTTCTTGCATCCGAAGGTTAGTTTTGACTTTTGTGTCTTTGGAATATTCAGCTTCACTTTCAATTGCTGAGACTGAGAGTGATGATGCATAATAATTCTGTGTTTGATTCTAAGGCGAAGAAAATTGAGTTTGACTTAATTGACTATGATAAATTTACTCCAGAGTTGAAGATAAAGTGATTTATTTATGAATAAATTCTTGCAAAAGTGAGTTGAAGATAAAGTGATTTATTTATGGATAAATTCTTGTAAAAGTGAGTTCAACCGTAAATTTTACTGTCAAAGTTATGTTTAAACTCAAAAGTAATAAGTTCTAGCTTCTAGTATAATCAATTCTGAAAAACATAATCAATTTTACTTCAGAGAAATCAAATACATCATAATCAATTTTATACATCCAATCAATTCTGAGTGCTCCAGATGTGCAACCAAATATACACATTATTATGGCTAAAATTGATTTTAATTGAAGTGATTTTAGCTAGAATGAGTTTGAAGTGGAGTGTAAAAATCACTTTGAGAGGCAAAAGCTACAAATTATGGCTTTGAAATAGAATTGATTCTAGAAGCAAAATAAATTCTAAACAGTAGCTGCTGCAACATACCAAAATCAATTTGCAGTCTTTAGAATCGCTTTTGACTCTCAAAATTGGATATGAAGATGCATTGCTGGCTCATTTAGGTTTTATATTTGACTTTTGCCCCTGTGGAATGTTTAGTCTTTGAATGGTCAGTTTCACTTTGAATTGCTGAGATTGATGATTGGTAATAAAGGCTTGAATACTGACATAGAGTGGTTACTTTACTTGTTCTTTTAGGTCTTGATTTTGGTGCTGTTAGATCTGCCGGGGCTTGTGTTTTTCTCAACATACACACTTCTTGTCCTTTTCTGGGCTGAAATTTATCACCAGGCATGTTTTTTTGCTTTAGTGAATATAATGAACCAGCTATTATTAGGTGATTATTATGCACAATCTTCTGATTGAAGGAATATTTTCTATTTTAATCAGGAAATGGATTATAATTTTATTTCATGTTTGAGCAGGCGAGAAGTTTACCAACTGATAAGCTCAGGATAGTTTACATCTCTGTAAATGGTGCCATGTATTTTATCCAGGTATGTCTCATTTCTTGTTGCAAACAACAATACTGAATATTTAAGCTTACCCGCTGTATTTTGTTTGTTGGATTTCCTTGGTGTTTGTTTTGATACATGACCATATTTTAGGTCTGCAGCATTTTATTTGAAGCAAACTTTTATTTTTAATTTTAAATGATAATCTGTTGGTGTGTGGGCCGGTGACTGAAATTATTATGGCACAATAATTTCTAGGACACTTGTTCTTGGTTGAGTACCAATTCTGGCTTCTCAGTGTTGAAAGTTGTTTTAAAATATGCAATTTGATATCTGTTTTGGATTGTAATTCTGGGTTGTTCATATTTTTTAGCCGCACGATACATCTCGATTCAGAACAATTTTTCCCTAGGTAAACAGAGCAAAAGAGTTAAAAAGACTCTTTGCTAGTCGACATCAATTATCACAATACTAAACTGTGGCTTTTGATTCAGGCTGGTATTTGGATTTACCTCTGGATATATTACAATGATGTTGTCGACTTCATTGGGAAGATATTTATTGGAGGTTAGCTTTTTAAGCAAAGAATTATTATGCATCTCATGTTTAAGAATTGCTTTTGCAACATCTGAAATATTGGTAAAGCCATAGCACGTTTTTCACAAGAACTACTTTACTTTTCTTCAGGTCTATCATTTGTGGTTGCAATAGGCTTCCTAATATTTGGAGGAAGGTAAGACTTCTGCAATTGATTGGATTATCTATGAAATACCTTTTGCAATTCCTCAGTTTTGTTTATTCACTAATGGGTTTTGTTTTCGGTGAAAACTTTTATTTCCACCTGGTAATTCATGTTTTCAGATTATTTTTCATGCTGAAGCGTTTCCCAATTGAATCGAAAGGGAGAAGAAAGAAGCTTCAAGAGGTATGTCAAATTCCTCTTTTGGTCTCATATGGTCTATTATTTTCTTTTTTGATGTAGTAAGTTCACTCTTCTATTACAAAAGTTCATATACATTATAGAAAATAACAATAGAGACTTGGGTATTATGGGATACGTAAGTTTCACATTTAGTAGTATGAAATGCTCGATGGAGTACTAAATGGCTTGGTTCTTTCCATTTGACAACTATCTTTTAAGAGATGGTTCTTGTGATTGGGTGCTTATCTTATAGTAATCTTTGTTTTAATTGGAAAATTACTATGGTTCTGCCAAGAACATTACTGCATAAATTTTATGTTTTAGGTGCTCTTGGGTTAGATCTCATTGTGAAATAAAGAGAACTTTTTCAATATTTTCATCTCTTACTCTAGATGACCAGATGTAGACAAACTATAAAATGAAAATATGTATAATAGTATAGTTATACTCACATAAATTTGGTTTTGCATTACAGGTTGGATTTGTCACAGCCATATGTTTCACCTGTTTTCTGATAAGATGTGTGATGGTAACGTCTAACTATATTATTTTTCTGTTATATTATATATGTTCAAGTTGGCATTTCTCAATATTATTTCTGATTTTCAGTAAATATGTTAGGTGTAAAAAATTTATTCCTTTTTTGCTTGGATTCTGCTCATTGTTCCTTTGTTATTATGTAATACTGTAACCATCTTCCCTTTCTTAATTATCCTCTTGTTACACGTGTAGGTTTTTGTATCTGCATTTGACTCAGATGCATCTCTTGATGTTGTGGACCATCCGATTTTGGACTTCATCTACTACATGGTATTTTACTCTGTTCCCTTTTGTTAATTGCTCTTACTACTTTGGTGTCACTCGTTAAACATATGGGAATTTACCTTTCCTTTTTTAAGTACAGGTGGTTGAGATCCTGCCTTCAGCTTTAGTCCTCTTCATACTGCGCAAATTGCCACCAAAGAGAATATCAGCTCAATATCACCTTATTCGTTAACTGCAAACATCTTGGATCTTACTGTATTCTTTCACCAATTGGTTATGACTTTAATGGCTCTGCAGTTAATGGTGTTCTTCTGCTCTTGCCCATCAAGTATATATTCTCGTGCAGCAGTTCTTTACACGTGTGATAATCAGCAGTTGCTGCTCGGGTAGAGTAATATGTAATCTTATTTTTTGATTTGTGTCATCAAGATTGTGACTTTCACTCCATGTAAGTAAACCGAGGATTGAGGGAAGTTCGTTGAGGGAACTAAACAAATAGAAGTTTTTATGACGTTTAGAGATGTAGGCTTGCCATGATGTATTCATTCTTTCCATATTCAATACTCCATGAAGTTTCTGATGCTCAACTCTGAATGAATGTACACTTGGAGTGAGCGAAAATGTTGAAAAAGTGAATTAGTACTGTTATTTATATGAGGTGGATGCATTTCAAGAATTAAAGCAATTCAGTAGTATTTGTTTAACACTAGAAACATGTTTATTTTTTCTTTCTATTTTTGCTTTCTACTGGACCAAGTATGTTTCAAATTTAAAAGACATGCTGTAAGTCATGGCGTAAATGTTGAGTTGCTGGTATCTTTGCTTTCCATTATTTATTGGAAAAACTTAAATTCACTCTAAGTTCATGTTTATTTTGGTCTTCATGTTTATTTTGGTCTTCAAATTTTTAAATATCTATGTCGGAGCCTCACATATCATAAAATTAATTTCAATTGCATTGTATAGCACCATTACTGCCAATCCTTTGGACTTACATAATGCACCAGATATAATTAAAACCGACATCTCATAAAAGCAAGGACCATAGCATAAATCGTTGATACAATTAAAACCGACATTTCATAAAAGCAAGGACCATAGCATAAATCGTTGGTCAGATGTTTTCTGATACACATAATCTTTATTTCTGAGGCAAGTGTAGTGCATACTAGCATCTTAATGAGATATCAATGTTGAGAACATGAGGATTAAAGCTTTTAGAGAGAAGAGAAAGATTCTTAAAACATGTTTAGAATATAAGCACACAAAGTTTTATTTCATTTGCTTCTGCCGAAATAGGATACAAATCATCCCCTTTTATAGCTGAGGAGAGACATAAAGAACAAAAAAGTCAACAGTGAATAAAGCATTATTGAAATGCTTTATCAATTGGCAGACATACTTTTGACTACTTTTTCACAAGAAAATAAAATAACACTGTTCATAGTCACACCTATTATAAAAAGTAGGTATCTGTCCACATCAATATTAACACTATTCATAGTCACGCCTATTATACAAAGTAGATATTTGTCCACATCAATCATTGTAGTGGGTTCATGAGATGGAGACATATTTTGACCGGATAAGTTTCCTTCAAAAAAGCAATCTTCAAATTTGGATGACTCGTGCTCCCAGATGTCATCCATCATGTAAGTATGGTCCATCATTTTTCTATGAGCTTCTTCCATGTCTCCTTCTGGGAATTCAGCTTCCAATGAAGAGTTTGATTTCTGTTATATGGCTTGAGTTGAGCTTTCTCCTGTTTCTAGGCTTTTAAACTTTTGATGATTTATGCAAGTTGTATTGTAATTCATGTTCTTTGGTTCATGGAAGTTGACGAAGCATACATACTCCATTAATTCTTTTGTTATTTTTAGTCTGGGAGATTAATCATCAATGGTTTCCCATAAATGAACATCACTCTTACAATCAAGTAACTTAGTTGCAGGATCTATTTGATAAGGCCTGTGTAGGAAGAAAACAAATTTGAGTTTGCTAATAGCACCTGGAGCTAATCTTCGCTCTTTCACTTAATATAGGACTGACTTTAATTGATTTCTCAATCATGTTAATGGAGAGTACCATTCAAGAGTAGTCCAAATTAAGGATTTGTGTTTTTTGGGGTCTATTATGTGTTGATACATGACTTCGGTAGGTATGAGAACATGCATAAAATATAAACTAGTGGCACACCAGATATGCCATAAATGGTGTGAATTTAACATTTGAGTTTATTAGAATTGGTAGGAGAAATGGTGTGTATGGAAAATAAAGAGTATGATCCAGGAGTTTATTCCTTATGATTTTTGTCATGTAATAAAAAAGATTATTCCTGACATATTGTTTGAGTTGTGATGGTGAAGAGGGTCTAGTTATTTCTGGAGGAAAGTCCTTGAACTAGGATGAAGACTTATTCTTAGAACCTTAAACTCATTTAATTTGAGATATTATAACATTTAATTATTTAATGTTTGTTGTTGAATAAGGCAAAGGCCTTGGCCGTCTAAAGTATGAATTCTCTCAAAAATTTAGTTTAAAGTAACAAAGGTAGGATCATATTCTTTTCTCTTGCAAGGGAAGAGGTTTTAATGAGGGGCTCTGCCCCTATGATGTTGCACCAATTATATAATGGATATTTATTGAAGATTCATTGCCACCTATGAGGCAATTATACAATGAACCATCATTAAAGGCTCTTTGTCGCCTATGAAGCAATCATATGTTAGACTTTTGGTGAAGGATTCTTGCCACCTATAAGGCAATTATATGTCAGATCTTCACTGAAGGAACCTTGCCGCTAGTAAGACAATTATACGTTGGACTTTTATTGAAGGATCATTGTCGCCAATAAGGCAATTATACGATGGACTTTCACTAGAGAATCTTTGTCGCTTATAAGACGATTATACATTGGACCTTCACTAAAAGATCCTTGCCTCCTATAAGGAAATTATATGTTTGACCTTCACTGAATAATCCTTGTCGCATATAAGGCATCGATATGTTGGACCGTGAGTGAAGGAACCTCACCATTCACCAAGGAATACTTTATTCAACACTTGGAGAACTCCCCCCAAGTGACGCTTGAGGAATTCGCCTCAAAACAATAAATTCGCACAACTAAGACAACATAAATTTCAAAATTAACGGGCAAACTACGACGAGTTTTAACCACCTTAAAATTAATCATAAATTCTAGACATTTTATTAATTAACCTCGATGAGCATGGTTGCTAATGTGCCTACAAAAGACAAGAACATAAATGCAAATTGAACTCCCCCCCCCCCCCCCCCCAAAACAATGCTTAAGGAACTCACTTTTGCAAGCCTCGTCGGATGGACTCATTTTTGTAAATCTCATATGAGGGATTTGTCTTTACGAGTGATGTTTGAGGGACTCACTGATAATTCTTAGAGGATCCATTACTGATGATACCACTAAGATCGTAGCAAGTTTAAGTTAATCACTTCACCCTTTTCAAGGTCTCGTGCTTAAGAAAGAGTGGACTAGAGAATATTTCACTGAACCTAGAAAGGAATACTCCTTTATAAAACAGGCAAAACTAAATACGGTATTGTTGGGCCCCGAAACAAAATTGGCCGTCCGGAGCGCCCGAAATAGAGTTGGTCACCCCGTCCAAAATAGAGTTAGTCGACCGAAGCGTTTAAGACACGTTGCGGGTCGCCCGATATGGTTGGACCTTGAAATTCATGATTTGTCTCATTTGATATCTGACATGTGAGGTATCTAAGGAATAATGATCTAAAAATATCAATCAAAGAGAAAACCATCTCCTCCAAATTTTTAGGAAGAGTTTGTTTTCCTCAACGACATGTTGAGGATGAGAAGGAAGGAAATTGGTTTAAGTTGAGGATGAGAAGGAAGGAAATTGGTTTTTCCTGGAATTAAAAGAGGAGGGTTTCATTATTTCCACAAAACTCTAACATACACCTACATCTCATAGCCTACTATTTCCAACCTTTATTATACTTTTGCAAATTCACACATATTTTGAAATGACATAAACCGAAATATCTTCCAGACACTCTTATTTATGTATAATTATTTGCTAATAACTTTTTTTACTAGTACAAGCTTCCTAATAGCCTTTATTCCTACTCATCGATAAATGTTGAGACCAATAAATCAATTAGAGCTACTTTTACGCTATTACTGATTTTGTAAAAACCACATCCATCCAGACATGTCAATCTGAATGACGAAAAACCATCTTTTTCACCATCAGAATAAATAAACTCGAATAAATGATATCTACAAAATAATGAGAATTTTACATGCAGACCTGCGAAGTAAAACTGTTATCAACTACCCAGTTTGGAACTGCAGTGATTGTGAGTTTGAACGTAATGTGGTGCTAGAATGTATATGTCATTGCCTAACCAAACATAGTCTTAGTTGCACATAAAGGCCTACAATTGACTCTTAAAAATGCAGGTAAGATCCACAATAATTTTGACAAAACTGCAACTCAATCTTTGAAAGAGTTCACTCAAATATGCACAAGGTCGAACTATTTTTATTTTGGCTTAAATATATTTTTTGTTCTCTTATGGTCATTTCTAAAATCAGGTTTTCAAACTTTTATTCTACAAATTTTGGGATTTTTTATCCTTACCATTATTGATGATGTGACACAACAGAATTGAAAATCTAGAAATAAAACTATAATCTTATCTGTGAAATCAAACTTTTCAAGCTTTCATTCAATAAAGACATATAACTAAACAACTGTAAATAGTAAAAGGAATGATAATATTATATCTACACGATCAGAAAAGAGAAAATCTATCATCTCACTTCTGTAAAAACTTTGGTCATTCGACTAGGTGCAACTAAAATCTTAATTAACAATTGCACGCGAAAAAAAAGTTTGAAAATATTAATATATTACAATGTTTGATGACCACTTAGTTGTGTATTTTCTTCATGTATGTTCTCTCACAACAGTGGAATGGACCACTCAATCTTGGTGAAGTTCGTCAGCTTGCGGGGCAGCAAATCTAACATTGGCAGGTCGTGCCACAACAACTGGGTCATCAGCAAAAAGTGCTTTGATGAGTGATGGTGTTTTTAGGGGCCGACGACCGGTCATCCTAGGATAGACATCTTCAAGAAAATAGTATGCATGGCCAGCAATCATTCCCTGGAAAATGTTGCCGAGAATTACATTAGTTGTTGTATAGATAGAAATCAGATGTCCACATCAAAGTATATTTATTCTTTGAAAGGAAACATACCAGTAGGTCTACCCAGGCACTAGCACCAACAAGGACAGAGAACCCCAAGAGAACCTACATGTATAAAACTTTAAGATTAGATTTCCTTGATTATAAGCTAGAAAAACTTATGTCAACAAAAAAACGATCTTTCATACAAATCAAACCAAAAACACAGATTAGTGTTATCCTATCAGTAACCACTGTATAGCTTACGCACCCAGGGAAGGTAGGCCGCGGTGAAAGTAAAAAGACCTAGGAAGCTCATGTGAATAAAGGGGTTCTGTTTGCTCCATACATAAACCTGAAAAATATAAATGAAGGCTTTGAGTTTGAAGTGGATTTGAACACGAGGACTCGACAAAAAAAAACACGATGTAACTCACCATCATAAAAGTCAAGGAGTTGCTGAGGAATATAATTTTTGCAAATGACTCTGATAAGTAAGGTATCATTCCCCCAAGAAGAACGATTCCAGTCAATACAGAGGCACCAAATAAGAGCATGTAAAAAAAATCAGCAGTTCTTCCCCTGAACGAGTTCTCTTCTAGAAGCTTGCAGTACCGAGCAAGAAAAAACATATGAAACAAGAAATCCAAGTCTGCATATTCCATAAGATACCATGATGAAGTTAAATGTATGATTCATAATTTTCAAATTATAAGGATTGAAAATATATTCCATATTTCCATTGATCATCTAGTCCACATGTAGAAAAGGCAAACGAAATCAGAGGTGTAAGAGAGGAGGGAAGCATCTTGCACACCCATTTATATCAAGAGATTATTGATTTCAGTAAATATTTAACACCAAGCCATCAATGTGAGTCTCAAGTTTCAATCCTCTTACTTTAGAGTATGCATTAAGAAATTTGCATAGTGTATCAATGTAAATGTACCATGACAAGAAAAGCATTATATCTAATTTGCAATGCAAAAAGGGAGTTCATCAAATGAGGTAACCAAGGTCATGTGTAAATATGAAGCAAAAGCTATGCTATGATCTAAGCAACAAAAATAAGTATGATAAAGTGGTTCTATTGCTTCTGATAAGTAGCATGGGTGCGCGAAAGCTCATATCTCATAGGTAATTTAATAATTGGAACTATCATGCCCACATCCATTCCCCCCATGGTTGTATTTGGATCAATCAATCAGATTAACACCATATCCAATAAGTGTGTACATGATCTCCCCTATAGCAACAGCCTCTCCTCACTCATGTTGTTCCCAAACATAACGTTGATTTTATTAGTGCATTGGTCCTAAAATGTTGTTTGTGATGTAAGAAATAAGCTCATGATGCTTGAAAAAAGTCCCTATTTATCTCAACAAATATGACATAACCAATACTCATTAGTCACATTAACACACATATTATAGAGGGAAAGATAGATGCATCAATATGGTCTTGATAATTGGAACTATCATGCCCATAATCATTAGCCCTATGTTTATATTTGGATCAATCATACCCACAACCATTAGCCCTATGTTTATATTTGGATCAATCAGATTGACACCTTACCCAATAAGTGTGTACCTCTCCACTATAGCAGCAGCCTCTCCTCACTCGTGTTGTGCCCAAACCATAATTTTGATTTTATTAGTGCATTGCTCCTAAAATGTCTAAAATGTGGTTTTGCTCCTAATATTTAAGCTCATGATGCTTCAAAAAAGTCCCCATTTATATCAACAAATTACGAATAACCAATACTCCTTTAATCACATGGACACTCACACATGTTACAGAGGGAGAGATAGATGCATCAGTATATAATCTTGATAAAATAGGAGTAAAATGAGTTCCGCACATGTATCAGCAAGTAGAAATCTCCATATTATGACAATTACGAAACAAAAATCAAAGCCACAAGCATGTAAGCCACGCCACCAATCACAATGGACAGGCAGCTCGGTTGGTGAGCAGAGGGATACCAAATGAGTTCCAAGTAGGATGACCAAAGTTCAAACACCAAAAACAAACATAACCATTAACATACTAACCTCTAACATTAGCCAAAAAAATAAAACAATGCAAAGAGCAAAGAAAAATTTACCCATTTTCCTGAAGTACAAGAAATTAGTAACCAAACGCCAAAACTGATATTGCTTCACAACCAGTCTAGGATTCAAGTACAAATGATACGGAGAAATTATCTGCAAAATCATAAACAAGAAAAAAATAATCAACCACTTGCAATTTCCAAATCAGTAAAACAAAAGAAGAAATCAAACCCTACACAATGTCAGAAACGAGAAAAAAAAAACCTAAATCACGATAACACAATAGCTTTAACAATCTGATTTCAAATTAGTGTACTAACAATTACAAATCGAGAAATCAAAACAACAACAATTCCAGATAGCATGAAAAAAGGATTGAAACCCTAAAACCTAGAAAGGGAAAAGAAAATCGGTATACCTCGAGGGAGCATCCGATGGTGGTGACAACAGCCGCAGTGAGATAGGATCTTGTAATCACCGGCATCTGTTTGTACCATTCTTCAACCGCTTGAGCCATTGTTGTTTTTTGCCCTAATCTCTGTCTGATCCTAATTAAACTTTATAATAAGAAGAAGAACGATGTGAAACGAAAGTGAAAGTTTAGCTGTGATGTTTTCAGAAAAAGTGGGAACGAACAAAGCAAAAAGTGAGGTTTGAGGGGAATTTGATGTGATAGAAGAAGCGTGGAAGATGAGAACGAGAGGAAGAAGAAGAAGAAGAGGTGAGAATACGACGAATGACAGAGAAACCACGAATCATAAAGCGCGTGGTTTGCACGGACCAATAGGGTTGTTCCTACTTGTTGTATTTTGTTTTTGGTAGCACAGGAGTTGGGCTATTATTGCGAAATGGGTTGGCCCGTATGTTGAGCCCAACATTTATCCACAAGTTGTTCTTGTTTTTTAGTTGGAAAAATTCTCCAAATATATCAATTCGAATATGTATTTTCGAACTCACTAAATTTCAGTTTTTTTCATAAGTTTAAGGATAAATATCCGAAAGAATCAAAAAGTATATTCGAATTAAAGATTGACTCTCAAAACAGAAGAAAAATCTTAAAAACAAACTAATTTAACATATATTTAGTATAGATAGTCGAAATTACATAGATAATGAAACATAAATTAAAAATTACATTTAGTTATAAACGGGTAGTTGGGGATGTTGCAACATTTTGATAACATCTTCTCCCGATCGTTGAAGCTTCACATTGACTTCAATAAGACCCTTAGTAGAGAATTGGTGAAAAATACTCCACATAACTTTCAAATCATCATATGTCTTCAGTGCAAACTGGGTGAACTTTATCTTTTCTTCAGTGTCAAGTGAGTGTGAACGATACTCGAACTTGACCACCTTTCAAATTTTTGGATATTGCATGAGAGAATTCAGTATGTTCTTATAGTATTGTGGGCTAAATACCCTTTTTGGTCCCTTAAATGTACCTCGGGTCCATTCTGGTCCCTTATCTTTAAAAAGTTCCAAAGTAATCCTATAATTGTTCAAAAAGGTCCACGTTAGTCCTTTCCGTCCAATTTTTGCTAACGGCGTCAAATTTTTCATGTTGGCATCTGACGTGGCGCTGAAACATACGCGTGGCACGTGAGTTGGCACACATTCATAAAATTCTGAAAAAAACATTTCAAAACTTCTGCTTTTGCTTGGATTCGAACTCAGGCCAAGTTGTTTGCAAGCAATATATATTATCCTCTACACCATTTCACAATTGATGTTAACTGGATCATTCAATTTTATCATCAATATTATTATTAATATTATTATTATTACTACTATTCTTAATTTAAAGTAAAATAATAAATAAAATAAAAAACAACAAATTAAATTGTTCTTGTTGTTCTTATATCTTCATCGTGTTCTTCATTTGCAGAAAAGTTTGAAAAACTAAAAGAAAAATAGGAAGTATCCTTAAATGTAGTATCCTTCTTTGTTCAACTTTCCTCTTAACCAACCCATGAATTTGAAGTAGATGAAGAAATAAAATCCCTCTCTCAATGTGTTAGTTATTGCCGCTGTGGCAAGCAGTTTTCACCACTGTTAGCTGAGCAATCCCAATGGACAATGAAGACCTACGTTGCCACCTATTTCCTCTTCAGATCTGCACGTGAATCCTTTTATTTCTCTCAGATCTTCAATCTCGTTTTATCCTTAGATCTATATACGAGTCTTTATTGATCTGGCCATATGAATGTTTCCCTGGTAAATTCATAGATTTTGCTGCAATGGCAAGAGAACATAACTTTGTTTTCTTTTATCGCTGAAGAAATTGTTGGAAAGAAGGATTTTAAGAAGAGAGTTTTCAAAAAAGGAGAAGACAAAAAATCAATTTTGCAATTTTGATTTAGAAACATTTTCTTTCATTTACGAACCTTTGCTTTGATTTAGGAACACAAATCACTTTTGCAGATCTGAAGCATTTGATAAAAATGAGGATTTCAAAGCTGATTTTTTATTTAATTACTTTGATTTGAGATTTGATTTAGGAAGATACATTGCTTTTTGTTTTTATTTAGAAACATTGCTTTAATTTGTGAATATTTTGCAGCTTTAATTTTCATTTAATAATATATCAATTTTTATATTTTGATTCATTGTTTAATTAATATTTTTTTATCACATCAGCATATAATAATAATAATAACAATAATAATAATAGTAATAATAATAAAAGTAGTAATAATAATGTTGATAATAAAGTTAAATGAAAATAATAACACCAATTGTAAAGTGGAGTAGTGGATAATAGTTAGTACTTGCAAAGAAGTTGGTCTAGGTTCGAATCCAAGTAATAGCCAAAATTTTGAAATGTTTTTTTAGAATTTTAATGAATTTGAAGATGGCGTATGACTCAGCGCCACATCAGATGCCAGCATGAAAAGTTTGACGCCGTTAGCACAAATTGGACGGAAAGGACTAACGTGGACCTTTTTGAACAATTAAAGGACTACTTTGGAACTTTTTAAAGTTAAGGGACCATAATGGACCCCGAGGTACACTTAAAGGACCAAAAAGGGTATTTAGCCTAGTATTGTGTTTGCCTCATCTCTGTTTGTGGTGTCTGATGTTGAAGAAATGGTTTGGAGACTATATTTATAGAAGATTTGGAGCATTTTGGACGCAAGAATTCTTACCCTGCCACCAAGGCATGTTTCGGATATACGCCTCTGAATTCACATTTTTTTTATAACGAAAGTAGGAGTTTCTGATATGTATATCCGAAATATGCAGAAACAGGAGTAAAATCATTTCCATAGAAACATGAAAAAGAATAAAACAGTAAAAGTAAACAACAGTAAAATGTAGAATAGATATATTATACATGTATTGAATCGTATAGAATATACATTGTGCACGACAACATTCAAAAAATGGTTCGATTACATTCTAAAATGCACCGAACAAATTGTCACAACTTAAATCTAAAATCGATTCTTTCTTATACTTCTCCCTATTTGATTCTCTCTCAAGCTCCTTCAATTTGGTGAACTTTGTCATCCTTTCCGAAAAGTGATCCGGCCAAGTTTTCGCCGCTTTTGTAGAATGTGTCGTCCACTCCACTGATGTAGCCGAAATAGGATTCTCCGGTTTAAAATAAACTTAAACAAAATGGAGCGATCTAAGATACCCAATACAAATGATGCGGTCAAATGGGTCTTAAGGTGGGCGACTCCGAAGTGGGAAAAATATCTCCAAAAAACCATATCTCGTCTGATCGATATACACCCTGTCATATGCACTTGCTATAAGATGACATATTTTAGGGAAACACGTTGAATTTACAACTAGTATGGGACCACTAACACATGGAACAAGAGCGTTGTAAATTTTATCAAACTCTTCCCTTTTCCCATATAGTCGTGTGTAAAGTTCCCTATGCACTGTCAACTCCGAAATAAGTGTTTGGCGCACAAAAGTGTGTTTTTTCTCTCCTTTACCAAGTAAATCGAACACGGCCTGAAACCCACAATTACCATCACACCCCCATATCTATGATCCTTTAAATGTGTTTGTGCATAAAAAATGACATCTCATCAATGTGGATAATAGGTGGCTGTTTTTAAATAGGCGGTATACGATGTGGATGATAAGTGTTTTTTTAAAAGCGTCATCTTCTCTCCTACCATTCAAGCATATGTTGACGAGCAATGAAGGGGAAAGAGTATGAGAATTTACGGATGCACCAAAATCACGCCAAAATATATTATTTTGAGGTTCATTCTAAATTGATTAAAATATTATTTGGAGATGCATCTTCGTATGTTATTTAGATGTATCCGGATATGCATCTTCGGAAATCATCCTGAATCAAATCAGGACAACAACATTGTCCAAACATTGCAATATTTTGAGGTGAAGTTATATTAAAGTGAAATCAAGATAAAATGAAGTTATATTAAAGTTAAAGAAAATAACAAGTCATACATTAATAAACAAATTCAAAACCATACATAACCTTTTTCCGGAAATACAAAATAATAATACATCCGGATATAAACTATTGAATATGTATAACCCCCTGCCTCATCCTCCGCCACTTGTATTGCACGACATTTTGTAACTCGGCAACCACGTGTTTCACGACGGCCAATTAGGGAGTGTTATCCTTAAAATGTCTTGCCTCTATGGCTCATCTACCCATCTTCGCAATACGCCGACAAAACATTGTCACACTCTTGGTCTGGTCATCCTGAACCTCAACTACCTCCTAGTTAGCTGGCCTATATCGTCTTCCAGGAGTGTCTAATGTCAAGATAGGTTTTGACACATTATAGAACCATGTCATGTAGCCCTCAACATAAGCCTAATTTACATGTGTTGGCTCTCGATGATATTCCTCTGGTGCCAAGTGACTCTTGAAAGCATCTAGTATATCACCAAGATCTATGTGGTGGATAGTCGGAGGAGAAGACTCACGGGGAGGTCTTGAAATAATCTACAAGTAGCCAAATTAGCGCATTTCTTGCTCTGGAAGATAGGGCTACATAAGAGATAATTTACATGCCATCCATTTGGAGTATAAATAAATGACGTCAAACTCACGCGTTTGACGGTGACCCTCGTATGAGCGGAAGCACCATCTAATACCATACGGTCAAGAGAGACTTTGAATGACTCGACCGCATTGTCCCCTATGTACGGAACAAATGCGACAACCCGCGGTCAATCTTCATCGTAGGCAGGTGCAACTTCCCACCTAGGGATGGCAAAACGAGCCCGAACCATTTTGCCCGTACTTTAGTGCGGGGCGGGCCAAGAATTTAGACCTTCACCCTCTAATGTGACCTCCTCGCCCCGTTTTATGCGGGCTTTTATGGACACATGCATTTATATGAATTTTTTATTTTTAGACCTAAAATATGTGGTGCCCGCGGGTTCGCCCCGACCCGCCCTCACTTTTAGCACGGGGGCGAGTCAAGGTTTTAGGCCTGTATCCTTAAGTATGTCTGCCCCGCCCCGCCTCATTTTTTGCGATCACTTGCGGGGTGCGCCTAAACAGAGCGGGCACGCCTATTTGCCCCCTATCCCCCCCCAATGATGTGAGGGAAGTGGGAGATGATTCATCCTTGAAAATGGTTTGGATAAAATTATACTAATAAAAAACAAACTACAAATTAAAACATACAAAGAAATCAGCTAACGTAGCATAAAAAACAAACTACAAATTAAAACATACAAAGAAATCAAAATTTGGAAAATTTACCAAATGAAATTAATTGATGAGAATGAGAAGCTTAAATGTTATGAGATGCTGGAAAGAATGAGAAAAAGCTGAACTAATGCAAGCTTGAATGAAAGGATAAGATGCTTCAGTGGTTGTGAAAGGTCAAATGTTTTGTTTTAGAACTCGAGAACTTTTGAGAAAATGAAGAAGGAGGAAGAGGGAAGGGTCTAGGGCGGGATATGAAACAACATCTAGAATTGCATCTCTCAGGAGAGCAAATTTTATCAAACTAGAGCTCAAAGATGGGGGATACCGTCTCCTTATTAGAATAGCCTTGTCGGCCATACTTTTTTGTGTATTGTATGTAGAGTACTATTGTAATGAAAGATATGTATATATTTTCATTCTTGAAATTGAGTTATAAACTTGTTATCTGAATTTGGCATATTCTCTACATATATTAGAGAGATAATAACAAACTCACTATTTGTTATGAGTAAATTGCGAAGAACTATTGGATGTGCATGTAGTTAAGATCCTTTGTGATTATCCGGAGGAAAGTCCTCGTGTGCTGAGAAGATTTTGAAAGGATTGCCATTACTTCAAAGTGGTCAGTCGGGGTCGCTATAATCAACCTATAATAGGCTATATTTGTACAACAACTACATTTTTATGCATATATTTACACACACAATTTTAAACAATTATCTCATCTCTTAGTAAAAATAATTATACACATTTTTTATTTCAAAATAAACCCAAACTATCATAATTCCTGGTCCAATTTTATGCAAAATGGTGGCAATCATCCTTGTACCCCAAATCAACAAAACTCCTCATATTTTGAAAACACATCTCATAACCCAAATCTACACCATTATCCAAATTTTTTTAAATTCCCCTTTTATCCCACATCCGCAAAATAATCCACACTTTGGAAATTACTCATATCATACTTCACCAAATCAATATCAACAATTTTTTATCTCAATCAACTAGTCCTACAATGTCTCATGGGATTCAAATGGGTACTAGCGACACACAATCAAATGATCAAGAGCTCGAAACACCAAGATTTTGCACTCAAAGTGGCATGAAAACTATTAGCTTTAGTGAAGAAATCAGACCAACATTGGTTGTGAATACGCCAAAAACAAGATTTCAATCAAGTGAGGATGAAGTTTTCATTCAATCACGGTTCAACATTTCAAAAGACTTAATTGTTGGGATTGGTAAAAAAAGATAGTTTTTGAAAAAGGATGACTAAAGCTTATATAAGCATCGTGACAAGAATTATTAAGGGAGAAATTTAATGGCATTAAAATGTTGATGGCACAAAAAGATCAATCCTTTGTTCATAAGTTAGCTGGGTGCTACAAACAAATCCCCACTATGAAGAAAAGCAGTAGCTCCAAGAGCAACATCATTTTGACTGCATATGAAATTTATTACCAAGATGGACATGAAAAATCTGCATTAAAGGGCGCGTGGTAATTAATGAAGGATGAACCTTCATGAAATATAGGTTCATCTAAACCTTCTTAAAAAAGAACAAAATAATCATCTTTTTAGAGTGTATCCATCATCTTTTAACCCAACAACACCAACAAGCATCGAGTACAATCCACCATCACCTACTTTGTTACGTCATCCAATCAGTCAAAAGACGGCCAAAAGGATGGAGAAAGAAAAGCTTGAGGAAATTTGTAATTCTAAGCTCAAATACAATGTTTCACAAGATGACTTCAAAAAAATTGGAATTAATGTCGAAGTTTGTACATGAATATGATTATGCACATAGCGAAGGTGAAAAAGTCGAGATAGAGAGAAAAAGGGTCGAGCATGATATGTTAAGATTGAAGATCAATGATTTGGAAATACTCACAAAGGATACATCTTTTATGAATCAAAGACAACTACAAGATTATGAGTTTTTGTGTAACGTGATTAGAGATAAATATGGAGTTAATTGATATTAATATGTATGTCAAACTTAATTGTTATATCATTAGTTGTTTTTATGTATTTTGAACTTAATTATTATGTAGAATTGATATTTTTATGTATGTTTGCCCGTTATTTAAACTAGTTGTTAGTCAAACTAGTTGTTACTTATAAACTAGTTTTTAGTTAAACTAGCCGTTATTTAAACTAGTTGTTATTCAATTTAATATTATAATGCAAACTAAATTTCACAATCATTCCTAACTTGTATCTTTCTTCATTCATTATGAAACTTCGCTTAATATGGATCCTTCCAATCCTTCACATATTGGGAAAAATATTCATGAATTATATGAATGACAACATGGATGGAGAACTTGTGAGGCTTTTACTTTGAAAGTCAGACACAAAAAGAATTTGCGAGTTCCAATAGGCTTATACGCCAAAAAAGGAATATAGAGAGGAATCATGAAGAGGGACATGAGCGGTTATTCAATGATTATTTTTTAGAAGCTCCGATGTACACGAATGAGCAATTTTGTGGAAGGTACCAAATGCATAAACATGTCTTCCTTCACATCCTCGAAGCTCTTGTTCATTATGATGAATATTTTCAGTTAAAGGTTGATGCAACTGGTAGGTCAGATATTTCACCGCTACAAAAAGCACTATTATTATTCGTGTTGGCATATAGAACGCGTGCAAATAATATGGATGACTATTTGAGGATTGATGAAACCACAACACTAAAATGTGCTGATAAGTTTACAAAGGGTGTGATAAATGTATTTGGGTCACACTTGTGAAAAGTATCTCAATACCCCAATAGGAAAAAAGAAAATTGTTTTCCCAACATCAAGAAGGTGCATGAAAGGCCATTGAAGGAGCATTTGGAGTTTTTCAATCCCGATTTGCGATCATACGTAATCGACTCGATCTTGATACTTGGATACATTGAAGCGTTTAATGGATACATGCATCATTTTGCACAACATGATTGTTGAAGATGAACGTGCCACATATGGCGACAATTTTGATTATTATCATGATCATCTGGGAATTGAACCAATTGCACCACCAGACGATTCTAATAATGATTTTCAAGAGTTCCTACGGAGTAGACATCATGTTCACAATAAGGAAATTCATCGACACCTAGAAGATTTAATAGAATATTTATGAGAACGTTTTGGGCATGTCCCAATGTGATGATGTAGTGTGTTATTTAATATATTTTTAATTTATTATTATTTTTTTGGATATTTAATTTATTTAAATGTTTTGTTCTTTTCTTTTTAATATATTTTGATATAATTGACTTAATTTGTTTCAATTACTTACCGTTTAAGAGTAATGCTATTCATACACCCAATTGTTACACCAATACTTACACCCAGTAGTACTTTACACCCAATTGTTACACCAATACTTACACCCAGTAGTACTTTACAGTAGTCACTAAATTTGGTTAATGCAGTGTAAAGATTTGGTTAATGCAATAATGAAGTTGGTTAATGCAACATCCAGGTATTAAAAATAATTTTTAGCAGTCACCGCACTTGGTTAATGCAGTGCAAAAACTTGGTTAAGTCAGTAATAAAGTTGGTAAATGCAACATCCAGGTATTAAAAATATTTTTAGCAGTCATCAAACTTGGTTAATGCAGTGTAAAAACTTGGTTAATGCAGTAATAAAGTTGGTTAATGCACGTCCAGGTATTAAAAATAAACGTCCGTACATGAATAGTATCCGCCCATACATGAATAGTATTCGTCCGTACATGAACAGTGTCGTCCGTACATGAACAGTGTCGTCCGTACATACGGTGTAGGTGTAAGATTTGGTGTAAGAATAACATTTCTGATAGTTTAAACACATGAAAAAAGTTAGATAAATAAGAAACACATGTATGTCCAAAGAACTGAAATTTTTGGATTTTCTTTTGAACATAAGAATATAATATAATGAGATTAAGATGAGTGATATAAGCACTTCGCACGCAAGACTAACTAAATAGAATAAGTACCAATCATGCAAAGCAAAAATCTCATTTCATTGATTCTAATCCACAATCAATCAATTAATCCATTGGTAATCAAATATCTCCTAAAACAACCTCTCAAGCAGCTCTTGCAAGAACATCCAATCTCTCAGGCACAGTAGCAGGGTCAATATAGAAACCTCTCCTGATTAACCTCGGAACTGTAACAGTTATGACTCCATTTTCATACGCAGCAGAGATTCCATCAACATCAACCCTCCCAGGAAGCCGAAACTTCCTCTTAAACTTCCTTACAGGTTCTGTTGATTCTCCATCCATTGCAGCAGCTTCGGTTCTAATGATAAGGTAGCTTGAGTCTTCAACCTCTACCCTCAGCTCTTCTTTCCTAACACCTGCCATTACAACCAAACACAAAAAGTTGCAATATTTGTTCCACATCGCAACTATCTTGCAAGAAATCTTCGTTGGCAACTCTCTCTGAACTTTAATATAAACAAAAAAGTACTTGTATTATATGGACCATGAACATATACATGTATTATTTGTTTGTATTGAAGTTCAGAGTATTATCAATTAAGAACAAATCCAAAGCAAAGGAAAATTACGCTTAATTACCTGGGATGTCAGCTGAAAATATATGAGATTGAGGGGTTTCAGTCCAGTGAACATAGTTTTCTGGAGTGAATTTATAGGGAAATAGAAGGTTAGAAGGGACAAGGTGCCATGGAAGATAGTGAGGTGGTGCAGGGAACTCCATTCTATGGTTCTGTGAATGAAATCAGAGTTTTGGATGGTATTAGTGGAAGGGAAAAGTTAGGTAGTTGGCTGGCCTTTCAAAAACCAAGTGGGCAAGTTGTGTGTATCTAAGATGTTACCTTACCAAAGATTTTTCTTATGCATATGTTAATTAAATGGTCTTGACATAACGTGGGTCACTGGTTGAAAAAAATCAAGGACTCCTCATCTATAAATTATCCTTCACTATCAACAATGGAGCAGTTTTTAAATAAATAAATAAAATAAAGTTGTATCACATGATTCACCGCCTTTTTGGAGCAAAGCCACCTCACTTCTTGACCTTTCTTTATCAAGAGGAAACATAATCAACAGAATAAATAGACTAATAAATAAAATATCTAAGTTTGAAAAGTGAGTACTCCAAATTGTAATTTACAAATCTGTCTAAATTCTTACAGGATTGCAAATATGGACACACTTGCTCATATGTCTAACTTTTTGTAAAAAAACAGTCATTTATATATTTGATGCAATATAAAGATGAACTTCAGTTTCACTAGACAACCTTTTGTAACAATCAAGGTGTTGCACAATATTCATTGAAAAATGAGAAGAATAAAACTTCATTGTGACAATTGACAAAGGACAGATGAAAGAACTCACCAAACTCAAGCTGGAGTCATCGGTTACATAATTGTGTAAATAACCTTAGGATCCATTATTCAGATATTAATACTAAGAAAAAAAAAATCATAATCAACACAACATAAAAGAACTTTCCTAGTTTAGTGGTATGTCTCACTCAACCACACGACAACTGAGAAGATTTGAAGTTTGCAGCAAGCTTGAATAAACACTCATTTTCCTAGGTTCTAGGACAGGCTGCATTTATGTGTTAACCCCAAACACAAAACCATTACTGTACGAAGGAAGATTGCTAGAAGGCGTGATATTTTTCACAGGGGAACGAAAAGGATTCGGTGTGACCGGATGTGTGATGTGAAGTCCAGCATTGCGAAGGACTTGTTTAGCATTTACGCACGAAGCTTCAGATTGATCAGTAAAGAAAGCAGGCACACTCATTGATTTAATTAAATCAAGTGCTCCACCCCAACTAGAATAATTTTCTAATCTAGAATTTAGAGCAATAACCACATGTGGAGAAGGTAGGTATGAGGCTTCCACCTGATAAACACCTCTCACAAAATTCACTCTTACTCTGCTTCCTATTCCTGATGTTGTACCTGATACATTTGTTGGAACTTCTGGTCCCACCATCACTATTTGTACATTTCCCAATCCATTAAGTAAATGACCTACTTCTGCAAATGCTGGCATCCAATCTAGCTCGCCTTCGGGTCCAAGGTAATGAATAATCACTTCCTTCCCTTTCAACAAAAGGTTCTTTGAACTTACATTAAGAGTAGTTAGTATGTGATACACAGTCAACGGATGCGAGAGTATATCGGCAACAGGACTTGACAATGGAAGTGAGCGAAGGTTGTAGTACTCCGACCAACCCGAGAGAAGTAACGGGCTTGAGGCAAAATGGTTATTGAAAGAAGTGTCATGAGGATATTCGAATTCATCGAGTTCACCCCATTGTTCGTGCAGGCCACCTTTCAATGGAAGGAGACCAAAAGGGCAGTGAGAATAACAACTGCATTTTCTCCTCCACATACCCTTCTGGTGAATATCTAATGATTCAAGCCACTTGCAAGGTTGGTCAGCAGAACATGGGAACAAGAAAATATTTATGGCTAGTTCTTCATCCCTTTCCATCATCGCCTTGTAAAGTCCACACAAGCTTTTGTGTGTCTCATTCCAGTGTTGCTTCTGGCAGATGGAACCGCAATAAACTACCGTTCTACAACGGCCACAACAAATCGACTCTTCTCCGAACACTTCTCTCTCACACATAGCACACTGTCTCAAACCAGTACTCGAGTATGCATTTGCGTCCATAAAAGTGTCCTCCCTGGGCGGTTCTACATATTTAGTCGGCGTTGAACCAGCACTCACACTACTAGATTTTTCATCGTACGGCCGACCAGGTGGATGCGAGACAGTAACAGCAACAAGGTCATAACCTCCCTTAGTTACTTCTGGTGGCCACTGAACATCAACTGTTTCTATAAAAGGTTCAAAGTTCACCATTGTCGAATACTTCGAACCACCTTCCCTATCCGCCACCACAAGTAAAGGATGAACCATACAAATAGCCTTCATGAACGCATACACAAACCTAAGCTCATCAAGAGTCGGACCTCTAAACTGAAGATCACCCGCAACCGTGGACCGAGCAACATCAATAACAGGAAACCGATCATTCCCCGACGCTTCAAGCGACAACGACTTGATTATCTTACGGTTCAAAGGAAACATCATAGACTCCACCTCATAAGTAACCCTCAGAACCTCAACATTCGGAACACGGACAGTCTCTCTAGCCCCAGTCATTTTCTTAGCATCATTATCTGATCTATACATGTAAAAACCAATATCCCCTCCATCACCTCCAATGAACTGAACACACGGAAAAGGCTGTTTCTTAGCATGCCAATCCGAATCCTTTCCAACCCGAACCCCGAAATAATGCACCGGACGCAACCTTTTCCACGGCTCAGTTCTATACAAAGCTGCAGAAGCTTTGTATATAGATCTGATGAAATTGGGAGCAATGCCATCCACTTTCATCAAACATGTCCCAGATCCAGGACCAAGTCCAGGTCCACACCCAAACTGTTCCTGATATCTATCAAACAAACCCTTCAAATGCAAATCCATTCTCTCCCCAATTAACAAATTTCAAAATCCACCAAATCACTTCACTGAAACCAAATCTATGAACATACACTTGAAATTACACAAAAACTAATCTAAGTATCACCAAATCTATTAATCCATAACTCTATTCCACTTCAACAAACCAAATCAACATCATATTCACTATCCATAACTACTCAAATCAAAATCATCAAGATCAATTCACATTCAATTCTTGCAACAAACAAAACCTAGAAGGAAACATAATCAATTATTTCAAAATCATGAAAACAAATGAAAAAGTTAAGATCAGAGTAAAATGTGATTCATTACAGGTTTCAGTTCTTGGAGAAAATTCTGAATTTCTTGTTTTGAGAAAAACGAAGGAATCAGTGTTGACTGTGATATATGCTGCGGCCGTTCTCATATTAGATTCAGTGAGCTTGGAAATTCTATCATGAAATCAGTGCCATTGAAATAATCGACGGTCAAAATAAGAACCTTTGATGTCAAAGGTTATTTTAAATCTCCGCGGAATCAACGGTGATTTTTCGTACAGACAAAGGGGTTTTCAATTAACCAATAAGAGCCTGCCAGCGAATCATTAAAAGATAAAATCGTAAAATCAATTATTATTAATTAAATAAATAATTATTTATGATAATTTACCTGCGGAAAATATCATCCATTGCATCAGTATCATTATTCTAGGGTTAGGGTTTGAGGATTCTTTAAATACACAACAAGACACGAAATTTGCTCTCTCTTTCTCTCTCTACGCACAGTCGCTTCCTCTTTCTCTCTCTAGAATTTCAGATTCGGTGAGAAAGATGATGCAGCCTGGACATGGTATGGCTCCTCCAAGCTTAGGACAACAGCCACCGCAGCAGTACCAGCAGCCGCCACCCCAGCAACCGTACGTCATGATGCCACCTCAAGCGCCGCAAGCCTTGTGGGCCCAATCCGGCCAGCCTGCTCAGCAGCCTGCCAGCGCCGATGAGGTCCGTACTCTCTGGATCGGCGATTTACAGTACTGGATGGACGAAAACTACCTCTACACCTGCTTCGGTAACACCGGCGAGGTATAAAAAGTTTCTTTATCTCTTGGTGTGTGTCGCTTATTTTGCATAATTAGGGTTTTTTTTGTGTTTATTTGAATTGCGAATTTATGATTTTATGGATTCATTATTTGTGTAAGTGTAGGAACCATGGTAGTTTTATTGTGTAATTGAAATTAGGGTTTTGTGATTTTGGTTTGTAGGTGACATCTGTGAAAGTGATTAGGAATAAGCAAACTAGTCAATCAGAGGGTTATGGTTTTATTGAGTTTAATACTCGTGCTAATGCCGAGAGAGTGCTTCAGACATACAATGGAACCATTATGCCAAATGGTGGCCAGAGCTTTAGATTGAATTGGGCTACTTTCAGTGCTGGGGAGAGGTCGTCTAGGCAGGAGGAAGGTCCTGATCATACGATTTTTGTTGGAGATTTGGCTGCGGATGTTAGTGATTACCTTCTTCAGGAAACTTTTAGGGCTCGTTTTAACTCTGTCAAGGGGGCGAAAGTTGTGATTGATAGACTGACTGGTAGGTCTAAGGGTTATGGTTTTGTGAGATTTGCTGATGAGGGTGAACAGATGAGGGCTATGACTGAAATGCAAGGGGTTCTTTGTTCGACAAGGCCAATGAGGATTGGACCAGCCACTAATAAGAATCCAGCTGCCACCACTCAGCCCAAAGGTTTGTCTCTTACATATGCGTGCAGTTCTTTGTTCTGTTGCGTAATCGTTAATTGAGCTGTCTTCCTTGTCTTGCTAATATACGTGATTTTGATTGATTGAATTCAAGGCCCTGTGTCACTAATTATTGTCCCTGAATGATGCTGTTTAAGTTATGTTCTTTTCAGTTTTGCTCTTGAAGAATTTACGTCCACAGTCCTTTCTTCCTGCAATTTTCCTTTTCGAAATTTGGGCTAAATAAATGATTGTATTTGTAGTAATAAAATCTTATAGAACTCCTGTTGTCTCAAAGCAGGGTCTCAGGAGGCTCTGTCATATCTCTGAGCCTGGAACTGATTTCAGCTGAAATGGTTAACATTTTAGTGCATGTCCATGCTTAGGTCAGTTATGCGTTTATGTTTGCCCATTATTTTTTCTTGCGGCATTTTCTTTTCCGCCTACATTTTCAAGTTCTTTCCGTTTTGCTTTTGGCTTAGTTTTAATTCAATTTAAGTTTGCAATTTCTCTGCTTACTTACTTTTCAGTCCACCATTCTTAGTTTCTGCTCCTTTAATTTACTCATATTAGTTTTCCATAAGATTTACAAGCTACAGCTTTAATTTCTTTTGTAGCTTTTCCTTATGCCAAAGTAAACTTATTTACATTTAAATATATCTTCTGTTCTTGTATCAAATGCTTATTTATTTCAGTTTCCATTCACTTGGCATAAGTAAAGCAATCTTTATTGCTTTGATTTTCCAAAAACCACAATTTATTGGCTGGTTAAGCTTTCCGTTTCCTATATATGAGCATGTTGTCATGCAGTTAAATTTGTAGATATGAGTCTTAAATTAAGCTTAAAGCATAGTAATTGGTGTATTGAAATAAGGTGTTTGTGAGCAAGTGGTTAAATTATTTTCTGTGCAGAGTCTCTGTTATAGAATAATTATAGAGGTTTTTGCCGCATAAATTACTAGCGTCTACTTTTTCTTCTTGAGTTAGCCTTTCATTGGCTGTGGTGAGTTAGCCTGTCAATTGCTGCGTGGACCCTGTGCATCACTTTGTCAGATTCTAACTGTGAGATTGATGTTATGTATTTGTGGGTAATTATTACCAGTCTTCTGTATGTTGTCCCTTTTCTTTATCCCATCCCAGGTGTCCTAACAGTGCAAACTTGTGATGACTTGCTAACAACTATTTCCATTCAATTATATTAATGTTTGGTAAACTTAACACTGATTTAATCTCCTTTGGCAAAGCTTATTAATTTCATTTCTTTTAGCTTTTGTTTGATGGTATCTGGTGCATGATAATGTAAGTTACTGCCCATTGTTGCTTCTGAGACTGCTGACTAAATATATGTATATGTGAATTGCGCCCACAGCGAGACTTCTAGTATTTTATAAAATAATTAAAGTAATAGTTGTACCCTTGGTTTATATTGTCTTGTCCTTTATCGTGTATGAGTTAATTTGACATTCATTTAACTAATCATTTTACTTCACTTTCATTTGAAATGCAGCCTCATATCAGAATCCTCCTCTAGGTGGACAAAGCGAGAATGATCCTAACAATACAACTGTGCGTACATCTTTTCAGTATGTTGAAACTGCCTTATTTGCTACTAGTTAGTGATTTATCTTTTCATTGCAGATTTTTGTTGGCAATTTGGATCCTAATGTCACTGATGATCATCTGAGGCAAGTATTCAGCCAATATGGTGAACTAGTCCATGTAAAGATTCCATCAGGCAAGCGATGTGGGTTTGTCCAATTTTCCGACAGGTAATGTAACTTGTATATTTGTTATTTGTTGTAATATGTACAAAATTGTTTCCTAATCTCATTGTGCCATTATTTTTCTTGCATCAGGAGCTGTGCAGAAGAAGCAATACGAGTTCTAAACGGAACTCTATTGGGTGGACAAAATGTGCGCCTTTCATGGGGTCGTACTCCCTCAAACAAACAGGTAATTCTATTTACCGAGCTTTGCAATTCTGGGTTTATTTGGAATCAAAGTCTTTTTCTTATTCTTTTCCTTGAATGTGTGCTTTTTTAATCTCAGACTCCACAAGATCCAAACCAGTGGGGTGCTGCTGCAGGTGGTGGATACTATGGTTATCCTCAGGGTGGTTATGAAAATTATGGTTATGCTGCTGCTCCTGCTGGACAAGATCCCAACGTGTATGGAAGTTATCCGGGTTATGCTGGTTACCAACATCCCCAGCAGCAACAACAGCAAATGGGATATAGCTAAGATCTCATTGCAATATATATGTCCATTGTGACTGTACTGTTCTGATGGAGTTGCTTTTTCCCTTGTGGAATAACTTCCCTCTCCCCCCTTTGATTGCTAGAAACATTTAAAATTTTCAAAACTGGCTCTTGTATCCCTTTAAATATGCTTGCTGATTTCTTTTTGGTGTTTAGATTTGATTACATTGGCTATCTGTTGTCTGTTAAATTATTTCATGTTTGCTGATCATATTGACTTTTAGGTCGGCCTTGGTTTCTTATGCTCATGTTTCTTCAAAAATAAAAGATTAGATGTTGAATGGATTTTTACCCCCATGAATGAAATTATCAAACATGTTACTTTTTAAAATTTCCCATTTTTGAGGAATCAATCACTGACTTTAGAAATGTGACATTTAATTGTAATTTAGTATGCTCTTACATGTAAATGACATCATTGAATTATCCATCAGGAATTGGTATTGTTCGCTTTACTCCATGAACTCTTCACTTTTGAGGAGTCTTCGTTCATGGTAAGAAGGGAATGGATGGTATTGTTCGCTTTACTCCATGAACTCTTCACTTTTGAGGAGTCTTCGTTCATGGTAAGAAGGGAATGGATGGGTGTGAAGGGGAGGTATTATCTTTTGTCTAATAAAATCCCCGGCAGTGTCTTTGGATTTCTAAAGTCCATTTAAACTTCAGAACACGTCCTTTATGCTACAAAACCTTCTTTCCCTCCATCATTTCTTGTATTGTCTCATTTCTGGCTAAATTTCTCACTTGTTTAACTATTTTGAGACATGATAATACGCATTTGTTTGATTATTCTATAGATTGCATATGTTTTTCTTCTTCTCGGTTGTGGGTGTAACTCATTATAAATTTCGAGAACTTATCACGGTGTGGATTCAAATTATAGAGTTCAAACTCTTCTTGAGATATGCACTCTGATTCTATAACTGATTTTATTTTGGTGGTATTTTGGTCCAATTTGATTAGTTAATACTACCTCTGATCCAATTTATAAGAACAAGTTTATTATTATTTTTTTTTTTTGAGAAGAGAAAGGGCCAAAGGCCCAAAGAACAAAAAAGAAACTACACAACAAGCACTCTAGGAGATTGACTGTGAATCAAATCAGCACGGAGAAATAGTTTTAAACTTTCAGGAGCCTCCTTGAAAAACTTGAGGCCACTCTTAGACTTCCTCCCCAGCTTTGCTAGATGGTCTGCAGCAGTGTTTGTTTCTCTACTAGCATGCACAATTTCCACAACCTCGTGCTCAACAATTAACAGACGAATTTGTCGGATCAACGCCAGCTCTGAGCGGTTATTCGTGTCAGATTGATTGATGACATCTACAACCCGCTTGGAGTCAATATTCAAAACAACCTTCGCTAGACCTTTTGACGACGAAAGCTTTAGCCCTTAGAACAAACCTGAAACTTCCGCCAAAAAGACACTACACCTGCCAATGAATTTGGAGAAACCACAAATTCAGTTACCGTGGTTGTCACGAATAACCCCACCTCAGCCAATAAGGTTTCCATTATCACATGCACCATCCACATTCAGTTTTACAAAATCAACTATGGGGGGACCAGTTTGCTATCTCAACATTCCGCTTCCTTCTTAAAGCTACATTTTGCAGCATAATTGCATTTCCATAGTCTCGAACTCTATCCACAATAATACTATAAGACTTAAGAGGCCTTGCAAAATCGTCCACATGAATCTTTTTTTTCTCCACATCCAATTAGCGTGACATCTCATAGCCTACGTATTTCCCCACTGTAAATCATAACCTTGCACATTTAAGTTTAGATGAATCCATTCCTGTAAATCTGTAGAAAAGAACCTGCCAAGGATTTGAGTAGGAATAAGCTTGTCCCAAGCTTGCTTTGCTCTAGGACAATCTCTCACAATATGGAGAATGCATTCAGCCATTCCCCCACCAAGTTGGCAAGCTACATCACTAATGCCACACAATTTTTTTTCTCATGTTAGTCATCAATCTATCATGTTTAAGCAACCAAAAAAAAGTTTTCGCTCGTTCCGGAATCCACGACCTCCAAACATGAATCCATGTTCCATCTTTACCAATATCCACTTTCGCGTGAAGTCTATTATAAGTACTCCCAATAGAAAAAACAACCATTTTTCAGTATCTACAATTTGCATATAATCCTCATTATCATTCCCCACCGGCGGTAAAATAGCTTCTAGCCACGGGACATAGTCCTTTCAACCAGTGGCCGTTTAGTCCGGAAATCAAATAAGTCGGGGCCCTTTTACCTTACCAAGTCGAAACGAAGATTTTCTAGAAATCAACTTTCCATCAAAAAAAGTTTAGTTTTTAGATACATTGAATAATTAATATATTTGGACACTATAAGATACATTAATTATTGAATGAATCTAAAAAACAAAATTTTCTTTTATAAATGAATCTAAAATACAATTTTTTTCTTATAAATAGGACCGGAGTATTTTTTTAAGAATGACCTCGAACAATATGTTTAGAACGCGCTCGAAAGACTCAACTGCCGCATGGATATAACTAAACTACACATGTTCCACAATTAGGCATGGCAATAAAAACAAAATAATGTGGCTCTCAATTTACAATCATGTGTTTTCCTTTCAAATAAAATATATTTTTAATGTGATTAATTCATATCGAAAGATTTTATGAGGTTGAGAAAAACAAGAATAGGGGAGCTAGGTCTACCTCTTCTGTAATTGGTGTGGTCACACATGCTGGATTATAGAATAGGGCATCTGTGACTAGAAAGAAATCTGTGACCAAGATGAAGTTCTTGAAGAAGAGACCTATTCAAACCCATGAATCTGACACAAAGGCTGATGAAGACTGGATTACCTTCATGAATTCAAAAAGATGGACTAGAGATCAAGATTGAAGGGTGTTAATTTAAGGTGTTTCTTTTGCTTAGCCCCTGTATTTGGGCACATTTTGTTTTCTCATGACTGGGTCTGTATTGGCCCTGTTGCAAATAATTGTGACTGATGCACTAGTATCTTGATCAACATATGTGCTTTTGGTTGATGTTTGTCTACTACTGATCTGATATGTGCATGTACTAACATACTAACCTCTGTGATGACTGACCAATATTTCTGAGGAATATCTTTGCCAATTTGTGGCAAAAAGGGAGAGAAATGGTGTGTAGGGGGTATTTTTTCTGACTACTAACTGCTGACTGTGAGGATCTAATATCTGCTGATATTTTATGTGTTTAGTACAAACTAATACTAAACATTCTGATTTTCTGGTATTTTGTGGAATGCACACATGCTGAAACATCGGGTCTGACATCTAGCTCAAAATTTGATTAATTATCTGTGATAGCATATAAGTTAAATTTATTAATCATATTTCTATCTTCTATCCACTTATATTGTCACTTATCTGAAAAGTCCTCTGACTTTTTGGTTATTTTCTGTTAGTTTTGTTGTTATCCTTAAGATTTTGCTTGATCTATGAGCTATATTAACGTCTTAATTCATGGAGCAATATGTTTGAGTTAACATTGGGAATCATTATTACTATTCGTAAAATGAAATTTGTCTTGCAAAGTCAATTTTTTTTCCAATCGTTTTAATATAAAACAATATTGGCTAAAATGATTGAAGCGCATCTATCAACATCAGTGATTTAATCAAAGGATTACTCTGGAAAAAATTTCATAAAAGCTTTGGGAAAAGGATCTGCTAGTTTTATTTAAGAAGAAACCAATACATGTTCTGAATCATTCTCAAGAAAACAAATGCAATACAATAAATGATTATAACCTTCGGTATTGTTCAGTATGCCATCCACCTGCTCTGAGGAAGTTAATCTAGTCTTCTTCTTGAACTCAAAAGTTCTTCCTACTTTTGATGTTTCAGCAGTTGTGGCAGTCTGAGCTCTTGTTTCTACATGGGCCTTGATCTTCTCTTCCCTCTTCCGCTTTTTCATGAGCGTGCTAATCTCCTTGGCGAAGTCTTTCCTCAAATTCTTATCTGGCTTTGCCTTACTCATACTACTTGATAAGAAGAGAGCTATTTGGAAGAAAGAGTATTGTACTGTTGCTGGTATTGAAAATCTTCTTTTATAGGGAGTTCAAGATAAAGCTAAATTAGTCTTGGACTTTGCGCACCAATGGACACAAGATATAGAGTTGGTCTTCATGCACATCTTCCATGCTTTGACTCCTACTGAACTACGATCAATTGTCAGAACCGAGACTTGACCATCTTGAATATTGGAGATGCTTTTGCAAACATCTTAGCCAAATCAATATTCTTTTCAATTTTTTTTACTATGGGGGAGCAAATAATGGTTTTAACTCATTTTTATTCATATTTACTAATTTCCCAAACATTTTATCGTGTTTCAGTATTCTAGCTTATTTCCATTATTCCTTTTGTGCTCTTTTTGTTGATGACAAAAGGGAAAGTGTGATAAGTATTATTTAAGCATCTGAATCTAATAGGTTGAATTCTATTACTGCTTAAATTCTGAAGATTTGTTTTTGGAATTTAAAGATAAATGTGTTAATATCTATTTTCACTCCTATCATATGGAATTGATTTGAAAAATCTCTGCCAAAAAAAAAAAAAATTGCAAGAAATAAATTATCATTGTATATCAAATGTAGTTTATTACAATATCTTAGAGTAAAAAGTAGATTTCGACTAAATCATTTGAATTGTTTAAAATTCAAAATTTCTTAAAACAAAGCCACTCATAATCTAAATAGTCTCTATTAAAAGAATTCCAATTACTCGACTACCATATAAAGGCAAATGGCTGTAAACTAAACGAAATCACTACTTTTACTCAAAGAATGAAAACAAAATTAGAGAGAAGAGCACAGAAAAAAGCTTCGAGTATATTTAAGAGAAAAAATTTTAAAAATTTCTATGGATTTTCTAAGACTCTCAAGCACGCTGTTGGTAATTATGGTATGGTCTATGTCGCATTGCAAATCGACCCAAGCTTCTATCACGTGGATGCAACTTGCACAACTATTAGAAATTTCATGCTTCTTTTCATATGAAAAAAAAATAAAAAATAAAAATATCATTCTGTTCAGACTAATGCCTCTTCTGAGTCGGTGATAAAAGGTATGCTATTCACACTACATCTTATATGTGAATAGGACATACTACAGCTGCGCATTAACTCGTCCTTTCAAATCTCATTTCTTCTTCTACTATTATTTTGTTTATTGATAATTATATAACTTATTCTAGTCTTTTAGTATAAAAGATCCAATAACAAGAATATATGTGACCTGGTTTGCTCTTTCTTTGCCGCGGACCAATGTTATGTGAGAAGCCCTATTAAGTGACTGATTGTGTTGAGTCGGATACCTCTTTATAACGAAGTTTACCTCTAGTACACTGTTGAATTTAATTGGATGACAATCAACACACGACAATGACATTTGATCCTACGAATACAGTTTTGACCGTTCACAGTATATAAAACACAACACATTTTACTTTAATTATTCTCTCATTCCACACTCAAAATACTTTTTCTTAGATTAACTGTTTTGAACGTGAGTGTTAATCTTGCAGGTCTATCCTACTCTGTCGCACTAGAAACGCAGTCCACCACATCATAACTCTATTTCATTTAATTTTTGCTTATTTATGGTTCTAGTACAGAACAATGGCCTCACACGTGAGAATCGACTTCTGATTCTCGCAAATTTTCTACGAAGAACTATCATATCTCTACCACGATCGAGATCGTCGATCTTTCCCCTTTTATTTTTCTTCTCTCAAAGCACCGATTTCTTCCTAGTACAGATCGACGATCCACTTTCTACTATCGTGGCAGCTTTGAAAGCCATCAGTTTGGTGGTCGCATGCCACTACTATGACCAAAGCCGCATCCAACACTCCCAATCCAGTGAAGGAGGCTCCAATTCCTTCACTAGCTAAAGATGCTTTGATCTTAGTTACTCCTTATACAGTTCCAACGCCACAAAGTCTAACATCTCCAATAATTGAATAAGGGAACCTTCCAAATTGCGTCAATCTTCCAACCTTATCTACAACCATTCCAAGGTCAAACATTGAAGTAGACTTCGTCGCAACCTATAATTCTTGGATATGAAATGCTGTATAGTCTCCAAAAACTGCAATATAATTTAGGCATGCAACAGACAAACAATCCGTTGAAAAATGTCTATAACCTAATACATCGTAAAAATTCAAACTTCCTTGTTGAAAGGATACTTCAGCTCGAATAAATCTTTCAGTTTGTCTCCCATAGACTGCTTCATGCGGTGAGTAGAGAACTGAACCAGAATATATCCTCGTCGGCACTACTTCTCCACATAGGGTGACCCCTACAACACCATGCCATAATCGACGTCGAGGACACCGGCCAGACTCCGCCTCTAGTTCTGGAGGAAGAGGTGGGAGCCACACACCACCACGTGACTGTTATCACCATCGATGGTCATCACACCAGTTCTGAAGGTAGAAGTGACACGACTCTGAAGCATAAGATCATAATTGAAAGAAGAACCCTCCCTCAAGAAAAATCCCCGATAGTAGGATCCTCATATCTCTTGAAAACTCAAGTATGCTAATAGACAATAGTATTCCAAATTGTCCTTAGCCTTAAATTCTTAAGGGTATACTTTCTCAGACAGACCACTCAGTATATACCAAATATGAAGGCACCAATTTTACTGCTATCCTAGTATATGTATATGACATTGAGCTAGCTGGAAAATGTAAGACAAAAGCCCCTAATGTTAAAATGTTTCTTTACCAACAATTCTACATCAAAGATCTTCATAAGTTGAAGTTTTTTCTTGGCTTAAAAATTGCAAGATCATCCAAGAGCATCATTGTTAATCAAAGAAAATACATCCTTGAGCTACTTAAAGACACTGATTACCTAAGTGCCAATTCATGTCACATTCTTTTTAGGGCCAGTTTGTTTCAGTTTTAAAAAAATGAATTTTTTCTTTGTATTTTTGAAAATAGATTTTCCAAAACCGTTTTTCAAAATGTTACAAATTTTTTTATATTCGTTTTTTCTAAAATGAAACACTAATTTTGACATCCTAGAACATAAACATAGATTATTGAAGACCAAAACTTAGTCAAAATCGTAACTTTTTCAAAAAATTATATTTCAAAAATGATTTTTAGGAAAATCTATTTGAAATAGCTTCAAAATTAAGTGATTTTTTGAAATTTTGATATCCAATTTTTTTTCCATAAATAAATGAAATACCTAAAATCACATTTTAAGAATAACTATTCAAACAAAATTTTTATTTGAAGCTTTTATAAAAAGTTTCTTTATAAATTTTTTTTCACAATTTTTTAACACTATAAAAATCATTTTAAAAAAAAGCCAAAACAAACGGGCCCTTAATCTAACCACTAAAATCTCGAAATTTTAAATTTTATTTTCATGATAGTTTGGTGAGATTTAAGAGATATTGTATATCTTCTAAATTTGATGAGATTCAAAGATACTATCTTAAAAAGGTAGACTTTATAACTCTATTTTTTTTATATATAATGAGATATTTTTCTAAATTATGTTTCATAATTTCTCTTTTTGATAGAGTATTTTTCATATAAATTTTTAATGTGATTTTACTATTCTATCATTTTTACTTTTATTTCTACATCTAGCTGATATTTATGAAATAGTTTATCTCTCTCATATTTTTTGTTGTTGTAATAACATGATACAAAATATTAAAAATTTCTTTAATACTCTCCATCTCAAAATAATTATCATAGTTGAACATTTTATACGGATTAAAAAAATATGATAAATGAAAGAAGGAGAATAATAGTTTTACCAAACTATCATTAATTTTTATTAATATATTCAAATTATCATAAATATAGAATGAAAGAATAATAAATTGATAGTATTAATTATAAGGTAGAACTGAAAAATAAAAGATAGAATTACATTGGAAATGTAACACTTATTTTGCACTTTGGATCCTCTCCTTTATTTTTCTTTCATTCCTTCTCCATCCTTTCTATCTCTCTCTTAATTTCAATCTCTCTCTTGATTATATTTTGTTTTTTAATGATGAGTGAGAGTGAGATTAAGAGAGAGATAGAGAGGATGGAGAGGGATTGAGAGAAAAATGAAGGAGAGGATCCAAGTATCTTATTTTGAGATGGAGGAAGTAATTGTTATATAAAATTATTGTGGTCAATGTACCTTTATTTTAAAAGCATTATTATTGTACAAATATATTTTTTTGTACAATGTAGATTTGTTTTGACGGGAAATTGTACAATGTAGATGTATATATAAAATCCCAGTTACTTATTTCTTATCTCAAAAGTAAACATTTTTTTTGTTGAAGAAATACACTTTATTAAATTCCAAAAGCAATGTAGTACAAGTGATCTCTTCTAGATCCAACTAAATCAATAACAATAAACTATACCCTAACTCAAAATAAATATGACTCACATCAAAAGATTGCTCACAAAACTCCTATGTTTAACCTTAGACCAGCATCTATAAACAATTGCATCAATAATTCTGCCAACTGTTGTACTAGGGGTACCACCATCACCAAAAATCATTTGATTTCTAAAATGCCAACTTCCATGTACCGTCTCCGTGAAAGCACACAGAAGCACACGAGCTTTGCTCCCTTTCTTACCGCATTCAATAAAGCTCTTTTTCCCAAACATCCGGACTATGCATAATTCTCATCCAAGCTAGGATTTTCTCCCAAATTTGTCTATGACCATGGCATAGGAACAGAAGGTGGCTCTGCGTCTCAATCTCATGGCAGAACTGGCAACTGTTGTTATTGATCATCCCAAACCTACAAAGTCTATCTTTGGTGGCCAAGCTGTTATGACATGCCATCCAAAGAGTGTGGATCGCACGAGGTTGAGCAAGATTGTTAAACATGAGTTTCCTCCAACTGACTGCTGAAACTGAATCACACAAGGCATAATATATTCTCCTAGTCACATATTTATTTTGCTGCATCATACTATGTCATTCCTGCAAGCTACTTACACTATCTCAAACTTTCAGAATGCTCTTCATTATCTAAGAATCTAACTGTTTGCTGAAGATTGACTGTTTGCTGGAGATAGCCATAATGCCCTCATTCTTAATGTAATAGCTATAACCAGTAAAATTCATTTTTATATTGGATAAAAGTTTAATTTTATCTCTAAATAATCACACTATCTTATTTATTTGTTCTCCGAATTGTAAAAATATAATAAATTTAAATCACATGTCAACTATTATTATTTTTGAAAAAAAAATTAATGAAAAAATTACATAATAATCTATTTAAAAATAAATATTCAAATACAATTCACTAATATAGGAAGAGAAATTTGATAAAAAAATTCGCTTATAAAACATCAAATTGACATCAAATTAAGAACTAAAGAGAAAAAATATTGCACAAACTATTTTCATTAGATAAAATTGGTATCTAAGATCCTAAAAATAAATAGTTATTTTTTTAAAAATAAAATAAATAATACCTAACCTAACAATCTTTCTAATTTTAAATATGATTGTTGTATTGACTTGATGAACTGACAAATAATTATTAAATTTTTGTAGGTCAAGAACCAGGTGAGTGAGAGGGAGAGGCCAGAGGGGAAGTTTAAGTTATCAAGTTCTATAGTCAGTATTATATCGAATTATTATGGTCAAACCTTTATTTAAATTAGCATTATAGAGGTCAATGATGTCATTACTTTAACAAATTAAAATTAATTTAAAATTTTTAATACAAAGATATGACATGCCTTTAAGTAATTGGATGATAACTTGATATACAACAAAGTTTCATATACAATTTAAACTTTTATTTTCCTAACATAAATTAATTAAACAACAAAAATATTAGTAGCTAACTTTAAGAGTAGTGGATAATATAAATTACACATAATTTTGTCACATTTCATGCTGGTTTTATTTAGAAGCCAAAAACAAGGAAAAAAAGGACAAATTATTCACTAAAATTAACTTAAATTTTGAGGTGGCAGTGTCACTAGTTATAAATTTACATGTGTTTTTCTAAGGTAGGTTCTATTAATTAAATTAAATGATGTAAGCCAGTTCAGAGGCACAAATTAATAAACTCCATTATTTGTAACACATAATTGGTGCACATGATCTTCTTCATCACCCTATGACATTATAGAATGACCCCACATTAATATATTTTTTTGCACCACCCCTAAAAATAAATACTATAATTAATTATTAATTAAATATTACTTCAAAATCCATATACTATATAAATATAGTAACCATAAACTACATTGTTACATCCACATCTACCTCTTCTTTCTTAGTTTCTTAAAAATGGCTCTTTCTAGGAAACAATGCTCTTACTCAAAGATGGATAAAGAAGATCCTGAAGAAATACTCCATAGAAGAGCACAATTCTTGATCTACAAGGTGTTGGAACAAGCGAATTCTCGACGAAAACAATCTTGTCTTAGAATAAAAATATCTAAGTTGAAGGTGAAGATTGGGAAGAGGTTAAAGAGGCTAAGAAAGAGAATTATGTCAAGTGTGGTTGCAACTAGGGTTGGCATTCATGGACATGTTGTGAGTCAATTGAAAACATTGAAACGTTTGTTTGGGAGAGAAAAACAAACCCTTTTAACCATTCCTTCTCTTATTATCAAATAATGTGCGAGCAAATTCAAAATCTAGCGCAAATGATTATTACGCGAAGCAGAGTGTGTGTGAGTGTTGTAAATCTCAGATATTGAAAACTCAATAATGTTTTTGTTTTTTGTGTAATACAATGTTAGTGTTATGTTTTCTTCATTTATGTGATATGTTTTTCTTTAGATTAGAAAAGAGTGAAATTTTGAATTGTACCTCAAGATCAATATAGTTTACTTTTGAATGTTCTTTTTGCATTTCCTCTCCCCTTTCTTGTTTTGTTAGATTCTTGAATATGTGGTAGAAAAAGTACAAGAGAGAGTAATTTTTCTATGTTTGGATTATTGTTCAATTTCTATCATAATTGATTATGATTTTACTTCTTCTAAAAAATGATGCGATTTAGGTGATATATACATGTTCTTATATTTTTGCTGGCATTGTGCAACTTAATAGGTATAAAACAAAATTTGAAATGATAGCTTTTAAAAATTAACGACAATAAACTTTAAAGTTTTTCTAAAATTAATTAATTTTACATGTTAAATAAGATAAAAATAAAAATTTGAAATTTGAAATAATTTAAAAATATAGCCAAAAATAATTAGTGTTAGTAAAATTAATAATATTAATTAAATTAAAATCATGAACATAAAATCTGGAAAAAAAATCATGTTTGTCCAATGCTTGATGAAACAAACACTGCAAATTGCAATGGCTGGTGGAAGTGTTTTTGCAGTAATGTTATATATTAAGAATATTTTTTTATTGGAAAAGAATAATGCAAAAGTTAACATACATCATACATGTCTTATTTTCAAAGAAATATATTTTTTTTTAAGCAATATGGAATTAATACGAGAACTAAGGGTTCCCGAAACCTGATTACACGGAAAGCGGGCAACAAAAACAAAAAACCCCGCAAAGAGAGATTACAAAGCAAATAGAGTTATGAGAGGAAAAACAAAGGATCTTTGCTAAACTCATAAAAGCTATAAATTTGATGCGTAATTTCTCCGATAAACGACCACTTCCATAATAAAGACTTGATATTCCAAATTGTGTTATCAACAACCCAACCTTCATTTCGGAAGCAAATACCGTTCCTAGTTAACCAAAAAATCCAAACAATAGCTAGCCAAACCAAACCACATTTACCCTCTTTAACTTTCTTTTTTTTACAAAAAGTGAACCACTCCATGAAACTATGAAGACTCTCTTCTTCCATATTCCCAAACGGTTTACCAATCCACAATGCTACCTCCCTCCACACTCCCTCAAAGAAATAATGGTGATGATTTTCTCATTGACACAGAATTTTTGTGACATTAGTCAATAAAGAAAACTTCCTACATTTTTGTTTCTAAATTTGTTATATAAATATAATTTTAATATAATGTTAAAGTACTATTTAGTCCTCTTCTAGTCATTAGACTCTTTAATTGTGTATAGAAAAAAAAAAGATGTCATTTTATTTATACAAAAAAAAGTAATAACCACTAAAATCAAATATTTTTAACAAATATTGTTATTAAAAATTATTAATTTATAAGTATCAATAACAAAAATGTTATTGTGAGATATTAAACTATAAATTAACAACTAACACTCATCTAATTCAACTAATAAAACAAGTAAATAGTAGTTGGTTTAATATTAAAATTCATTAAAAAAAATTTGATAAATGTTTATAAAATGTACTTGTGAATACTTGAATAGAATCCATTATTATATTAGTAGTATTTTACAACTCAAATATAATGTAGTGGTATTTTTTTCATAAAAACTGTTATGCTTAAAATAGAAGTTGAATTAGCATACACTTCAATTCAACTGAGGCCGGTAAACATGGATGCTGGCTTGCCAGGAGCTTTGGATTCTTGTTTTCAAGATCTAATGCTGACTTCTTAAACAAATTAAAAAAACAAGAAGAATCGAAACCGTGTGAAAGTTAGTGCAAGCATTAAAGAGAACAATTATTGGTGAAATGAGTCTATTAGTCAAATACACCATCCACATCCAGTACACTACCGTAGTAAGCCAGCTACTAGTTTATTATGTACAAGAATCTGCTAGTAATGCAATTGCTTCCTTCCATCTAGCAAAATACACAGCCTGGCTACTAAATCTTCACATATCCTACCAATGGGTAAATCATAGTTGAGTGGACTAGTCTATTTCTATAATATGATGAATCAATCTGAGGCAAATTAAGTGGTTTTCGATGAAAACTAGGGGTGGACATCGGTTAAGTTCGGTCCAGATTCATGCCTAAACAATGCAATCGAACCAATTCATCGGTGAAATAAATAGGCTTCATTTTTTATTGATTTAAATATCATTTTTTCGGATTCACTTCAAATCAGTTAAACCTAAACACATTAATCTTGTAAAAAAATAAATTAAAAACGAAACAATAAACAAGATAACACTAAAAAATTTAGTCGTTTGATCTTAAAGATTTGTTATAAGTAGCGAACGCAAAACAAATTTTAGTATGATAAGGAGTGATTACAAGATCGAATTCATGCTATATTAGGCTTCTTTTGGTCCGTTACAAGATAATACCGTTACTTCAAAAAGCAAACAACTATGAGGCAATGACATGTGAACCAAAAAACAACACTGACAATGTAATTAATTGAGGCTAACTGTATGCCTAGCTGATAATAGTTTGTTAGGATAGTTGACAGATGATTTCAAGCTATGCTACGATAGGTGCTAGAGTATAGTTGAGTTCTAACTAAGCGTGTGTTTGGATCAGCTTTTTTTTACCGCACGTTTGAAGAGCAGTTTACTGTGAAAACCAGAAGCTACAAAGTGCAGCTTTTATGCTACCATAACTTTTCACTCTGCTTCTTCAATTTCTGCCGCCAAACTAAACATAGCATAACTTTATAAATATCACTGTACTTCAATGAAGTTTCACTTTTCTAACTATTTTATCAAGTTTCATATATGGTATCAGTCACCATGGTTCATACTTCATTCTTATTATTTTCTGCTGAGTTTTCGTGTTCCTTTTCATCAATGGTTTTCGAATTCAGTTGCAAATTTATCCATTCATATCTTTGATTTTTCTTGACTCGTTTGTTAAGACCACATTGTTCTTAGCTTTCTCTTCTTGTTTATCACTAATCGTTCTTCATTATGCCTTCCTGCGCTTGATAAAGAGGGTTCAACAACTATTACCAAATAAAGGAATTCACCATTAAAAATAACACAAAACTAAGAAGAAAGATAAAATTCTGGTTTCATTCATGCCCCCTGCTGCTACAAAAGAGTTGCTATATATACAAACAAAACCCTAATGGGTCACTAAAAAGGGCCAAGCCCAACAATAAAAATTAAAAGGCTGCTGAAAATATAAGAAGGACTATTAATTAGTAACAAAATCTCTCATCCACATGGGCTGTTTCCTAATTCGGGTGGGCCCTCTATCACTACTCACCGGCCCAAGGACAACCTTGTCCTCAAGGTTGGGTATTATCTCTTTCTGTGGATCAGCACTACAAGAAGGCCCAAGAGGAGAAGTAACACGTGAAGCCTTGTGGTGGACAGGCTGTACTCCATGATGGGGAAAGTGTGGGGCGCCAGCTGTGTCCAACGAAACATGGGGAAGTGTGTTGGTCTTGGAACTCATCAAGTCACGTGAAGGGGCAGAAGGAAGCAACGGTGGAGATTGTAGATCAAGGGTAGGTGGGCTAAAGGATGGCGCAGATCTAATTGGATCAGAGACGTTAGAAGGAAGCGTGGGAGAGTGGGAAGGTAAAGTACATTGGGACTCTATATTTTGAGTCAGAGTATTCACTTCCTCATTTCCACTTCTTTTTTCTTCACAAGTAAACGCAGCTTTCCCTTCCACTTCTTGACTATGTTTTCTATTTTCAACAGATGTTGTTCGCTTTCCATCTCCCTTATTTTGTGTATCTTCCTCCCTAACTTCTTCTGCTTCTACATCCGTGGTGGCTAGCTCGGTAGGGATTGGAGTGAAACGCAGCGAAGGGTTCGTACCATGGAACTGACGTAGTTGTGACACATGAAAGATTGGGTGGATCTTGGCGGAAGGAGGTAGATCCAGATGATATGCCACTTTACCGATGCGACGAATGATCTGGAAGGGGCCAAAGTATCGTTTGGAAAGCTTTTGTGAAGAACGACGAGTCACCGAGGTTTGGCGATATGGTTGAAGTCGTAACCACACGAAATCCCCTTCAGAAAAGGTACGATCTGTTCTCTTTTGGTTTGCCTGTGATTCCATTCTCTGACGACTTCTTTTGAGGTTCTGTTTCAGAGTGTCTAAAATCTCTGTTCGTTGTTGCAGGGACGAGTCAATGGTCGTGAGTTGGGTGCAGCCACGGGTGTAGCGTAACAGAGATGGAGGAGGACGGCCGTACAGAGCCTCGAAGGGAGACATATTGATGGCTGAGTGGTGAGCAGTGTTATGCCAAAACTCCGCGAGATGTAAGTATCGAAACCATTTTTTTGGATTATCACTTGTGAAGCATCTCAAATACGTCTCTAGACAACGGTTAGTAACCTCAGTTAATCCGTCTGTTTCAGGGTGATACGCGGAGCTATACTTAAGTGTGGTGCCCTGTGCCTTGAAAAGTTCACGCCAAAAGTTGCTGAGAAACAGGGGGTCACGATCTGAGACAATGGAGGATGGTATTCCATGAAGGCGACATATCTCAACAGAAAATCGGACGGCTAGATCTTTAGCAGAGAAACTTGTTGGAAGAGCAATAAAATGAGAAAACTTGGTCAGTCTGTCGCAAATGACCCAGATGGTGGTATGGCCAAATGAATTAGGTAAGTGAGTTATAAAATCCATGCTTAACTCGTCCCAAACTAGGGTTGGTATATTTAGAGGTTGAAGTAAACCCTGTTTCTTTTGGGGTAAATACTTGTTTTGCTGACAAACAGAGCATGCTTTAACAAAGGCTTTTGTATCCTTGTAGATACCAGGCCACATGAACGAAGAAGAAATTCTAGCCAAGGTGGGTTGAAGTCCAGAGTGACCCGCTGTTGGGGTTGAATGGTATTCTTTGAGCAGGATCTCTCGAAAATCTGTTTTTGAAGGTATAAAAATTCTGTCTTTGAAGAATACTAGTCCATCTTTGATCTGAAACGTAGTTTGCATTGCTGTGTCTGTTTGAATTTTGTTTAGTAGATCTTTACCCTCCTGTGTTGTGTTGTAATGTATCTTCAACTCTTTTATGAGGTGTGGAACTGGTGAAGATATGGAGAGGAGTACAGCAGCATCGTCCTCAGTAGGCCGGCGACTCAAAGCATCTGCAACCTGATTTGTGCGCCCAGGTTTGTAAAATATCTCAAATTGAAACCCTTGTAGCTTCGCAGCCCACTTTTGCTGCTCAGGAGTTTGTATTGTTTGAACCAACAAATTTTTAAGACTCTTCTGATCAGTATATATATGGAAATGCCTTCCAATTAAATACTGACGCCATTTCTTGACAGCTTCTGTAATCGCATACATCTCGCGGACATATACAGAAGAGGCTTGTAGTCTGTGACAGAGCTTTTTGCTGAAGAAGGCGAGTGGATGACCCTGCTGTGAAAGAACTGCTCCAACCGCCAAAGCAGATGCATCGGTTTCAAGGACAAAGAGCTGAGAGAAATCAGGGAGGCTCAGAACTGGAGTTTGTGTCATTTTGTTCTTTAAAATTGTAAATGCTGTCTCAGCTGATGTATCCCAATGGAATTTAGTGGATCGTAATAAATCGGTGAGGGGAGCGGCGAGAGAGGCGTAGTGGCGAACAAATCGTCGATAGAACCCGGTGAGGCCTAAAAAACCCCTGAGCGCCGTGAGTGATCGAGGCCTTGGCCATTCTAGTATAGCTTTTATCTTTTCTGGATCTGGGGTTACACCAGCACTTGAAATAATATGACCTAGGTAATCAACTTTAGGCACAGCAAACACACATTTTGATAATTTGGCAAAGAATTGATTAGTTAAAAGCAACTCAAGAACAGTTTTTAAATGAATAACATGGTCAGCAATAGAAGAGCTATAAATCAGAATATCGTCAAAAAAAACTAAAACGAACCGTCTTAGATAAGGGCGTAGGAGATCATTCATGGCTGATTGAAAAGAACTAGGAGCATTAGTTAGGCCAAAAGGCATAACCAAGAACTCATAGTGCCCATCAAACGTTCTGAATGCAGTTTTGTGCGTATCTGCCGGTGTTACCCTTATTTGGTGGTATCCGGATCGAAGATCGATCTTAGAAAAAATAGTTGCTGAACCCAATTCATCAAATAGCTCATCTATTGTGGGGATAGGAAAACGGTCACGTATAGTAACAGCGTTCAAAGCGCGATAATCAACACAAAATCGCCAACTGCCATCTTTTTTGCGAACTAATAAGACTGGGGAGGAGTAAGGACTGTTGCTAGGTTTAATGATACCCTCTTGAAGCATCTCCTGAATTATAGTAGTCATAGCTTCTTTTTGGGAATGAGGATACCTATAAGGTTTTACATTGACTGGTGCAGAATTGGGTAAAGTGGGAATGTGGTGATCATGTTGTCTAGGTGGGGGAAGGCCTTGGGGTTTTTGGAAAATGCTGGCAAAGGATTTGATAAGTTTGGAAATTGTTTGAGGAATTGTGGTGGGTAGAGTATCCATGGTCTGAAATGTAGGGCAATTTAGGTTTGTTTCATGGGCTGGGGTTGGTTGATAAAGTAACAAATGGATGGAAGCAACTGAGTCAGTGTCAAGGAGATGACATAGTTGATTGTAAGAAGAGTGTGTGGGAAGGGATTTGGGGTCTCCTGTTATGGTGATATCATTGTTGTTATGGCTGAAAGAGATTTTAGGGATAGAAAAATCGGCCACAAGGGGACCTAAAGTGCGTAGCCATTCCATTCCAAGAACTACGTCGGCTCCTTCAATAGGAAGGAGGTGAAAAGGAATTGTAAAAAGGTTATTTTGTAGGGTGATTGGGACTTGTGGGCATAGGCCAGAGCAGTGTAATTTGGATCCATTACCAACCATGACAGAAAAGTTAGGTATTGGGGTGGTTGATAATTTAAGGTGCTGGGCTATCCTAGGTTGAAGGATATTGTGAGTGCTACCTGTGTCAATAAGAACTGTCACTGTTAGACCATTTATGAACCCATTGAACTTGAGTGTTTTAGGAAAAAATTGTCCAATAGCAGCCTGGGGAGAAAGTTGGAAATAAGTCTCATTGGATTCTGTTGACACTGTAGTGCCTTGCTGGTCGTGAGTGTCTTGAATGAAAGAATCATCATCATCATCCAAAAGTAATAAAAATTTTCCTGCTGCACATTTATGACCTGGTATGAATTTTTCATCACAGTTAAAGCAAAGCCCTTGAGCTCTACGCTCTTGTAGTTGGCTGCTGGAAAGGCGACGTATGGGTAATCGGTTTGGATTGGCTGATTGGGGTGTTTTAGGCATTGCTGTGGTTGGGGTGGGTGCTGCTAGGTGGGGGTGAGCAGGCTGACGTGAATAGGTATTTGGGGAAAAAGGTTTTTGAAATTTAGGTTTGGCTTCCCTTAACTTAGATTCAATTAATTTGGCAAGACCAATTGCTTGGGAAATGGAGGATGGTTTATGAATAGCTAGCTCATTTTGAATCTCTGGTAGCAAACCTGAAATGAAACAATTTAAGATAGCCTCATGTGATAGCCCAACTACTTGATTGCCCAACTTTTCAAAAGCTGCCTGATACTCCACTACAGAATGGGTTTGTTTCAATTTAAATAATTCAGCTTGATGATTTTCAAAAGTTGAAGGGCCAAAACGCAATTCTAGGGCTTTTGTAAAAGAAAACCAGTCAACCAACAGATTATTCTGGTGCATCCATTTGAACCAACCTAGAGCTTCTCCTTTCATATAAAATGACATCATGGATAATCTACTTTCAGGAGGTAATTGGTAAAAAGTAAAAAATTGGTCAGCTTGAAAGAGCCATTCTAAAGGGTTTGACCCATCAAATAATGCAAGTTCCAATTTAGGGGTACGGAAAGTAGGTATTGGGGGTGGGGGTGTAGGCTGGGTATAAGGAATATGGCTAGAGAAAAATGTAGGTATAGGTTGGCTGGCAGAAAAACCAGCTGTCGCATATGGAATGGAGAAATTTTGGTTTGTGGAAAAAGGGGGTGAATAAAGGCTGTAGGGTATGAAGGCTGATTGAGTAGTGTTGGGTAATCTGGTGGTAGTAGAAACCGTGGGTTGTGGGGGATTTTGAGAAGTGAGTGTAGAGTTATGAAGAGGGGTATGGACTTGGGAAAGGGTATAGGCAGAATGCTGTGTATGTAAAGGTGAAGAGAAAATGCTTTTAGGAGTACCTGATGAAGAAGCTGCTGTTGGAATAGGAGATGTAGATTGGGGGGTCTTTTGAGCTACCAGCTTTGTAAGAATGGTCATCATGGAATCATACCTCTTGTCAGCAGTTTCTCTATCGCTGTCCATACGGTTGTTCAGCTTCTGCAGATCCGTGGCAGCAAGCGCAAAACGTTCGTCCAGTTGGTTTTGGGTATCTTGGAGCGCATTATTAAGGTGTAGGGAGGAGGTTTGTAGAGCTGTTTGGACAGCTTCATCAATGATTTCTTTGGATGTAGGGTTTGGTGGTTTGGGAGGAGCCATGAGAACAATAAGATGAAAGCACCAATGATAAAGAGGGTTCAACAACTATTACCAAATAAAGGAATTCACCATTAAAAATAACACAAAACTAAGAAGAAAGATAAAATTCTGGTTTCATTCATGCCCCCTGCTGCTACAAAAGAGTTGCTATATATACAAACAAAACCCTAATGGGTCACTAAAAAGGGCCAAGCCCAACAATAAAAATTAAAAGGCTGCTGAAAATATAAGAAGGACTATTAATTAGTAACAAAATCTCTCATCCACATGGGCTGTTTCCTAATTCGGGTGGGCCCTCTATCAGCGCTGCTCTAGTTATTCATCACATTGACATAAATTTTATTTACTATATTCATTCAAGTGAAGGTTCAAATTCAATCACAAGCAATCCAAAATTAATTGGATTGATTTATCTTTCTTGGAGCAAATCAACACAAAGAGCATTGGGTGTACAAAACAAGCTTCAATTCATTGGTGGTTTAATTGAAGTACCTCTTCTTCTTGGTCTTAATCAATTGTAATGGGAAAGATACAATCACTTAATACATTCTTGGTTGTTAAATTCTATTTCTAATCAACTTTTATCTTCTATGGTATTCAATGAAAATGCTTTTGATGTTTGGATTGATTTAAAGTTAAAGGTTCTCCAAAGATGATCAGATTTTCATATGATCAATTCATTCCTCCATCATCGTCCAATTTAGGCACACATTATTTCATTGAGCTGAAAGATTTATGGAAAGAACGTAATGAGCTTCGACCGCTACCTATTTGTACATGCATTCACCAATGTAGATGTCCCGCCATACAAAATGTTTGAAATTATAGGCATGAAGACCGAGTTATCCAGACTCCAGTTCTTGACAGATCTTAATGAGCAATTTTTCAATTGTGAAAACTCAAGTATTATTGATGGATCCTTTACGACCAATCAACAAAATTTATTCTTTGGTTGTACAAGAAGAAAGAAATCTTCAATTTGTCATTATGCTAGAAGAATCACCACTCTTGATTAATGCAACACAAATATCTGATTTCAAAGGTAAGTCATATGGCCATAATGCTACTTTCAAGAATTCTTACAGACAATTCACCTTTTTCCATAGAAGTGGCCATACTATTGATTTTTGTTACCAAAAACAGGGTGAACCTAATTATAACAAGAACAAGCCAATTATTAATGCATCAAACTGTGATAGTTTTGATAAGGGTCATACAATTGGTGAAAATGAGGTGGCTTCATCTGCAAGCAACAATTTCTCAGTTTCTCAAGAGAATTATGATCAACTTCTGAGATTGCTCCAACAAATGAATTTACTTACCAGTGAATTTACAACCAACTAGTACTAACTAGAATTAAGTATCTTCTTTGGCTCATGATCCTCAATCATTTGAGTCTTCTTCAGTTATTATTTGCACTACTTATAGATTATTTCATATTAGAACTCAATTTGGGATTTTAGACTCTTGTGCTAATGATCATTTTTTCTCTTCACCATAATTTTTTTCCTCAATTTATAAAATAAAACTTGTCAAAGTTACGTTACCTAATGGAAATTCAGTATCTGTCTAACATGTTGGTAATTTCTTTTTTCCACCCAGTCTATTTGCACAATGTGATATATTCTAAAGACTTTCAACTTAATCTCATTTGTATGTAAAAAATTTGTCAGGCTTTGAAGTGTTCTATTAAATTTTCTACTAATAACTGTGTTTCACAGGACTTGAGCACCAAGATGATGATTGGTTTGGGGTAATCAAGTTGAAGGCTTGTATAGACTACAAATTGATATACTAGTTCTTGCTAACTACAAAAACTTACATCATGTGCTTAAACCAATCCATTCAATTTCCAGTGTAAATAGTATCGTACCTAGAAATGCTTTATGGAATTTTAAGCTAGGACATGTTTCTAATAATAGACTTAGCCAAATGTGTTTTATATCAATCTCTTTCATTTGACAATAAAGCTACTTTTGATATTTGTCACTTTTTTAGACAATTGAAACTTTCTTTTACACCTAGTTCTTCAATTGCAAATTCTAAACATGAATTGATCTATTTTGACACATGGAGAATATTATCCACTATTTCATTCCATAACCACAAGATTTGTTCATACAAGATTTATGTGGATTGTCCTTCTTAATTTTTTTTTTTGAAGTATTTTCACAAGTACAAAACTTTATCACAATGTTATAAACTCAAAACAACATAACCCGTAACACAGTCAAAATTAATAACAAACCTGAATTCACGTGTCTCTCATTTTATAATTAAAAAAGAATCACACACCAAATGTGGTGCATTGAAATACCTTCTCAAAATGGGAGGGTAGAAAGAAAACATCAATTTTTGCTTAAGATTGGAAGAGCATTACTTTACCAATCCAAACCACCTAAAACACATTAGTCTTATGCTTTCATGTATGTTACCTTCATTATTAATAGGGTACAAACATAAATATTTAAAAATAACCCCTACTAAAAGCAATTTGATAAAATTTATGGAATTAATTATTTTAAAGTGTATGGATTCCAAATCCAGAAAAACAATTTTCCTTGGATATGATATTATCATGAAACATGTTTTACTTGATCATGATACAAATGAAACTTTTACCTCAAGAAATGTATCATTCCATGTACACATACTGCCATATAATGTCCAAAAACCCTATTTTACTCACTTTTGGATAAGGGTGTTCAAGGGTACGGGCCAACCCGCGAACCCACACACCCAATCCAATCCAACCCTTATTTTTACCCAACCCAATCATGTATAGGTCCAATCCGAACCAACCCATTCAAACCCATTAGTATTTGGTTCGGGTAACGGGTTTGAAGTTTTAAATCCACGAACCCGCAAGCTCAACCCATTGACATGTCACTCTATTTTTATTTTATTCTATTTATAAATTATCTAGCATAAATCTTACAATGCATATATATTTTTAAATATAATTATAGTTTTTATTAATTGTAAAAGTCTAAGTCTAAATCAAATTTGAGAGATCAAATTTATTTATTCGAAGAGAGATATATCGTACATTTTAAATTATACTTTACACCGTTTATATATATATTTTACTTGATCTGAATCGTAAAAGAATTTTTAGGTATTAAGTGATAAATTTTATTCAAATTAAATACAAAATTTTATGATTATTTTTAATATTTTTGTAAAATAAATGTGTTAATTAAATTGATATTTTATTTAGAATTTAAAATTATATTTAGTGGGTGACCCACAAATCCAACCCAACCCATTAATGAGCGAGTTGGTTTGGTTCGAGTTTAGTCTTAGAAGTACGGGTTGAACACTCAATCCAAACCAAAATCTATTGATTGGGTCGCGTATTGGATTTAATCAAATTAGACCCAACCCCGAACACCCCTACTTTTGGACATATTATCCTTCAACTTAATTTTATCGCTCCATGAAACACACTTACTCATAAAGTAATGAACCAAATTAAAATCCTAATCAACCTATGAATTGCCTCGATATTATACCAATTATTCGTCATGATCTTCATACTCGTTCTTCAAATAATGTCGATCCCCTCATATATGATCAATCCACTGACATTCTAGTTCATTTGTCACCTAATAGAACCATAAATATTCCATACCAGCCTTGTAACGATAACACATATAACCTATAATGCCTCATAGTTACCATTATATGAATCTTCAAGAACTAAGTATAAGCCATCTTATTTGCGAGTTATATATGCACTACAACTCAAGATCCATTCCAATCATCCAAACATATACTCTATTATATTTCCCAATTTATTTTTATTCTAATTTGTTTGATCTCCAATGCCTAAACCCTTAACATCTCACATCAATCCAAATACATAGGTTAAAGCTAGTAAGTTCGAGTGTTGGAACCAATCAATGCAAGCTGAGCTTAATACTCTTGAAAAGATGAGAACTTGGACACTTTTTGATTTTCCTCCTGTACTGATCAAAAAGTACAGGTATGCGTGTTCCTTTACAAGTGGAGTAAGACTTAGAGGCCTTTGTAGGTATAATATGTTGGTATGGTGGTTAGAGCTTACCCACGACAGTGAGAAGTCCTATAAAAAGGCGTTGTACAATTGTTTTAGGAGTCCTACTCATGTGTGGTAAGAGGCTCTGTGTACGAGTTATGAGGGGTAATCATATGAGTTATGATCTTAATAAGTGCTATACTTTAGGGTGTCATGTTATCTCTCATCCCTTGAAGGATAAATATTTATAGAGACCCTCTAGGCCCAAGATTTTAGTAACCTTGAGTGGCGACAACCGCTCCCCCTAATCAAGAGAAGTTATTGACTACATAACCTTCAGGAGTCACTGGAGGACCCCCTCTCCTTTGACTAACATCCTTACACATCATCAATGTCATGGGCGAGACATTGGGTCATTGCATATGTGATACCATTCTTGGACAATGGCACCCTAGTTTAGGACGCTCACCAATATAACACTACACCTCTAAATGTTAAACCAATTGGATGCAGGTGGATTTATAAGTAAATATCTAGCAAATGAAACTCTATAAAAATTTAAGGCTAGAGTGATAGCTAAGGACTAAAAACAAATTGAATGACTTTTATTTTGACGCATATTCACCACATGCAAAACTCACAACTGTCAGGACTGTTATAACTCATGCAACTATCCATTATTGACATATTCATCAATTTGATGTAAACAATATTTTTCTATAGGGTGAACTTAAATATGATGTGTACATGATTGTTTTACCTATTTAGAAATCTATAAAGCTTAATCAAGTTTGTAAACTTGATAAATCCCTATATGTTCTGAAACAAGCTAGTTGAAGATGAAATGAGAGACTAACTTCATTCATTACTTAGTATATCTATAAACAAGCCAACTTAGATGCATCATTATTCGCTAAATAGAGCTCGTCATTATTTACTATTTTCTTATTTACGTAGATGATGTCTGTTGTGAAAAACGATGTCAAGAACAAAATATAATAGGGAATTAGGAAAGATAAGAAGAACACAAGAATTGGTTATAACTGCTATTCTTTCACTTTCTCTTAAAACAAGATTACAAGTTTACAAGAATAAAAAATAACCTCTCTCACCCTAAATTAGGATTTGCAGCTTAGCAATGATGAGAGACTAGTATGCTATTTATAATAAAACCTAACATACTAACTAATGGGCTTTTTCAGCAAGGCCCATTACACAAGCCAACTTAATAAACAAGCTAACTTAACAAATTAGGGTTTAAACACTAAACCTAATTTAACATGCTAACAACCCTAGCATCTTCGACACAAACATGTGAAAAACCTTCGACTTCATGCTTAATCCTGTCGAACCAAGAAGCTACCCTTCGGCCATACTAGAGTTCGATCCAATATCTCACAAATCTCCACCTTGGATCTAACTCTACAATATCAAGGGAACAAACTAGCTTTCTTCATGCAGCTTTATCAACTGCATACAGTGGAAAAACTTGCAACTCGGCAATGTTTTGGTGATCATATCAGCAGCATTGTCTTCAGTCGAAACCTTCAGCACTTGGACTTCTCCACGCTCGATTACTCCTCTGACGAAATGCAGCCTCACATCAATGTGCTTAGTTCGCTCATGATAGGCTGAATTCTTCGACAGGTGTATTGCACTCTGACTATCACATTTAACAGTGATACCTTGACCTTGAAGTTTCAGCTCCTTTGCAAAACCTTCAAGCCACAATGCTTCTTTCACAGCTTCAGTGAGAGCAATATATTCTGCTTCAGTGGTTGATAGAGCAACAACTTTCTGAAGTGTTGCTTTCTAACTAATTGCTGTGCCAAACATAGTGAAAACATATCCAGAAATAGATTTTCTAGAATCCATACAACCTGCATAATCAGAGTCGACATATCCTTCAATTACTGCTTTACTATCTTCACCTAAGGCTCCACCATAAATTAAGACTCTATTCAGAGACCCATTTATGTACCTTAAAATCCACTTCAATGCTTGCCAGTGAGCCTTTCCAGGATTCGCCATGTACCTGCTTACAAGACTTATTGTATATGCTATATTGGGTCTAGTACAGACCATAGCATACATCAAAGAACCAACTATATTAGCATATGGGATGCTATTCATATAGGCTCTTTCAACATCAGTACTGGGACACTGATCAATACTCAACTTGAATTGAGGGTTTGTTGGAGTCACAACTGGCTTCGAATTCGACATACCAAACTTTTCGAGAATCTTTCGTAGATATGCCTCTTGAGATAAGCATAACTTCGACTTCTTTCTATCTCTTCGAATGTCAATTCCAAGAATCCTGGAAGCAGCTCCCAGATCCTTCATATCGAACTCCTTATTGAGTTCAGCCTTCACCCTCATCACATCTTCAACATTGTTGCTTGCTATGAGAATATCATCCACATAAAGCAACAAAATAACAAATGAATTACCAGGTCGAAATCTGAAGTAAACGCAGTGGTCGAACTGACTTCTAATGAAATTTATGCGTGCCATGAACTTGTCGAATCTCCTATTCCACTGTCGAGGAGATTGTTTCAGCCCATACAAAGATCTCTTTAACTTGCACACATAATCCTCCTTCCCTTTTTCGACATACCCTTCAGGTTTCCTCATCAGGATCGTTTCATCTAGATCACCATACAAGAACGCAGTCTTCACATCCATCTGTTCCAGTTCAAGGTTGAACTGTGCCACCATGGCAAGCAACATTCGAATGGACCTATGCTTCACAATAGGAGAGAACACATCATTGAAGTCAACACCTTCTTTCTGAGTGAAACACCTTGCAACTAACCTTGCCTTGTATCTTTTCGACGTCACTCCTTCGATTCCTTCCTTAACTTTGAAAATCCATTTACAGCTGACTAACCTTGCCCCAGCAGGTTTCTTGATCAGTTCCCAAGTATGATTATCATGAAGAGATTTCATCTCATCATCCATGGCCTTCAGCCATTCAGTCTTATTTCGACTCCTCATAACTTCCTTGTAGTCTCTAGGTTCTTCGTCTAGAACCTCACTTGCAGAGATTAAGGCATAAGCTATAAGATATGCATACCCAAGTCTCTGAGGTGCCTTGATGACTCTTCTCGACCTATCTCTCGAAAATAGGTAGTCATCATCAGTTTCCTTAGCTTCCTCAGCATCTTCTGCTTCTTCTTCGACTTCATCAGGGATATGCAATTCAGCATCAACATGCTCCACCTCAACAGGAATCTCTACCTGTTCCAGCTCTTCGTCAGATGTTTCTGTACTTCGACCAACATCATCAGTTTTCTTAAAAGCCATTTCAGCTTCATTGAAAACTACATCTCGACTGGTGATACACCTCCTGTGACCTGGCTCTAGGCACCATAGCCTATAAGCTTTGACTCCTTCAGGGTATCCCATGAACATGCATTTCAGAGCTCTAGGTTCGACCTTGTCTTGCCTAATGTGAGCATAGGCTACGCAGCCAAATACTCTCAGTTTATCGAGATCTGGTGGATGTCCCGACCAAACTTCTTTAGGTGTCTTCATATCTAACGCTGTCGAAGGACATCTATTTATCAGATATGTTGCTGTCGAAACAGCCTCAGCCCAGAACACCTTTTTTAACCCCGCACTAGTCAACATACATCTGACTCTCTCCAAAATAGTTTGATTAAACCTTTTAGCCAAACCATTTTGTTGTGGAGTACCTGCAGTAGTTCTGTGTCTTGCAATACCAGAGGCAGCACAAAAAATGTCGAATGCCTCATTGCAAAATTCAAGGCCATTGTCGGTTCTCAACCTCTTGACCTTTCTGCCAGTCTGATTTTCAACCAGAGTCTTCCAACTTTTGAAATTCTCAAAAGTTTCATCCTTAGTCTTCTGGATGAATACCCATAATTTCCTGGAATAATCATCTACTATGGATAGGAAATACCTTGCCCCAGAATGTGATGCACACCTTGCAGGCCCCCAAAGATCAGCATGGATGTAGTCAAGGGATCCATGTGTTCTTTGTTTGCCTTTGTTGAACTTCACTCTGCAAGATTTTCCAAATACACAGGGTTCACAAAACTTCAGCTTTTCGACTTTGTCTCCACCAAGCAGATTTTGTTTCCCTAATTCGACCAGACCCCTTTCACTGACATGGCCCAATCTCATGTGCCAGATTTCTGTCTTCGACAATGGTTTCGTGGATGCAACATTTGTCGAACCACTTACAACTTCAGCCTCAAGGGTATACAAGCCTTGTTTCTTCACGCCTCTCAAGACTTCCTTCGAACCCTTCATGACTCTTAGTATACTTTTCTCTCCTTGGAAAACATATCCTTTCTTGTCGAATTCACCAAGAGAAAGAAGATTTCTCTTCAAATCAGGAACATACCTGACTTCAGTCAACAACCTTATTGACTCATCATGGAGCTTGAATCTAACAGATCCAATACCTGCAATCTTGCAAGCCTTGTTGTTTCCCAGCAATACTGATCCACCATCTCGATCATAAAATTCCTCGAACAAGTCTTTGTTTGGAGTCATGTGCCAAGTGCAACCTGAATCCATAATCCACTCTCTTCTCGAGTCACTGCTTGAAACCACAAGAACATCAGATGATTCAAAATCATCTTGAACAATGGCTGCATTGCCATTATCCTTACCTCCATGATCTTTTAGGCGTTCAGGGCACACCTTTCTTGTGTGACCCTCCTTCTTACAATGATAACATTGAATGCTAGATGCTTCGCCACTATAAGACTTCGACTGGCTTTTGCCCTTCTTGTCGAACTTACCATTCTTTCGCAAGAATTTTCCTTTAACGGCCAAACCTTCACCAACAGTCGAAGATTTATGCTCCTTTCGTTCATTCAAGTCCTTAAATACAAGGCTGATTGAACTTCTTCAAAGGACAGGGACTCCCTTCCATACAGAAGAGTTTCTTTGAAGTGAGCATGTGATCGAGGCAAAGCGCACAATAGTAACAGCGCTTAATCTTCATCATCGATCTTTACATCAATATTTTCAAGATCAAGAATCAGCTTGTTGAACATATCCAACTGCTCAGCTATCACTTTATCTTCAACCATCTTGAATGAATACAAAGCTTGCTTCAGGTAGAGTCGATTTACCAGCGATTTGGTCATATACAAACTTTCAAGTTTCACCCATAACCCTGATGCCGTCGTCTCCTTTGATACCTGCCGGAGAACCTTATCACCAAGGCTCAACAAAATTGCGCTGTGTGCTTTCTCGATCATATTCGTCTTCTCCGCTGCCGTCAATTCTGCATTCATGGCTGTCTCTCCCTTCAACGCTTCCAAACAACCCTGCTGAACCAGTAGGGCTTTCATCTTCAAGCGCCACGGACCGAAATCATTCACTCCGGTGAATTTTTCAATCTCATACTTTGTTGAAGGCATCTTCTCCACGCTCACCGCACCAATTTGTTGTGAAAAACGATGTCAAGAACAAAATATAATAGGGAATTAGGAAAGATAAGAAGAACACAAGAATTGGTTATAACTGCTATTCTTTCACTTTCTCTTAAAACAAGATTACAAGTTTACAAGAATAACAAATAACCTCTCTCACTCTAAATTAGGATTTGCAGCTTAGCAATGATGAGAGACTAGTATGCTATTTATAATAAAACCTAACATACTAACTAATGGGCTTTTTCAGCAAGGCCCATTACACAAGCCAACTTAATAAACAAGCTAACTTAACAAATTAGGGTTTAAACACTAAACCTAATTTAACATGCTAACAACCCTAGCATCTTCGACACAAGCATGTGAACAACCTTCGACTTCATGCTTAATCCTGTCGAACCAAGAAGCTACCCTTCGGCCATACTAGAGTTCGATCCAATATCTCACAATGTCATTTTTGTAGGTGATTCTTTGTCGTAAATGCATAACATCAAAGAAACACTAAACAAAACATTTAAAATGAAAGAACTTGGAGACTAGAGTTCATAATTTAATAATGTGAAATTGACACTATGACTATTGTTTTTTGTTTAAACCAAATAATTAATCAACATTATTATAAAACAATATGAATACAAAATAGAAGAAAAATTGAAATTATTGTTAAAGCATGAGTGTATTAACTTGTCTCCCAATAAAATCATCTTTGAAATTGTAAAAGGAAAATACAATTTTCGAATCTATAAAACCATAATATGACCTATTAGATTTTAATCTTTTTAAGTTGACGTGTTTTTGGTTTTAGACACTATATCTTTTTTTGGATATAGTCCTTAAATGTTAATTTTTATTTGATTTTAGTTCATGATTTTAACTTTTCATTACAAAAATGCTGATATAGCAAACGCTGCTGATGTGGCATTAGTGATGTGGTATGGGAGGACGAAATTCAAAAAATTAATTTTACAAATTCATCCTCTTCTTCCTCAATCCATCTCCAACCTCTAACCTCCCTTTTTTCCTAGCTCCAACCTCCATATTTTCATCTCCAACTTTCAACCTCCATTTTTTCATCTCCAACCTTTATTTTTTTCTCATCTCCAACCTCCATTTTTTCATTTCATCATCCATTTTTTCTTCATCTTCAACCTCCATTTTTTTTTCATTTCCAACCTAAATTTTTTCTTCATCTCCAACCTCCATCTTCATCCTCCAACCTCTATCTCCAACCTCCATATTCAACCTCCATCTTCAACCTCCAACATCTCTAACCTCCATCTTCAACCTCCAAGCTCCATCTTCAACCTTCAACCTCTATACATTAAGGTCATTCATTAAGGTACGAAGACGAAAATAAAAGTAAATCCAAACTTACAGGGACAAAAACTAATTTCATACATATATTCAATCATTACATTCAAACACTTCACATTCATCATGTAGACATCTTTGAAAGCAATTTGTGCATTACATACATAACAATTATTTAATTCTTGCAAAATCTTCAATCTCATTCATTAATGAACCATTATAGTGACGAAAATCTTAAACTCATAAACTCACAGGGACGAAACACAAAAAGATACATGGTCTAATTATTACATTCAGAACAATTTTATAAACATCAAGTATAATTGTTCCTTTCAATGTCAAACTTCATCTTCTTCTCCTCATTTTCCCTACACTATGAGACTTTCATAATGCTAGTTAAGTCCTTCACAACCTCTCAACAATTGCAAGCGATTGAGATTATGGGTTCACTTTATATCCTCTTTATAGAGTTTTCATTGGAATTGGACATGAACATCCTCATTGATTTATTGCAGCCATATTTTAGGATTTGAAACGAGGTTGAGTTCCCAATAGAGGAGTTAAACATGATTCAATGTGTAGAAATGTAGGAATGAGGAAGAATACGATGATTTTGAAATAACACTTTTGGATTTGGCCCTTCCTTTCAATACCACCAAACTACATAATGCACGTCACTATCTGATTCATCAATTGAAACTTTAAAAAAGTAAAGTCACGTCAATAACGTTAACCATCTCAGCATTTTGTATCGGAAAGTTGACGTCAGACACTAAAACCGAATGAAAATCAACATTTAACAACTTTGTAAAAAAAATTACAGAAACTAAAACCAAAACACACCAACTTATAAGACCAATTGACAATTGAAATCTAAATTTTATCGTGAATACATCATCAATAACCTGTATGCATTGGAGTTTAATTGTTGCATTTCTAAGACAACTAACGTAGTTTCCCATTACACTAATTAGTTAACTTGTTGAATAAAGTTAAGTAAGTTAAATGGTTATGTATCATCATGGTATAGTGCAGGGATGGATCTAGAAATCACATATAGTGCATTTTAAACAATAAAAAATATAAAAATAAAGTCACAAGATAGACAATAACTTTTTAAAAATTACTTAATTGTTAATTTTAAAAATAATATTAAATTATTTTATTAAATTAGCTCATTCAATAACTGCGTGAGAGACGTGGGTCGAACTTAAATGATATATCATCTAACATAAGTGGTGCGTGAGAGACGTGGGTCGAACTTAAAAGATATATCATCTAACATAAGTGGTTGGTTGGTTGGTATGAGTTTAATTGTTATGTCCAGTCAGGATAAAAAAACAATATACAGCATTACTGCATCTTGACCATTCAATTGTATATTATTTAAAAAAAATTAAAATAAAAATCAAATATTTCTAGCTTATCCACAATTCTGATTAACTGATAGTGTAAAACTTCTTTATACTGTCATTATATTTCAATTAAATTCGGTTGGTACCGTAAATATTGTAAACTTCATAATCGTGAATTTGATTTATGGTCATAAAAATAAGATTTTTTTTTACACAAGGTCATAAAAATAAGATAAAATGCAGACATATATGGTTCATGCATATCATTTTAACAAATACCATTGCCGCGATCATTATTAAGAGATAGGTAGCAAATAACATGCCATCACGTTTCCTCGAGCCTAGGAATTGGACTAATTTCAACCGTTGGCGCATGAGTTCACACTCACTTTCAGACCATGTTATGTCAGATTGACTAATCACATTAGTATATACAATACTGCACACTTCGTATTATATCATTATCATCCATTTCATATCACTTTTTGGGTTGACTTTGAGGAATAAAATAATGAACCCTCATTTTGGAGTAATTAAGAGTTCAACAATTTGGTATATTATAAAAGAAACTCTTTCATTTTCTGCATAATTATTCAATTTACTAACAAGCAGATGCAACTTCTATTTTATAATACAGGATGAGATATAGAAGTTTCTAGACTAACAGTTAGTTAAGTTTTTTTTTTTTATCAAATGTTGGCTGAGAAGTTAATCGTGTCGAGGTCTCAATGCCCCATCGCATCTTATGCGAGGAAGAGATCCAGGCCAACCGTCAGAGGAGATAACACACTAAGGATTATATCCAGCTTTGCTTGAAGACTAATAACTGTGAGCCCAACAAAATGTTGATGTGAAGGCTTACTTAGAACTTCAGGACCAGTCGGACGTAGTGGAGTATGACTAGGTGGATGCTAGAATAATGAGTTCTCCATCTACTCTAAGCACTGAGGTTGCTATGGATGTGGCGGGAATCATGGTCGGTGGTCCTTTGGAATGGTTGACTCTTCCGGTGGATCCAAAAAAAGAGAATATGAATTTCTTTTGACGATTGTGTGATCTCGTTCTATGAATTCATGTTCACAAGAATAGGATTGTGATTGCCCTTTTACAATTTTGAAGTAGCCGTCCCGACATATTTAAAATTTGCTCCTTCTCAACATCATTCGGGATCCTAGCGTGCATGAGGGTATTTCAGCTATATGTCGAGCATAAATATGAGAAACCTTCTCTTAGATTATTATTTGATCTATTCCATCTGAGGCGCACTTCTTAGGACAACTTTATTAATTGGGGGCTCCTTTTCTTCCATCAGATCAATCCTTGGTTCGACCCCTTTTCTATTAGACTAGGGTGATTTCTTGGAGCGCTTCTTACTGGCAAAACCCCTCACACTCGCGACCCATCTCTTTTTTTGCTACCTCCCTCCCGATTCTCTTCACTTTTGTCGTACTTTATATCTCAACTACTAGTCTAAAATTTAATTTTATCGGGAAGTTCATTCCTACTGCACCAGGTCGGTCTCTCTTTCTCCGAACATGGTATTAATGAAATAGGAAATACAATCTTGGTTTAGGGGCTTGGATGTGAGGAAAAGATCGGCCCTGATGAGGTGCACTCTACCGAGGTTAAAAGAGGCAAATTGGCACTTATGTCATTGTGAATGCAATTATCCAAAAAGACAGGAGAGTTTTTCGGTGAGAGCAAAGTTATCATGCCTTTTTTTAACACATGCATGGTTGCGTTTTGCAGATAACATGTAAATGGTGAGCAAGTTGAAGATGTTTCACAGTCTTGCAAATGCTCAAAGTATTTAGGTCATGGTGAATACCGGGACTTCTAATTTTTCCCTAGCTCTTTAGATGACTATTGTTCCTTCTCTAAACCCTTCTCATATCCTAGATATGGAGACTTATACTTTTTCTCCAGTGGTAGATCAACTTGTGGATGTTGCGGCCACTTTGATTGTGGTCGAGTCGACTTCGCCTCCAGTTTCAACAGAGACGGTCCAGGTTGAAAATCAATAATTCCCCAGGGATGAGGTATTAGAGGAGGTAACTCCCTTAATATGGATGTTGGACGTCTTCTCTTTCCTGCTCTCCCCCACTTTTGAGAAGGCTGCCACAATCATTTTGACGCCAGATCTATCCTTCTTTCAGAATCTCCATGAAGGGGATAAGATGGCACTTTCCTCCGAGCTTACTCACAGTATGTTCAAGGCTGCTTCTATATTCTCCACTATCTCTGTTGTTCGAGGAGACGTCTTGGCTCTAGGTAATCCCTCCAAGGAAATGGATACTTAGAAAAGGAAATGTGTGGCTATGGAGCTGATGTGCTATATTCTCTAGGAGAAACTTGTATTACATGAGGAGATTAAAGCTGCCAACTCTTTGCAAGATGAATTAAAAGTACATGGCTCCCCTTCCATTATGATTGCTCAGGTGACTAAGTTGGAGGATAACCTCAAAGGGGCAAAGAAACAGTATCATGATGCTTCTTATTTTGTTAAGGAAAAAAATCGTCAGTTGGGGACTGAGACTCATGTGGAGACCTTGAAATTTCTCTAAGACAAGGTGGTCAATCTGAGGTATGCGCTCTGTAACTCCCTTCAGTAGACTATGCTGGTCATGCTCGACGTCTATGATCGAGTTCTAGAACAGGCAAGGAAGTTCTGTCATAATATCATAATTTCAGCCGAGATGCTTGAGCCATTTTAGTCTGCTCTCAGAGTGACTTAGGAGGGTGATCTTGGTACCTTGGCTCCAAGAGCTTCAACTTGTTTTTATTTTTTCCTTTATTATTTTATTTCCTGCAACGCTTCCGAGACTTTTGTGCTCTAGGTGTAAGAATTATTAATATTTATGAAAATGTTTTTACTTCAATGCTTTGGGTATTGTTTTACTTAAAAATTTCCATTAAGCTCCCTTTTATTGTTATTGTTATGTCGCATATTTAGCTGTTTGAGAATTGTTGTTACACAGGGGCTTGCTCTTTTACCCAACAGCGCGACATTTGTTTGCTTAGGTCGGACCCCCGACTTCCAACGGCTGTGGCGGGACACTTATTTTGGGTGCGAGAACCCAACTGCTCACTTTATATAGGACACAATGCACATTATTGCAATGAAGTGGCATATACACCTCATGAATTTTTATACTTTTGTGATTTGTGATTTAATGCATTTGTTAAAATTAATGTGTTGTAACCACCACTATTAGTGAGCATTATGAAAGAAGTGTAACCATCACATTATAATGATTGTCTTTATGTTAGAATTGTATCATTAAGATTGAGAGAACCAAAGAGTCCTCATCTTAATTATCATCTTATTGTCTTCTAAGTCAGTTTTGATTCAAGCCTATATAAAGGCTTTTTAATGTTAAAAAAGACAGAGAAGTTGGTGGTGAATTCAATAAAATAGCAGTTTTAAAGCATATGATCTTCCACCAGTGGAAGTATAGTGAGAAAAGTGTCCGGTGCAGTTTTAAAGCATATCTTCCACCAGTGGAAGTATAGTGCAAAAAGTGTCAAAAACCAGTTTTCCTTTGCAGAATCCTGCAACACCATAATTTATCACATACCACCTCTAGAATACCACCAACAGAGTGGTATCAGAGCTGCAGATCCTTGCAGCTGCAGCAAAAACAACAAAAGTTATGGCTTTTACAAACAACCCTTCCGCAACTTACAGCAATGTCAAAGTTCCTCTATTTGAAGGAGAGAACTATGATTTTTGGGCTGTTAAAATGGAGACTCTATTCACATCTTTGGACGTTCTAGAGTATGTCAAAAACGGATATGAAGAACCGCCACCAACGGAGGCTGAAAAATCAAAAGAAAAAGCTGAAGAATCAAGCCAACGGCTTGAAGAGTTGAAGAAGAAGAAGATCACAGATGCTGGAGTTCTCGGGATGATTCAAAGAGGAGTCTCTCTATCCATCTTCCCAAGGATTATGAGAGCTAAAACATCGAAAGAAGCCTGGAGTATCCTACAACAAGAGTTCGAAGGAGACTCAAAGGTGCGAACAGTGAAGCTTCAATCTCTTAAGAGAGATTATGAAAATGAAAGGATGAAGGAGAACGAGAGCCTGAATGAGTACTTCAACAGACTCTCAGAGTTGGTGAATCAGATGAAGTCGCATGGTGATACGATAGAAGATCGCAGAATTGTTAACGAAATTCTGATTAGTTTGACAGCAAGATTTGACCCAATGGTAGGTGTGATAGAAGAAACCAAGGATCTATCAACCTTGACTGTTCAAGGGTTGATGGGGTCTTTGAGATCCTACGAGCAAAGGATGTTACGACATTCTGAAAAATCAATTGAGAGTGCCTTTCAATCTAAACTCAGCATTCAGTCCAACAATGGTGAAAATAAGCCCCAAATACAAACTAGAGGTGAGTCTTCTAGAGGTGGCAGATTTGGAAGAGGCAGAGGCAGAGGTCGAAACTCACGTGGCAGATCTGGAAGAGGCACAAATGGCGGAAGATGGAATGAAGCATCAAACAAATGGTGCAAAATTTGTAACAGCGGCACTCATGACGAGAAGGACTGTTGGAACAAAGGCAAACCGCAATGTCACAATTGCAAGAGATTCGGGCACCTTCAAAAGGATTGTCGTCTTGCAAATCAGCAACATGCTTCGTACGCAGAAGGAGAATCTGATGAAGGAAATTTGTTTTTTTCTTGTCAAAAAGCATTGCATGAAGAAGGTAAAAATGTTTGGTATTTGGACAGCGGTTGTAGCAACCATATGACTGGACAGAAGGAAGCATTTATAAACATTGATTCTTCATTTGGCTCAAAAGTTAAATTGGGCAATGGAGAACATGTCGAAGTGAAAGGGAAAGGAAGCATTGGAGTCACCACAAAGCAAGGAAGCAAAGTCATGCATGACACGCTTTATGTGCCAGAGTTAGACGAAAATTTGCTTAGCATTGGACAATTTCTGGAGCACGGCTATTCTCTGAACTTTGAGAATAGAGAGTGCAGAATTTTTGACTCAGAAAGAAGAAGTGTTGTTGTTGTGAAGATGACTAGCAACAGGAGCTTTCCACTATCTTTAAACTATGAGAAAAATGTAAGCGCATGATGGCCAGAGAAGAGAATGACTCGTGTTTATGGCACAGGAGACTTGGGCATTTGAATTACGAAAGTCTCAAGTTACTCTATCAAAAGAAGATGGTGTATGGGCTGCCAAGAATCGAAGAAAAATCTGGTGTGTGTGAAGGATGTGTCCTTGGAAAACACCACCGGCAACCATTTCCAAAGGAAAGTGCATGGAGAGCCAAACAAGTGTTGGAACTTGTTCACACAGATGTGTGTGGTCCTATGAATACTTTGTCTCATGGCAAAAACAGGTACTTTATCTTGTTTATTGACGACTTTACCCGCATGACTTGGGTATATTTCATGAGACAAAAATCTGAAGCGTTTGTAATCTTTAAGAAGTTTAAAGCATTAGTTGAAAAACAAAGTGGAAGATTTATAAAGATGCTGAGAAGTGATCGAGGAAAGGAGTACACCTCAAATGAATTTCACAAATTTTGTGAAGATGAAGGTGTTGAAAGACAGCTCACTGTTGGCTATACACCTTAGCAAAATGGTGTATCTGAAAGAAAGAACCAAACTGTGATGGAGATGGCGAAATCTATGCTACTTGAGAAAGTTTTACCTAAAACCTTTTGGCTCGAGGCCGTTAACACTGCTGTGTATTTGATGAACAGGTGTCCAACAAAGGCCGTATGGAAAAAGACTCCATTTGAAGCTTGGAGTGGAAGAACACCGTCGGTGAACCATCTTAAATTTTTTGGATGTGTTTGCTATGCTCAAATTCCTAAACAAAAGAGGACAAAGTTGGAAGAAACAAGTGAAAGATGTGTCTTTATTGACTATAGTTCCATGTCGAAGGGCTATAGACTTTACAACTTGAAGACAAACAAGGTGATCATTAGCCGGGATGTTGTATTTGATGAGAATGCTTCTTGGAATTGGGAAGAAGACAAAATGAAGGAGAAAACAGTCCCTGATCTCATAGTACAACAACAAAATTCAGCACCTGAGAATGAGCAACCAGCCCCATGTACACCAAGTTCCTCATCCTCTCCAAGTTCATCAAGTTCAAGTTCATCATCTCCCAGCTCAACTCCAATAAAATTGAAGGATTTGAGTGATATTTATGCAAGATGTAACTATTGTGTTGTGGAACCAGACAATTTTGATGAAGCAATCAAAGAAGATGTTTGGAGGAATGCGATGCAAGAAGAGATAAATGCCATTGAGAAAAACAAAACATGGCAGCTAGTTGAAAAGCCAAATGACAAAGAAGCTATGGAGTAAAGTGGGTGTACAAATTAAAGCATAATCCAAATGGGTCAATTCAAAGAGCCAAGGCTAGATTGGTAGTAAAAAGGCTATGCACAACAGCCTGGAATTGACTATAGTGAAACTTTTGCCCCAGTTGCAAGATTGGATACCGTACGAACAGTTATTGCATTAGCAGCTTAGAAAGGGTGGAACCTGTACCAACTTGATGTGAAGTTAGCTTTCCTGAATGGAGAATTAAAAGAAGAGGTATATGTGTAGCAACCTCAAGGCTTTGTGACTAAAGGCCAAGAAGAAAAAGTTTACAAGTTGAAGAAAGCTCTCTATGGGTTGAAACAAGCCCCTAGAGCATGGTATAGTGAAATTGACAGCTACTTCATTCAACAAGGATTTCAAAGAAGTCCAAGTGAGCATACCTTGTATGTGAAACATCAAGGTAAAGATGATATCCTTCTTGTTGCCCTTTATGTTAATGATTTGGTGTAAACGGGTAACAACAAGAAAATGGTTGAAAATTTTAAAATAGAAATGATGAAAAAATATGAGATGAGTGATCTTGGCTTGCTGCATCATTTTCTTGGTATTGAGGTTTACCAAGATGAATATGGAGTTTTTATTTGTCAAAGAAGATATGCTGAAAATATTTTGAAAAAGTTTGGCATGAATTGCTGCAAACCTGTTGATATTCCTTTAGTGGTGAATGAAAAATTAAAAAAGGAAGATGGTGGAAGATTAGTAGATGCGAGCATGTATAGAAGTTTGGTTGGAAGTTTGTTTTATCTAACAGCTACACGATCCGATTTAATATTTGCTGCTAGTTTACTCTCAAGGTTCATGAGTAAACCGAGTCACTTACACCTTGGAGCAGCAAAAAGAGTTCTAAGGTATGTCATGAGAACCATGGAGTATGGAATCAGGTTTGAAAAGAGTTTTAAACTCAAAATTAAAGGCTACTGTGACAGTGATTGGGCTGGAAGTGTTGATGACATGAAAAGCACTTCTGGTTATGTGTTCAGCCTGGGTTCAGGAGTAATTTCTTGGTGTTCGAAGAAACAAGACACTGTAGCGCAATCTTCAGCTGAAGCAGAATATTTGGCAGCTGGTTTGGCTACACAACAATCATTGTGGTTGAGAAGAATACTTGAAGATATCGGAGAAAAGCAAGAAGAAAGTCTGCTGCTTCACTGTGACAATAAATCAACAATAGCCATGGCGAAGAATCCTGTTGTCCACAGTCGAACAAGACATATTAATATAAAGCACCACTTCATTCGAAGTGTGATCGAAGATGGTGATGTGCAGTTAGTGTTCTGCAATTCAGAAGAGCAGCTTGCAGACATTTTTACTAAAGCACTACCAAGAGGAAGATTTCAGCAACTTAGAGAAGCAATGGGAGTTAAAGAGCAACACATTAAGGGGGAGTGTTAAAATTAATGTGTTGTAACCACCACTATTAGTGAGCATTATGAAAGAAGTGTAACCATCACATTATAATGATTGTCTTTATGTTAGAATTGTATCATATTAAGATTGAGAGAACCAAAGAGTCCTCATCTTAATTATCATCTTATTGTCTTCTAAGTCAGTTTTGATTCAAGCCTATATAAAGGCTTTGTAATGTTAAGAAAGACAGAGCAGTTGGTGGTGAATTCAATAAAATATCATTTTTAAAGCATATCTTCCACCAGTGGAAAGTATAGTGAGAAAAGTGTCTGGTGCAGTTTTAAAGCATATCTTCCACCAGTGGAAGTATAGTGCAAAAAGTGTCAAAAACCAGTTTTCCTCTGCAGAATCCTGCAACACCATAATTTATCACATACCACCTCTAGAATACCACCAACAACATTTACTATGTTAGTTACCATTTTTGGTAGCTATACTTTTCCGTTGTATTTACCGCTTCCTGTTGTTGTGAAAAACGATACCAAAAACAAAGTATAATAGGGAATTAGGGAAGAGAATAAGAACACAAGAATTGGTTATAACTGCTATCCTTTTACTTTCTCTTAAAACAAGATTACAAGTTTACAAGAATAACAAATAACCTCTCTCACCCTAAATTAGGATTTGCAGCTTAGCAATGATGAGAGACTAGTATGCTATTTATAATAAAACCTAACATACTAACTAATGGGCTTTTTCCACAAGGCCCATTACACAAGTCAACTTAATAAACAAGCTAACTTAACAAATTAGGGTTTAAACACTAAAACCTAATTTAACATGCTAACAACCCTAGCATCTTCGACACAAGCATGTGAACAACCTTCGACTTCATGCTTAACCCTGTCGAACCAAGAAGCTACCCTTCGGCCATACTAGAGTTCGATCCAAAATCTCACAAATCTCCACCTTGGATCTAACTCTACAACATCAAGGGAACAAACTAGCTTTCTTCATGCAGCTTTATCAGCTGCATACAGTGGAAAAACTTGCAACTCGGCAATGTCTTGGTGATTATATCAGCAGCATTGTCTTCAGTCGAAACCTTCAGCACTTGGACTTCTCCACGCTCGATTACTCCTCTGACGAAATGCAGCCTCACATCAATGTGCTTAGTTCGCTCGTGATAGGCTGAATTCTTCGACAGGTGTATTGCACTTTGACTATCACATTTAACAGTGATACCTCGACCTTGAAGTTTCAGCTCCTTCGCAAAACCTTCAAGCCACAATGCTTCTTTCACAGCTTCAGTTAATGCAATGTACTCCGCTTCAGTGGTTGATAGAGCAACAACCTTCTGAAGTGTTGCTTTCCAACTAATTGCTGTGCCAAACATAGTGAAAACATATCCAGAAATAGATTTCCTGGAATCCATACAACCTGCATAATCAGAGTCGACATATCCTTCTATTACTGCTTTACTATCTTCACCCAAGGCTCCACCATAAATTAGGACTCTATTCAGAGACCCATTTATGTACCTTAAAATCCACTTCAATGCTTGCCAGTGAGCCTTTCCAGGATTCGCCATGTACCTGCTTACAAGACTTACTGCGTATGCTATGTCGGGTCTAGTACAGACCATAGCATACATCAAAGAACCAACTATATTAGCATATGGGATGCTATTCATATAGGCTCTTTCGACATCAGTACTGGGACACTGATCAATACTCAGCTTGAATTGAGGGTTTGTTGGAGTCACAACTGGCTTCGAATTCGACATACCAAACTTTTCAAGAATCTTCCGTAGATATGCCTCTTGAGATAGGCATAACTTCGACTTCTTTCTATCTCTTCGAATGTCAATTCCAAGAATCCTGGAAGCAGCTCCCAGATCCTTCATATCGAACTCCTTATTGAGTTCAGCCTTCACCCTCATCACATCTTCGACACTGTTGCTTGCTATGAGAATATCATCCACATAAAGCAACAAAATAACAAATGAATTACCAGGTCGAAATCTGAAGTAAACACAGTGGTCGAACTGACTTCTAATGAAACTTATGCGTGCCATGAACTTGTCGAATCTCCTATTCCACTGTCGAGGAGATTGTTTCAGCCCATACAAAGATCTCTTTAACTTGCACACATAATCTTTCTTCCCCTTTTCGACATACCCTTCAGGTTGCCTCATCAGGATCGTTTCATCTAAATCACCATACAAGAACGCAGTCTTCACATCCATCTGTTCCAGCTCAAGATCGAACTGTGCCACCATGGCAAGCAACATTCGAATGGACCTATGCTTCACAACAGGAGAAAACACGTCATTGAAGTCGACACCTTCTTTCTGAGTGAAACCCCTTGCAACTAACCTTGCCTTGTATCTTTTCGACGTCACTCCTTCAATTCCTTCCTTAACTTTGAAAATCCATTTACAGCTGACTAACCTTGCCCCAACAGGTTTCTTGATCAGTTCCCAAGTATGATTATCATGAAGAGATTTCATCTCATCATCCATGGCCTTCAGCCATTCAGTCTTATTTCGACTCCTCATAACTTCCTTATAGTCTCTAGGTTCTTCGTCTAGAACCTCACTTGCAGAGATTAAGGCATAAGCTATAAGATCTGCATATCCAAGTCTCTGAGGTGGCTTGATGACTCTTCTCGACCTATCTCTCGACAATAGGTAGTCATCGTCAGTTTCCTCAACTTCAGCATCTTCTGCTTCTTCTTCGACTTCATCTGGGATATGCAATTCAGCATCAACATGCTCCACCTCAACAGGAATTTCTACCTGTTCCAGCTCTTCGTCAGATGTTTCTGTACTTCGACCAACATCATCAGTTTTCTTAAAAGCCATTTCAGCTTCATTGAAAACAACATCTCGACTGGTGATACACCTCCTGTGACCTGGCTCTAGGCACCATAGCCTATAAGCTTTGACTCCTTCTGGGTATCCCATGAACATGCATTTCAGAGCTCTAGGTTCGACCTTGTCTTGCCTAATGTGAGCATAGGCTATGCAGCCAAATACTCTCAGTTTGTCGAGATCTGGTGGATGTCCTGACCAAACTTCGTCAGGTGTCTTCATATCTAACGCTGTCGAAGGACATCTGTTTATCAGATATGTTGCTGTCGCAACAGCCTCAGCCTAAAACACCTTCTTTAACCCCGCACTAGTCAACATGCATCTGACTCTCTCCAAAATAGTTCGATTAAATCTTTCAGCCAAACCATTTTGCTGTGGAGTACCTGCAGTAGTTCTGTGCCTTGCAATACCAAAGGCAGCACAAAAGCTGTCGAATGCCTCATTGCAAAATTCAAGGCCATTGTCGGTTCTCAACCTCTTGACCTTCCTGCCAGTCTGATTTTCAACCAGAGTCTTCCAACTTTTGAAATTCTCAAAAGTTTCATCCTTAGTCTTCTGGATGAATACCCATAATTTTCTGGAATAATCATCTACTATGGATAGAAAATATCTTGCTCCTGAATGTGATGCACACCTTGCAGGCCCCCAAAGATCAGCATGGATGTAATCAAGGGATCCATGTGTTCTTTGTTTGCCTTTGTTGAACTTCACTCTGCAAGATTTTCCAAGTACACAGGGTTCACAAAACTTCAGCTTTTCGACTTTGTCTCCACCAAGCAGATTTTTTTCCCTAATTCGACCAGACCCCTTTCACTGACATGGCCCAATCTCATGTGCCAGATTTTTGTCTTCGACAAAGGTTTCGTGGAGACAACATTTGTCGAACCACTTACAACTTCAGCCTCAAGGGTATACAAGCCTTGTTTCTTCACGCCTCTCAAGACTTCCTTCGAACCCTTCATGACTCTTAGGATACTTTTCTCTCCTTGGAAAACATATCCTTTCTTGTCGAATTCACCAAGAGAAAGCAGATTTCTCTTCAAATCAGGAACAAACCTGACTTCAGTCAACAACCTTATTGACTCATCATGGAGCTTGAATCTAATAGATCCAATACCTGCAATCTTGCAAGCCTTGTTGTTTCCCAGCAATACTGATCCACCATCTTGATCACATAATTCCTCGAACAAGTCTTTGTTTGGAGTCATGTGCCAAGTGCACCCTGAATCCATAATCCACTCTCTTCTCGAGTCACTGCTTGAAACTACAAGAACATCAGATGATTCAAAATCATCTTGAACAATGGCTGCATTGCCATTATCCTTACCTCCATGATCTTTCAGGCGTTCAGGGCACACCTTTCTTGTGTGACCCTCCTTCTTACAATGATAGCATCGAATGCCAGATGCTTCGCCACTGTAAGACTTCGACTGGCTTTTGCCTTTCTTCTTGTCGAACTTACCATCCTTTCGTAAGAGTTTTCCTTTAACGGCCAAACCTTCGCCAACAGTCGAAGGTTTATGCTCCTTTCGTTCATTCAAGTCCTTAGAGTACAAGGCTGATTGAACTTCTTCAAACGTCAGGGACTCTCTTCCATACAAGAGAGTTTCTTTGAAGTGAGCATGTGATCGAGGCAAAGAACACAATAGTAACAGCGCTTGATCTTCATCATCGATCTTCACATCAATATTTTCAAGATCAAGAATCAGCTTGTTGAACATATCCAACTGCTCAGCCAATACTTTGTCTTCAATCATCTTGAATGAATACAAAGCTTGCTTCAGGTAGAGTCGATTTACCAGCGATTTGGTCATATACAAACTTTCAAGTTTCACCCATAACCCTGATGCCGTCGTCTCCTTTGATACCTGCCTGAGAACCTTATCACCAAGGCTCAACAAAATTGCGCTGTGTGCCTTCTCAATCATAGTCGTCTTCTCCGCTGCCGTTAATGCAGCATTCATGGCTGCCTCTCCCTTCAACGCTTCCAAACAACCCTGCTGAACCAGTAGGGCTTTCATCTTCAAGCGCCACAGACCGTGTTTGGAGAGTTTCTGGTGTACCCTATGGCGAAGTTGGCATGATATAGTTGTATCTTTGTATTGTGCTATGCATCATAGAGGATTGTTCCCCGGCCAAGGGTAGGTTCTTCGTCCCTTTCCCCCGAGGCTTAGCTCGGATCGAAGTGGACGTCTTCGTGCTCCACCGGCTAGATCTGAACGGGGGTGCACCAGCTACGTAGAAATGTGTTTTGTATGCCTCAGATGAGACGTCATGCAAGGAATGCGCTTAAGCCGTGTCAGAATCACATAAATGCATTTAGTCTGTATCAGATACACTATCAGGCAAACAATGCATTAAGTCATGTCAGAATTGCATAAATACGTTTAGTCTGTACCAGAAACGCAATTAGGCTAGTAATGCATTTAAGTAGAGTCAGAAACACGTAAACACATTTAGTCAGTATCGATTACGCAATTAGGCATTTCATCGCTGTTACCCCTATTAGACAGTGTTTTCCTCAGCATAATCATCAACGAAATCATTCTTGAGAGCCATCAAACAATCTTCAACAACACTAATTATTATACCTCAGCTCAAGTTTATAGATCAGATTTACCTAATTCTGTATCTTACAAACCATTTTTGTAAACACCATCATATCATCACCCAAATTGGCATCGAGTGGTTCAGTTCAGTGTTGACTGTCAAAGCATGGTTTTGGTTTAGGTTCCTCTTAACATGCTCTGGCCTATCAACATTTCTCTAAGCAAAATAAAAAAAGAAAGATATAATTCAGGTACTAATTACTAAGTACTAATTACAAAACCAACTTCAACATTAATTCAGGTATACATTTCAATCTCTGACATGTAGGTTATTGTATAACCTATGCTTTCTAAATTTCATATATACAAAAAAATTATTGCACAAAGCACATAATAATCATTAATCAATAAGGATCAGAAACATATCGGGCTTCACCTCCAACTCGGACCTCTCGGCCATAAAACCAGCTACATTTTAATGAGAATTAGCCTTTGACATTAACATCTATTCGAAAGCCCTTATCGTTGAAGGACTAGTAAAGCTGCGTCTAACTAACAAGAAAGCTCTCGTAAGTTACACGAGTGCCATCACGAGAAAGAATAAATTGACAAGAAGGAATATCAGCACGTCGCGACTGTAGAGACCTGCATAACATGAAAAATAAAATCATCGATATCAGTAACGTTAGTTAAACAGTGTTTAATAATTTCATAGATTACTGAATAAACCAAATAAATTGAAAAGATTCTCTTACAATTTTGGCCAGATGCAGCAGCAGCCGGAAGAGCAGGTATGATGACAGTTGCTGCAGTTACAATAAGGTAGAGTTGTCAAACAAATGAAAAAGAAATAGTTTTCACTCAAAGAGGGTATGCGTACTTTTATTGCACGACGTTGAAGAAGATCCTTGAGATGCAGAAGGCCAGGGAGCTGGAATATTGTCATTTAGATCACAAATGAAGCTAACTCCAGAAGTTTGGTCGAAAACAGCATCTGAAGGCAAGCTAGGTAATAGACAGCCATATTCTGTTTAGGGAAGATAATGCAACAAGTCAATTCACAGCATTACATTAAATGATAGAATACAATAAAGAGTAACTGAGTGACTTGTTTGAAGCATGTAGAAATAAATTAAAAATGCATTTCAATTAGTCCCACCAAAGCATGTAGATACATTTAGTACTTTTTGTTATGTGTCAAATGTGAGTTTATGTCCCACATTGAACGGAAGAGTTGAAGTTGAATACTTTATAATTGAAAAGACTCGTATACCTAATGTTTTAAGATTTTGAGTGAAGATGTGGTTTCTTACCGGTGTCAATATCTTAATGGCGAACACGAACTATGAGAACATTTGGTTGTACTAGAGGTAGGGGTGGGAATAGGTCAGGCTAGCCCTTAGAAGTCCCGAGTCTGTCTAGTATACGATAAATTTTTAACGCTTGAGTCTCCTATTATAAGCTTCTTTTTTCGGCATGGCCTGACCTTTTCAAAAATATGGCCTGGCCTGAAAGTCATCCCTAGCTAGAGGCGAATCATACTCTCTAGTTTAAGAGTTGTGTTCCAGACTGGGTCAAGGCTTATCCAGAAGGAAGCTTACACCCAAAGTCCATAAGCACACGCACATTTCACCTCCTAGAATAATCAACGCCTAATGAAGATCAAGAGGCGATCCACCAATCATGGAAGGAATCACTCAACAACCACACCGGGATTTTCCTCCATAACTCCTGAAAAAGTCCGTTGACTTCATCAAGGTCCTTGCACTCAAGAGAAAGGTACGCATTATTCTAACTACCTATCACTCACCTCAATCTTTCACTGACCTGAGCGTCTAAGTGTTTGCAAGTACAACACCCTCCACCGAGGATTTATCACAGTTGCTCTCAAGTAACACTGGCCGTCAATCGAGATCCCCCTAAGATTAGGTTGCTATCATTAATGTAACAATTTTGTATCTAATTCTATTGAGTTTGCAGGGGAAGAAGTTGCACACTGACATCAAGCTAAAGTTTGACGGGTCCGGTGCTTTTGATAATTCAGATATGGTCCCAAAAAAAGGTAGACTCGGATGAATAAATGTGTGATCAATTTAAAGGCCTGAAGGTGGGATATAATTATGGGTTTGAGGCGTATGATTTTCAATTGAGGAAAATACCAAATACATGCAGAAGAAAACACATTGTCAATGTACTAAAGAATCCTGTGATGGAGGATTTGTATGATGATAAAGAAATGAAACTACACAGAAGTTTGATTCAACGAAAAGAAGTCTGACATGAGTAAGCGTGAAGTTCAAAAAAGGAGGGGAACACGAGTGCCAATCTATGTGATAAAATACTATGGGCTAAATACATGCGATAAGCAAGCAAGTTAACATGACATACATGCAGATCAATTAAATGTCACAGAACCTTCTTGATAGAAGGATTAAACATACAAATTTCTGGTGATACTTGCAAATAATATATTGACATAACATTATGTAGTTACCTTGATTTGCAACTGAAGCATCCACATTGTTGATTTCCACACCAAGTTGAACAAGGAGGGTGAAAAAATGAAACATTAACATCAGACATGAAATTTATATGAATTAAGTGTTGTTGTGTTGCATACTGATGTGAAGAGAGAAGAAAGACAAACCTTGAAGTGAAAAATCCTTAAGGCTTATGTGACAAAGACTATAAACATCATCGACGATTTTCAACTTTTTTAATTTCATTGCCAAAGATTCTGCACAACCCAAAGCTTGCAAGTTAGTGATGAAACTCTGCTTCTGCAAGTGAGACACGTAGCTTTCCATGGCACCACAGCAGGCTGTTTTGTTACTTATCCCATTACCGCACCCCTGGGCAACATGCTTTGCGTCAGGCAAAACAAGTGGACAAACTGCGGCAGAAAACGTAGAAGATTTAAGCAAAAATGATGCATCAAGGAGCCAGAAGAATTAGCATCACTGGGAAAAATATAACATTATACTCAAACGAATTACCTTTGTTGATATTGCAATTAGACAGTCCTCTAAGAACTTTCTTTCCGTGAGACGGATCAAGCTTACTAGCTATCCACCGGAGTACTATATTTCTACAATCATTGACCCGAATCGAATGTTCAGGTAGAACATGTGATGCGTCTGAGTCCAAAACATTTGAACCTTTTGATGCAATTTTTGTAGCTGCTTCTAATATAGCATTGTGGCAATTTTGGTAGCAGCATTCTTTCACGGGATCAATGTTCTCACAAGCACTAAGCAGCTTAGTAGTATTCACCATGTCATAAAAATCATTCACATGTTTTACCGGGCAAGATGCCTCCGTGAGATTCAAAGAATTAACCGAACATATTTGCTTCAGATCACCATTTGCACCCTGTCCCATTAAAATCTGCTCCACATCGGAAAGGCAATGTTTAGCAGTGGTCCCATTTAAGGCAAGTACATTGGTATATTTACTGGATTGACCGACGAGAACAGTGAGAGTGGCTTCCAATTGCGGACAGCATATTACATTAGCCAGAACAGGCGCGAAAAATCCCCAGCAATCAATTGCCGTCACGCTTAGCAAACTTTTGGCAGTGGTGAAGTTCAAAGTGCAGAGTCCTGAAAGAAACATCAATAAAGAGTGAGAAAAAGAGATCATTGAAAATCCAAAATGACCAGAGAGATTATTTAGAAAATGACCTGATAACTTTGGGGTGGTAATATTGGTGAATGGAGTCAATGGTGAAGGCGCAATAAGAGGAAGAAAGGGTTGCAGTCCCTGCGGAGCGCCAACTGGTGCGATTTGGGGCAACATGGAGCCCACACGGTTATCCAATTGAATGTGACCTTGAGCATGATCAACTCTACTGCCGTGGGATTCACGCGAACCTGTGCCAAAATACAAATAAGAGAAAACAAAGTTCATGAGTGACTAAAGTAAACTTCAATATACATCATGATAAGCACTTAAATGTTGGCGCAATAAGGCCGATATCATAGAAGCTCCTTTGTCAATATGATAAAATAATCGATAATAATCATGTTAAGCCAGCTCGGTTGATAGCTGTGCAGGGACATCAGATGTAAGAGTGTGGGTTCTAACCCACGACATTTCACTTATATGGTGAAATTTCAGCCACTAGCGACTAGACAAAATACTACAACAACAACAACAACAACATCTAAGCCTTATCCCACTAGGATGGATCGGCTATATGAATCAACTTTCGCCATAATGTTCTGTCAAGGACCATGCTTCTACCCAAAGTAAAAGATCAATAATAACTACAATGGCCCTGTTTAGATAAACAACTTATTTGAAGTTTATAGTGCTTATCACGATAAGCACTAACGTATAACCTATTTCCATAGTAAAAGATAAAATAAACTTAAATTGTTTTCATATAAGCTATAACCTATTTTCGTCAGCTACCCTAGGAAACTTATGGTAAGAAGCTAAAAATAACTTATAAACAATGTCATAAGTTGTTTACATAAGTTCGCCCAAACATTCTCGCAAAACATAAGCACTCCATACCACAAACAAGAATGTTGCTTATCTAAAATTAGATAGTCTAAAACATAAACATCTATATACATAATATCCATTATTTCAAATGAATTAGTTTTGCACATCATCATCTGCAGCTAAATTGAAACCAAAATTCAAGAATGACCCAAAAATAATTCCAAAACCCTAACTGTGGCCATCCCACCTCATAATAACCAACATTAGAAATTAACAGCAAGAGAAACACAAACATAGAATAATGCAACTAAGTAGTGTTCATGAAACCAAGAACCAAACAAAATTCCATCATTAACAATCAAAAGACAATGAAATTCACACACACCCAATTCCAAATTTAGCAATGCTCAAATTTCAAACCCCAACAAAACTCCTCCACAAAAACAAAAAACCCAACTTAAGAAATCACCAAACCCACATGAATTCCTCAAAAACAAAACAACAAATCAACCCATTAACAATCACTCAAACAAATCAATAACAAAAAATAGCCATTTATAGCAATCAAGTGGCAAGAACTAAGAAGGACTTACAAAGAAGAAGAATGAACAAGAGCAACATATTAAAGTTCTTCATATCCACAAGAGTCAAAAGGTGAGTGTAAGCATTTGAAGATGAAAAAGAAGCATAATATGAGAGATCAAAAAGGTTGGAGTGAAAGAAGATTCAAAAGTAAGTGGGGACTATTACAACAAGGTTTTTCTCTCTCTCACTCTCATTGTTAATAGCTGTCTGTAGAGAGAGAAAGAGAGAGTAGACCCCACCATTAACAATGATCTGAGCTTACCATAACTACCGCATTTACACACAACTAGTTATCTCGCACGAGGCAAGCGTGTGAGAGACAAGTAGAAAGAGACACGATGTGTTGTGTTGTGTTGTTGGCGCTAACTCATGTAGCAGTTGGTAGATGGAGACATTTATTATTGAGAGAGAGGTGTTACTCCTACCTGTTCTGTTGGTTTATTTATCAACCTCCGCCATTTAATTCATGGGTGTTCTTTCTGGTTAATGGCCTATTTTAAGTATGATGAAATTTACTTTATACGAGCCTTTTTTTTAATCAACATCATTTTCCATTAATACATTTTTTATGTGGCTTTTTAACTTAATCAAATTGGGAATGAATGATAAGTTTTTGTTATCGATATATTTAAGATGAAAATAAAAAAAAGTATGAAAATACTCAACTTAAATACACCTATGATTATTTTTTTTAGTTACCGGTCCATAAATTTTTTCGTTGTTTTGGGTCGCTCATAAGGTCCCCAGACGTAAGTTCTAGAGACAAAACAAAAGAAGCAAATGCGATGAATCGATGTTCTTTCATTCTCATCTAAAGTAGACAATGTCGTTCGCGGATGTATTAATCAAACAGTTGTCTACACTACATTTAGCACTTCTCGCAAACTTTTTTAACCCTTTCAACTATAAAAGAGAGAAAGTGTATCATTTTCAGGTATTTAAATTCATTCTCACTCTTACATTACTTTTCATTCCCTCACTGACTTGGGTGTTGAAGTGTTTATCTTGCAGATCAACCTCTACTTTGTCGCACCGAAAACACAAGTTCGTCGTAGCAAAGCATTACCTCACCATTTCACCGATCATTTATATTTTTGAACCGAGCAATAGCTCTGTCTGTGAGAATCAGCCTCTGATTCCCCCGAATTTTCACACATAGATTTCTTTTGATTTAGAAATTCAGATATTTTTTTCTAAAGGTTCAGATATCCGTTTCTTGATCTTCCTTCTTGAAGCTTCAACATCTTCTTTCGATAGATACATCCTTAGATTTATCAAGCATGATAGCATCAAAAGCTACTCGATCTACAATTCAACAACAAGCAGTCGCTGAAGCTGCTAAGGCTCCACCTCTTCCTCCTTCTTCTCAAGTAAAAGGCAGTCTAGTTCTGGCGGTGTGTCATTCTAACCATGTGCAACGAGATTTTTCTCCACTAAGAGTTAGTTAAGGAGCATTTTCACTACGCCAAATTTGTCTTTTAGCAGCACCCCTACGAAAGCGCTTTTAGGAAAAAGCGCTGCTATAGGTTTCGCTAAAAACAAAATTAAAAAACACGGAAAAAAAAAACGCTCTTATAGGGGGGTTACGAAAGCGCTTTCAAAAAGCGCTACTATAGGGGAGGATATGAAAGCGCTTTTCAAAAGCGCTCTTATAGGGGGGTTATGAAAGCGCTTTTAAAAGCGCTGCTATAGGTGTAAGGCTACGAAAGCACTTTTATCCTAAAAAGCGCTGGTAAAAGCCTAGGTACGAAGGCGCTTTTCAGAAGCGCTGTCATAGCTTTTTTAAAATTAAAATTTTTAAAAACAAAATTATACTAAACGCGTTTGCCCTCGTAAATCCCTAATTCCCTCTTTCTCTCTTGCCATCGCAGAAAACTCAGAAATCTTTGAAATCATCTCAGAAAACCGTGAGCCACCATTCATCGTTGCCATCGTCGCCCAAAAGAGAACATTGTTGCCCACCATTTCAACTCAGAAAACTCACCATCTCAGCCATCGGAGAAGAAAACCGTGAGCCACCATATATTCTACGTTCTCAACTCAGAAGGTATTTTCCTAGTTTATTTATATTGATTATTCAATTTTATACTGTGAGTTACGTGTGGGATTTGGTTAGACTTCCAAAGAAATTGCTGGATAATAAAGAACCATGAGATTTGGGGTTAGTCCGGATAGTATTGAGGCTGTGAATGGTCTTATGGCCCTGTTAATGTTACTGTTGATTCACTTTATTATATTCCTCTCGATTATGGTTAGTCTTTCCTTCATTGCAATCTTATTCAATCATTCTTCCTAGAACTTTTCTGTGTGTATGCTTATGTATTTGTGTTCTTATGTTTGAGAATTGAGAGGGATGTTTTGGTTGAGGATGTGCTGAGAGTCTCATTAGACGAGAGTCTCTCAAGTTACTCGGGTAACACTACACAAGTTTAGGAGTGAGCATGAAGGGGTGTTAAGAGTCTTACAATTGATGAGTTTAGTTCTGTATAACTTTGTGCAGTGGCATATTGTTTGTTTTATGGCAATTGAGTAGAATGTGAGCAATGGGGCTATATTTGGTATGAGACTTATTGTAATTCGTATGGAATAAAAGTGACTGGATTAACAAAATTAGATCCGAGGTAAATTTCTTTCTCAAATTACTGGTATTGTGATGAATTTGTCTGAAATTGCCTGAATATATATGTTGCGTTTTATTGCTCCGGATTCATTCTGTATATACTGTGTTGTGCCTTAATTAGTTGTTTTTGTTTAGATTAATTAAGACATGGATAAGACATGGATGAAATCAAATCGATTGTCGAAAGAGTACGAGAAAGGGGTATCGAAATTCGTTAAGTTTGCGGTTGCGCACATTGAAGACCCGAGTCGAATGACGTGTCCTTGCTTGGGTTGCTGTTATGGGGGTCAGGTTGACGCGGTTCAGTTGGCATCACATTTACTACGGTTTGGAATTGATAGAAGTTATACATGTTGGAATTTGCATGGTGAGAAAAGTAACGGGAATGTTGAGTCGAGGTATAATATGACGTATGCTTCAAATGACGATTGCACAAACACATACGATTATGACCGAGTCAAAGAGATTGCATAAGCGCTTGAAGAAGATCTTGAGGATTTTCCCAAAATGTTCGAGAGGTTAGTAAGCGATGTAGAGAAACCGTTGTATGATGGTTGTACAAAATTCACAAGATTGTCTGCGGTGTTAAAGTTGTACAACTTAAAGGCGGACAATGGATGGTCGGATAAAAGTTTCACAGAGTTATTAGCCCTTATGAAAGATATGCTACCAAAGGATAATGTTCTTCCCAATCGAACATATGAGGCCAAAAAGATGTTGTCCTCTATTGTCATGAGCTATAATAAGATACATGCCTGTTCAAAAGATTGTGTTTTGTTTCGAAACGAGTATGCAGCGTTGAATGAGTGTCCTAAATGCGGTGCCCCTCGATATAAGAAAAAGTTGTCTCCTGCAAAAGTCTTATGGTATTTTCCTATAATTCTGAGATTTAGACGCATGTATTGTAGTGAAACCGATTCAAGACACTTGACTTGGCATGCAGATGAAAGAATTATTGATGGAAAGTTGCGACATCTGGCAGACTCACCACAGTGGATGAAAGTTGATAATGATTATCCTGAATTTGGAAAAGAAGCAAGAAACCTTCGTTTGTCATTGTCTACTGATGGAATGGATCCGCATGGTATTCAAAGTATCTCGCATAGCACCTGGCCTGTGATTCTTATTATTTATAACCTACCTCCATGGCTATGTATGAAGCGTAAGTACATGATGTTATCTATGTTAATTTCTAGGCCTAAACAACCAGGGAATGACATAGACGTATACTTGACACCCTTAATCGAAGATTTAAAGTTTTTGTGGGAGAACGGTGTGGAGGTTTATGATGGGTATAGGAAAGAAAGTTTCAACTTGAGGGCGATGTTGTTTGGAACAATTAATGATTTTCCAGCATACGGAAATCTATCAGGGTACAACAATAAAGGTCAAAAAGCGTGTCCTGTTTGTGAAGATGAAACCGATATGACACAATTGGATCTTTGTCAGAAGAATGTCTTTCTCGGTCATCGTAGATTCTTAAATTCTAATCATCACTACTATGGGTGGAGAAAAGCATTCAATGGAAAGGCCAAACAACGTAGTGCCCCGCCTTTTTTGACAGGTGATCAAATTTTTGAAAAGGTGAAAGATGTGAGCACTCAGTTTGGCAAGCCTTTTGCACATTTACTTGTCAAGGGTGGATGGAAGAAGAGGTCAATTTTTTTTGAACTTCCATATTGGAAGTCGTTGTACGTAAGACATTTTCTCGATGTTATGCATATTAAAAAAATGTATTTGACAGTGTTATTGGTACGTTACTCAATATACAAGGAAAGTCTAAGGATGGCCTTAACATGAGGAAGGACATGGTAAACATGGGAATGAGAACTGAATTGGGACCCGTGACGAAAGGAAGACGAACATATCTGCTACCTGCTGTTTACACTCTATCTAGAAAGGAGAAGAAAACATTGTGTAAGTTCCTCGGTGAAGTTAAAGTTCCAAAAGGCTACTCATCAGATATTAGAAGACTTGTGTCCATGAAAGACCTCAAGTTAAAGAGTTTAAAGACGCATGATTGCCATGTTATAATGGAGCATTTTCTACATACTTCATCGGTGAAAGAAACTAGTGATAAAGCTAGTATCAGCTGCCAAAAAAAAATTCCCGAGGTAATTATAAATTCTTTTTTCTTACAATTGTTCTATTTTTGTAATGATAATGACTCTATATTTATTATTGGTTTAGGGCATTTCATCTTGCCAAATATACTTATCGTCACCGGATTATCGCCTAGTTGGCAAGGGAAAAGTGCACAACACTTTGGGAGATTTACTTCACCATAGACCGCTCCCGGATGGACACCTGAAAGTATCAGTTGATGTTGTATTAGATCATGATGCGGTGCTACCGGTACCTGACATGGACTCAGAGACAACATTGTTGCGAGATGCAATAAGGTCATTTGTTGCATGGCCCTCAGACCTCATTTTCATTGGTGATGAGGTGTGTTGAAAACCATTATGAATCATTTAGTTTTCGAAAGTCAATTCTGAACCGCTACGTTAATTATTTTTTACATGATAATTTTAGACTACTCCTATAAAACCCGCAATTAAGGGTAAAGGGATTTTGCAGGAGGACGAGTCTGTTGCATCACTAAAAGAGGTACATTTAAAGTGTTAATATATGATCTGAATCTAAAACTGCATGATTTTATAATTTACCTAAGTTATATGATTTTTAGGTATCTGCTTGAGGGTCACAACAAGTGACGCAGCAAGTTCGTAGCGTACCACCTAAGGGAAAGGGTCCTCTGAAGGCCGTGGCAAAAAGAGGTGCTTTTGTGCCTCGATACCGGCAGACGCTCGGAACACTTGTTGATATGTCAGATTTGACGACAGGTGCTTTCCATGAAATTAATATGGATGAAGCTGTCTTTGGTATTGAATTCCTCGAAAAGGTTGCACTAGATGACATGAAAGAGATTTTTACGCATGACCAATTAGGCGTCGGTAATATTCACTCATACATCCGGTAATCCGATGAATATATTATTTAATTAGTTGAACAATTTATTTACACATTTCAATGAAAATAGTCTAATGTTTATTTATGTTTTTATTTAAGGTTGTTGTATGACAAAGTGTTGCGCGGGACTGAATTGTCAAACAGATTCCATTTTGTGTCTTCCTCCGATTGCAGCGGACAGACAATTGCTACGGAACCGGATTCAGTTAGACATCGCTTAGTCAATAGATTCATGACCACCGGCAATACAGAAAGTCTGTTTCTTTGGGCGTATAATACCCGACCAGTAGGGTTAGTTTTTCATTCTTGGTTCATCTAATCTTTGTTTCTTTTGCGTAGCAAAATTTTTATATAAACTTTTGTTTTAATTTATAGAGCACATTGGTTGTTGTTTGCTATCAACCCTGTAAAATAAGTGGTATATTTTCTGAATTCGGTAGATGGTGAGTGGACCAATTATCCGGCTATGAAGTCAACGATTGATAGGTAAGTGAGATCGTTCTAAATATTCGTGTATATTTATATATTTAATTATTTGTGAGATTGATCTAAATATATGCTTTTATATTTTTGTTAGATCAATACAAGTGTTCCGAAGTCAAAGAGACGCACAGGAATCCAGACTAAATCAAACAACATTACTTGGATCAAAGTGCAGGTACATTAATTTTCACAATTTTGCTTATAATAGTTATGCTACTTGATAAAACAAGACAAATATAAAATGTTATTTGTTTTTCTATGTAGTGTCCGCAACAGCGAAACAGTACAGATTGCGGATACTTTGTTTTGAGGTTTTTGAATGAAATCCTTCAAACGAATCAATTAGAGATTCCAATCACGGTATGAATTTGTAACTTAGGATAATTTATTATAATTTATTACATTTAACTAAATCATGCATATTATGTTTTTGTTATGTAATACTTTGATAACTTCTATGCTGCATCTTACACGAGACTTAAGTTGGAAGAAATCAAAGAGGAATTGTGTCAATTTTATATTCAGCGACTATTCATATAGGTATGAATACATTATTGTGTGAAACGTTTTATGAATACATTACTGTGTGACAGATTTTGATAATGACTTTGTGTTTGAGTTTCTTTGGTGGATGTTGGTTCATTTTGCTTAATATTAATTGACGATGATGATGTTGTTATATGAATCAAGTTTGTTGTTTGCTGAATAAGAGTGCTGAACTTTATTTTTGTTGTTGTTGAGTTTGATTCTTAAATAAGTGGTGTTGATAGTTTGATTTGAGACTGGATTGATGACACATTACATTGGTCGATTGAGTTGCAAATCACATGAAATTGTTGCTAATAATATTGTTGATGTTTCTGCAAAGTTAGTTTAATTGACCGTGTTGTTCTGTTCATACTTTGTAGGACCAGGACCGTGCGCTTGTCGGATTTTGAGAATTTCGGGCTTATATTATGATTTAGTTATTGTTAGAGATGATTTAGTTATATGTATCTGTTGTAAACATGTGAATTGAACTATAATGGTGTATATATTTTATTTTGGATTATAATGGTATTATATTGGTATATAATGATATATAATGTCCTACCTATGGTTGAAAATATTACAGGTTGAAAATATATTACAGGTCGAAAATAAATATAGGTTGAAAATATTACAGGTTGAAAATATATTACAGGTTGAAAATAAATATAAATTACAGGTCGAACTGCGAGGCTTAAATTACAGGTTGCACTTTAAAATATTGCATTTAGCAACGACAACGCTTTTAAAAACGCTCTTATATGCTGTCATACCCCAAAATTTGCCCATCTCATTTCTCCTATTCAAGCTCATACCAAAGTTCAAAGCTCAAAGACACATCCTCCTAAACAATGGCTCAAGGAACTAGGGTTTTGATTTCTCTGAATAAAATCAATGAATCAAAGTCTCCAATGGATTTCATATGGCCTATGATGCTTCAAACTATCCCTATGGCAAAGTACAAGTTTCAATTCCAAGGATTGTCCAGTTAATTGTTCAAAAAGTCAACAGTCGACTAGTTCGACCTAAAAGTCAACTGTGGTCAAAGTACAGTCAAAACTCCTGATTTTTTGTCAACATCCTTATTTTGAAGTATCATTCATCATTTGATCAAGGATTGATCATGATTCATCAAGGAAAGTTCAGAAATCAACAAAACCTAAAGTTTCTAAATTAGGGTTTTTTTGGACTAAAAGTCAACTGAATTTTGACCAGCCATAACTTTCACATGAAACATCAGAAATTTTCCATCCAAAGCTCAATTTGAAGGAAATTGAATTCTCTACAACTTTGTCTCTCACATGCAAAGTCTAAAAAATGTTTCATTTGAGAGATATGGATCAAAAGATTATAGGTCCTTTTTGAAAGTCAACCAAAAGCAGTTTTTTGTCAAAGCCCATATCATCAAGATAAATTCTTCAAATGGAAAAATGCTTCCAAAGTGGCTTGTAGAGGACATCTTGAGGTTTTCAAAAAGTCCTAGAAATCCTCCATATCTTAAAAATTGAGGGAGATATGCCTTGTCAAAGTTGGACAATTTTGAGAAAGAAAATGGGAAATAAAAGGCTTCAAATTGAGTTTTCTTGTAAAGGGACCCAATCTTTTTTGGCCCAATCTTGTGCTACAAGTACCCAAGAGTCCAAAATCCATTTGCCACGAAATTATATAATTTATTTGATTTTATAAGAATTTTATTCATTTAAAGGGTGATTAAAATCAAATATTCAAGAAATCATGGAAAAGAATTAATGTGGATTTGATTTCCAATCAAATTCAATGGACTAATCAGCATATTTTCTACTTAATTTCGTGCAAAATAATTTTGGTAAAGATTGGATGTGAAATTTGACAAAATTAGAAACCACCATGAACCATGTTATCAAGATTTGCAAATCAAGGATTTGATTGGATTTTGTCCAAATTAGTTGGCCTAAATCCTTCATTATATAAACACAATCAATTGCAAACCCCAAGGTCACGAATTCTGCTGTCAAAAAGCTCCTTCAAGTCTTCAAAATCCAAGAAGAAACTCAAGATCGTTTTTGGTGATTGAGGAAGATTCAAGGAGATTTAAAGACTCTGACGTGTTCTATGGACCATTCTGAAGCTGTACTGATCCTCACCTTCATTCACAGAGCCAAGAACCATCCTCCATAACTCACGGTTTGTTCAATATTTCTCAAACTCGATTCTGCAATTGTACGCATCATTCATGAATTTGAATTGCATATCTGTGTTTGGTATGTTGTTTTGATTGATTCTGGAAATTGAATTGCGTTTACATATTGATTTGAGTGATGTGCCATTATTAGGGTTGGAGTTTTGTTTTAGGGCTTTCAGGTACAGGCAAAATTAGCCCAAAATTGGGCCATTGTTGTGTTCAGGATGATGAAACGAATTCATCTATGGTTTTAGAATTGATTTTTGTTGCATGTATAAGGATTTGTGTGCTTGCAGGCTTGTAGCGACGGAAGTATGTCTGTAGGTAAAACCCAGGTCTAAGACGACGGCTGGGTGAGGACGATGAAGATGTGTCTTCATACTGTTGGCTGATTTAAATTTCGCGCGTCTGTTTTTTCCTTTAATTATTATTGTATATTTTATCTATTGAAACCATGTGACAAACAAGCAAAGCGCGTGGACGAGTTGGTGGCGAGAGAATTGCATGAAACCAAGGTTGGGGGTTCAACCCTCACGCCAACATTAATTTTTATGAAGTACAAAACCTCTTGATCTGGTACGTGCTGTCCACATCTATGCGCTGTACCCCTATCAAATCCAACCATCAGAGCAGTTTCCAAGCAGATCCAACGTCCCATGACGTGCTGGCACACCATGCATCCCCACCAGCCTGCCACACATGATCATAAGCTAAGAATTTTATAATTTCTTTTATTTTTTAATATATGAACTCTTTTTATTCCTTTTCTTTTATTTCTTTTATCATAATTGTTTTTTATCTTAAATTCAATTCTTTCTTTTTACAAATGTTTTTTAATCGATTAAATAATTAGGATTTAATCCCCTAATTATTTAATTGACATATTAAATCGAACTTTCGACCTTTTTTTTAATTTTTGGCATTATTTAAATCTTTTAATTATTTAATGGTTTCTAACCCTGATTTATCCCGATAAATCAGGGTTGTAGATCAGTTAATACACTAAAATTTCTCTTCTTCTTACCTAATTTTTCAGGGTTAATAAAAAATCCTTCAGCCATGCGCCATATCAGATCGAAAGCTAAGTTTCTAATTCTTTTCTTGTTCAAATGTCATTTCAATTTTTATTTTGCCTTTTGCCCAAAATAGGGTTTACCTCAAATAGTCAATGGATTACTCCTACACTCACCCCTTTTATTTTGCCTTCATTGATTTTTAGGGTTAACCAACCGATTAAAGCTCGAACCTTCGGTAACCCTAAACTCGTTCTTTTTTAACCCTTATATTATTACTTGTGTTTAACCCATTGTTTTATTTGGGTTATATTATTGCTTCTTCCCCTTCCCCATGGCTATATATTTTGTAACTGCTCCTGGTTTGTATTGTGTGGCCTTGAAGGCACTTAAACAGTTATGCATTATATTATCACTGTGTGGTTCGTAATTTAGGGCGTGAAAACCTCGAATTAAATTTAGAATAATTAATTATAAGATAATTATCTGAATTGAATCACGTGATTGTGCACCCACACACCTTTTATGGTAACCCCTTTTGTTTCCTGTTGCCTGTTGCCTTGTTGCCTTTTCAGTGCAGAATAGTCAAGTCCCTCGGATACGAGGACGCCTCAGCAAATGTTGCCCTCAGTTCATTCTCATCACTAAAGATCATAAGTCCCTACGATGCTGCCTTCGATTATATGATATCGTCCCTCGAGGTTGCCTACGATATGATGTGATAGTCCCTTTCGATTGCTGAGGTGTCCTCTTTGGTTGCCTAATAATGACTATTCTTATCCTTCCCTTAGACTACCTGCCCTCTTTATGGCAGGGACAGTCTTATGGCGAACGATAACTACGACGACCCTTCAACCTCCAAATAAAAGGACTTCCTACCCTCCTATGGTATGGATAGCCCTGAAAGGATAAAAGAACTCTTTTACAATGTTAAGGTAATTACCTCCTAATTGCTTGCTCTGGTTTAAATCCTTTTCTACTCTTTTCTCAAAAACCTTAAAAAAGGCTACGCTTATTTACAAGCTAAAAGTCTTATTTCATTTCTAAACATTTTCAAACATTTCAAAGTGAGCTAAGCAATTAAGAGCCCATGGAAAACCATGGATGCAAAGGGTGCCTTACACCTTCCCTTTGTATAAATTACCCCCCGAACTCAAAATTTCTTTTAAAAGGTTTTTCTGTTCTTTTAGCCTTTCTTTAATTTGGATAAAATAAAAGTCGGTGGCGACTCTTGCTTAACCGCGACATTTCTTTAAAGTCAGTTCATCGTGTTACATATGCCTACCTACGAAAGCAATTTCTAATTAAAAGCGCTGCCTAAGATAATAAAAAAAGCATAAAAGATAAAATAAGCGCTACCTAGGAAAGCGCTTTCTGGAAAAAGCGCTGCTATAGGGGATGCTACGAGAGCGCTTTTCTGAAAAAAGGGCTGCTATAGGGGATGCTACGAGAGCGCTTTTGGTGTACTAAAAAGTGTTGTCTTTACCTACGGCAGTGCTGGCTATGGCAGCGCTTTTAAGCGCTCTAAAAGCAAAAAAAATGCTCTAGAAGCTCTTGTACGGCGTAGTGTTTGGGCTATCCTGTTCTTTGGATCTACACAACAAATTCATCAAGGCGAACCATCACATAGACTCCTCAACTACCTCTAATACCAAGATAAAAAATGCTCTTCGACCTTCAGCTGTTACAAGAAAATCTTGGAGTACAAGGAGCCACTGACCTACTGAACAACGTTTATAACCTGGTGCACCAAAAGAATTCACAATTCTTAGCATAAAGGCTATTCAGAATTAAAGACAGTCTGCAACATGTGACACCAAGGAATAACAATGTGCCAGAAATGATATCCCAGTGCAATCAAGTCGTTCTACTTAAGTCGGTCTCCATTAAAACATTATCATCACGAGGAAAAGATTTGAGGTTGCCAGCTCAAGACCGACTCCTCCACCTAACCCTGAAGGGATGGGGGATAACCATACTCCTTCTGAGGTTCATCATTCTCATCATTCATGAACATAGTGTCCTCGAAGAATAGAAAGGTATGACGAAGAATTTCTAATTCTAAAGTGGAAAAAGAACTTATTATCTGCCCGCATCCTCGATAGAAGAATTTTGAGGTTATTGGAGAAGCCTCCAAAGCTTTAGAGTTATGACAGAACAAAAGATCTTGATTATTACATTAAGCATATAGACAATAGGTTGGACTACTATGTACCATGTCTAAGGGGCAGTAAAGTGTAAGATCTTCGCACTAACCCTAATCGGAGTTGCAATGATGTGGTTTAAGATCTTTCTAAATGAGAGCATAGACTCATAGAAGGACCTCTATGACGCCTTCATTGCCTATTTCTGACGCAGTTGAAAACACTAAGGATTAGCGGAAGAATATGCAGGAGTTGAGTTTGCATAGGAAGAATATGATGAGAGAGTAAATTTCTTGTTGTTGAGAATTTTACTAGCATCGAAAAATAAAGGGCAACACAAGAATTTGTTTAAAACATATTGTTCTGTCGAGAACAATGTGTGTAATCTGATTGTGGATAGTTGGAGCACGAAGAATCTGGTGTCACAGAAATTGGTAGATTATTTGAAGTTATCCACATAATCCTATGAACCCCATGAGAAGTCATACACGATCTGTAGATTCTCTGTTTGTATGGTTGACATTAATTTTAGTAAAACAAATTAGATAGCAACATGTTAGATAGAATGTTTCAACATTGCAGAAAATATATGTTGAACAAGATGTTCTATTTACTGCATCTGGTATAATATGTCGAACAAGATGTCCTATGTATGACCATCCAACATTGTGACTAAGTGTTAAGTTGGGCTTTTGGATTTTGCTTAAGTTGTTGCAGATGCAGAATATTTGGAGAATATTATGCAATCTAATATATAACGCTTAATCTAAGGTTAATAGATTTTATCTATTTAAAGAGATTTGATTGGTTTCTAAATTTGGAGAATATTTAGGAAACTAATGATTTAAGATCTATTTTCTTGGAAAATATTTTGCAGATCTCTAGCAATCTCCCTAATACGTTTTGAAGCCCGTGTCTAGTTCAGATGTGTGCTATAAATAGCAAGTTACAAGTTCATTGACGAGTAGAACTTACGAGATTAGGTTAGAGTTTGTCCTTTTATTGTGAGCCTCTCTAATATCGTATTGATAGAAGAGCATGTTTGTTTATGGAGTTATAAGTTCTGCCATGCATTCATAAGCTACTAAGTATTAAATGTATGTGTGTTACTTAGGTATCATCGATACAATTATCTAAGTATGTATTGCTTGTGGTTCAAGATATTGTTCTCGATTAAAGCTTTTAATCAAGATCGAGTATTTGTTGATTAAGGGAGTCTTAATCATGTATTGGTTGTACTTGGATATTGTGGTAAAGGGCCGTCAATATCAGTGACTTGGGTAGTTATTGTGAGACATCACTGTGGTGATTGGAAGTGAGATGAGTTTCTCTTATCTAGGAAGTTCTTAGGTAGAAGTTGTACCAAGTAGGGATTAAGTGAGAAGTCACTAAATCAGAGGTTGTTTGCATAGAGATTTGAATTGATACTACTAATAATGGATTTACTTCCAGGTTTGGTAGCCCCCAGAGTAAGTGTTGTTGTACATCGAACTGGGTTAACAATTCTGTGTGTTCAATTACTTTCCAGCATTGTTTTTCATTCACGGATATTTGTCTGTTGTATGTTGTGTCAGAACAGATGTCCCAATAAGTCATAGGACATATGGAATCTGAAGACCTGAATTTCACCATCAATTAGGTAAGCAAGGGCTCCCAAGTTCGAGTAACACTGGCCTCCAGAGTTTCTATCTCCATCGGAAAAAATTATAGAGAAGAGGTGCTTTATAATGTTCTTGATATGGATGTTTGTCATACTTTACTTGGTAGACCTTGGCAGATTGAAATGATATCACTTATCGAGGACGCGATAACATAAAATTGTTATGGCTCTTGTTTTGCACTTTGATAAGAATCTAAGAGGATATAAGTCTAGTTTCTTGGTGATGACACAAAGTGAAAATGAGCTTGATGAGGTAGTTAAAGACACTTCATTATTATGTCAAGCGGTGAGTAAAAGGGTTATGAGTATTGTAAAGGAGGAAATACTAATTTCAAAAGAAGTGTTATGGATCCTAGAGAATTTCAAGGAATTGACTGCATATGAGTTACCAAACAATTTGTCTTATATACGAGATAAACACCAAAAATTTAAAATTTTTAATATGGGAGACGATGTGATGGTGTTTTCGCGTAAGGAGGGGTTTCTGGTTGGTACTTAGAGCAAGTTGCAACCACGTAAGTATGACCCGTTCATAGTGACCCGAAAGATTAATGATCATGCTTATGTGGTAGCTCTCTCGAATGAATATATTTAATACTTTCAATGTTTCTTACATTCATGAATATCAAGTAGATGAGTCTCTTTATCAAGAAGAGAACTCGGGGTCGAGTTCTTCAGTGGTGTAGGAGACTGATGTAGGGAGACTTTTTAAGTCATGTGAGTTTGTTTAAGGCCCAAAAACAACATTTTAATATTTTTTCGCAATTTTCTATTTTATTTTTGTTTTGGATTAAAAGTCCATTAGGGTTTCTTTCTTCTATTTTATTTATGTTTTGGATTAAAAGTCCGTTAGGGTTTCTTTGCTTCTGTATTAAACACTTTTGGCGTGAGTCAAAGATCATCTTTTGATATAATAAAATTCAGTATTTTCTTTATTTTGTGCATTCCAGAGTTTATCTGACAGGTTTTACGCTTGCAATCATGTGTTCTCATTTTAGATTTAGCATTTGCTAATCCTTAATGTTTCCGACTCCTTTAGGTGGTATCAGAGCAACATTCCACGACAATGGCCGTACTTGTAACACCATAAACCCCAAATTCTTTATTTATAAAAATATGCAGATATTTTTCTCAAACGATGTTACACATTCTCAACATGCATCTTTACTCAACAAAAATATAAAACATAGCAGCAGAATTAACTCAAAAATAACATATTTAATTGTGTCAAATTATAAAATGCTTCATTTAAATAAATAATTCAAAAACTCAAAATACAAATAGAATTAGGTAACTCATCTCAGTGTTACACTATCAGAGTGACAACTTAACTAAAACATAACTCAAAATGATAAACAAAGAAGAAAGCTTTTATGTCATACGCCAACATATGAGCATCTAAGGCTCCTTTACCCGAGTATCTGCAACACCGACATAATGAACAACATAACAACAAATAGAGGGTGAGAATAAATTCACAAATGTTATTGGTGTATAAAATAGCGAGGATAGCTCAATAAAATTATTCAACAATCACATAAGTTAATTCATAATAACAAACAATCATAAATGCACTTATGTAATGCAATGTAGTTATTCTCTCCTCATCCAAATGCATGTGGTACCAAAGTTTGGATGTCAAAGTTACGTTACTAATTGATCCATCGTCTCTGGTTCCTCTCTGAACCTGAAATATGTCACTGGTTCCTCTCTGAAGCAACGATTCCTCTCTGAATATGAGCCTCACTGGATCAAAGTCCTACCTATCTCCGATATACATGATACATTTAATGCAACAAACAATATTAACACACTAATAATCATTGGTCCCTCTTAGAAACCACAACATCGCCAATATAAGGTCACCATCGTAGTTCCACTCTGAACTTCACATCTCAACATAAATATCGTCAATATAAGGTCACCACAGTAGTTCCTCTCCGAACTACGTAACTCAACATTATATATATTTACAACTCGGCATAATACATACAATTAAATAATTACTCAACATTGCTCACCAACATGGTAAATATAACATTATACAACCATCAACCTTCAAAAGAGTCAACTCATAACTCAACAGAACTTATAAGACTTTTTCAATTTTTATTTAATAAATTAAAGAGGTATAAGGCGTACTCTACCCTTAACTCATAACAACTCTAACAAAAATCAACACAACTCTAACTCGTGAGATAACTCACATCTTAACTATAAACATACCAATTTTAACTTTAAACAACTCAATAACTCAAATTTAAATCATTTGATTCTCAATTATGATTCTAATATATTAAATAACTCAAAATTTAACTATTTTATCGTACATAACTCAAACTCAGCCTCTAAAGTTTTATATACCTTCAACTCTAACTTTAAACACGTCAATTTTAGTTCTAAATACTACAACAACTCAAATCCAACTCTAAACATCTCAAACTCAAATACTGTACCAAATATTTAAATTTTCTTTACACCCTTTTTCAAATGCAATAGATCTCATCTTGATCGGAGTTACGAAACTCCAGTTCTATTCGTTTTAAATAAGCCATATCATAATATCACAATATGTTTCGCAAAGCTTTGAGTGTCTATTTTAAGACTATGATTTTTATTTTAAGACTTAAGAAATCAATCGATACAGTTTAATCAAACAATAGGAACTAGTGCAGACATCGAACAAAGTGTTTGCTATTAGTCATACCTCAAGTTCAAACAATTCTTTAAAATATCAAACGAAGTGACCATTAAGAAAATGAATATGTTTTCGAAAGCTTAGAATGTCTATTATCATAATATAATTTTTATTTTTGGACTTAAGGTCTCAATTGGTATAATTTAATCGAATAATGGAAACTGCTACCGATACTAGGAGGAATGTTTTGTCAGACTTGTAACTAGTATTTCTCCTACTGAACTTAATGAAATGAAATTATCGTTAAGTATAACATGTAGGAAATTTTGTCTATTTTCCTATGATATAAAGTTTACTATAAAAGAACTTACAAAAATAAAGTTATGCGTGAAACAAGACAACCAACTCATGACTGAAATTTGCCTACGCTTCTGGTATAAAAACTAGATCACTGCTACGGTTGTAGTGCTCCTAGATCCAATTTCTCCATTTGAAAAGAAAGATTATTGCATTAGCTTTCTAACACAACTGAAGGAACCTCAAATGGGCTTACGAAACTCAAGTTAAGCATGAAGCAAGGCGATCAATCTCATTCTATGTATACTTGCGATTTTCTGCATTTTGTGTTTTTGGGATTTTTCATATTTTTCTAAGTTTTACGATTTTATCTGATTTTCCTCCTAATCGATCCCAACAGTCCCAAAAAGCACAAAATGTCAATCAAGGTTAATAAAAGTAAAAAAGAGAAATATACAAATTCATATATGCTCGCTTTATCATAAGGCACAACCATTATTAATTCAATCAATTCTGACTTATAAAAAGGCATTCACAAAGTTACCACAACAAGGTCAATTAGGATCAAGTAAAAACAATTGAAATAATATCACACCAATAACCTTAGAAGGTTTTGGTTAAACCTTCTTTGGCAATAGACATAAACACAGAGAATCAAGAAGAAGAAGATAAGAGGGTAAAGATTCCTTACTATCTGACTGCCTAATCACCCACATGTGAATAGTTTCCCCCTTACCTTAAATTTTTAGGTCGATGAAACTTTCCTTCCAATGCTCTTCTTAGATTTTGCCTATTTGCCTCTTTTCTAAAATTTTCACGATCTAACTAAAATTTCCCCTTAACTTATCTATTTATATAAAAACCTAATTTATTCTAATTAATCCAAATTTCCACTCACCCCTCAATTTTCCTTAAACCTTTACTCTTTTCTATTTTCTAAAACTATATTTTCTTCCAATCTCTATAATTTATACTATTTTATATTAAATCAAATATTATGCTAATTTATTTAAATTAACACAAATATCTAATTTTTCTAATAAACTTAACCATCCCAATAAATTAATTAAAACACTCAATTAATTATTTAAAATACTTCAACACTAAAAAAAGTAATTAAAAATGATAATAATAATAATAATACTAGTAAAACAATATTAATATTATTAAAAATTAATCATGGTGTTACAGTACTCTGCGGGGTCACCCAGTAAAAGAAGAAAACCATACGCGAGTGTAGTTACTGCACCACAAAAGTCATTATAGCAGCATAAGGGAACAATTGATGGGTTGAAGTGTTGGATGTTTACGAAGGTATTGAGGTCATACTGCATGTTCCTAGAAAATCTAGGGCTCAAAGGAGATTTCAGCTTGAGTGATTTGTGGAATAAGGGGCAAACCAATATATATTTTAAAGGAGAACTTCTGGCCAAATAGAGAGAGAGAGAGAGAGAGAGAGGTCGAGGAAAAGGAAACATAAAGCATAATCGAGCACCAAAAAGAGATAGGAGTTGTCGTAGAATAGATATGGAGCACTGACCTTAATCTAGATTTAACTCTTACACTCCCCTGGACACTTTAAGAGAGAAAATCTTGAAAGAGTGTGTGAAAGAATTATCCAAGGCAGATAATTTGAAATACTGTCGTTTCTACAAGAGTCACAACCACAACATAAATAATTGCATCCATATAAAGGACGAGATAAAAAAGATAATTAAGGAAGGAATACTTACTAAGTACACTCGATATGATGACCAGAAGGGAGGCCGAGACAATAAGTGGGGGCCTAGGAGCCGAGAAGATTCGCCAAAGAAGAAACGCTTCCCTGCATAGAAAAATCCCCCAATAAGGCTATTGAAATTGTCATTAGAGCCAAAAGAGGGAAAGGCAACAGTAGTGGGGAAGAGGAAAACTCGAAAAAAGGACGCAATAATATATCACATCCATTACGGGTGGTCTTCTAAGAGAAAGGAACCCCTCAAAAGGGACGATGAAGAGAAAAATCATCAAGTTGATGGTCGTAAACATAGAAAAAGGGAATACTTCAACTAAGTAGATAGAGAGACACATCTTCACACTTAAGGAGCATTATTCTCAACACAGCTGACGCACCCTCCTCTTAGGATCTAGCCATCAAATAGAGTAGGTGATGAATCCCGAAGACGTCCACCCCGAGCGAGGTCAAACCTGGTGGTAGGGATAGGAACCTTACCATTGGTCGGGGACGATTCCTAATAATGTGGAGGAAGCACAATAACTCTTCTCAATTGGAGCTAGTAACAACAAAACTTCAATTGAGACTGCAGGGTTCAAAGAACACATCAAACATATCAACTCAACGAGGCATTCCTTCTAAAGGATAAAATAGAAAGGGTTCTCACATAGGAGGTGGACTATACATCGTATCCACGGCGGCGCAGACTTGAGATCGATTGGTACAGAGCATCTACATCGGCAACGCCCATGAGGCAAGCAAATTTCAAATTGTAGGGTCAAAGAGCAAGCCCTAACACAATTGTAACTTGCTTATCAATCCATAGCAAGGAGACTAACAACTAATTAGTGGCATTAGGCAACGATAAAGAGGAGACGAATATTGATCAAGTACTCAAAAATAAATAAAACTCCAAAGTACTGAGGTAAAAATATATGTATATAAATATTATTGTCATAGCCATGACATGAAAGCCTGGGGAATATTATTGGAAAGAAGAAAGGCAAACTCAAAGAAGGAAAAATAATCAAGCTTTTGCACCGGGAGATGAGGCGCCTAGATCACCCCTAGAAGTCCCCTTAAGAGCAGCCTTGAAAGGGTCAAATCCTTCATCCGAGATAGGAATATCAAGGCAAAATTCCTTCGCATGACCTACTGCCTGATCAAGGACCCCGTACACGCCCTGAATAATTTGTTGAAAGGACTCCCTGAACCACTCCTTTGGAGCAGACACCTTGTCTTTGTGAGTGTTTAGAGCCTCAACATGTGTCTATTTTTCCTGCTAAAGTATTTTCTGAGCCTCCTCTACACGGCGGCCCGCCATAGCAACAACATTTTAGGTCTCATAATGTTGTTTTTTCTCCACCTAATGGGAGGATTCCAACTCAAAGATTCGGGCAACCAAAGTTAAAGGAGAGTCGTGGACCTTTGCCTCTTCTTGCAAAGCCTGAGCAAGCTTGATCTTCCCCTGAAGGGTAGAAAAGAAGAAGCATCAATATGGGTATTTGTGTAAAATTATAATCTCAAAGACCCTTGACTCACCTCTTAATGATTTATCAATAACTATATTTAATGAATTTGTCTTCTTGTCTAAGCGTCACCAACACATCATTATTTCCATTAATTGTCTGTGTTCTTGTCTGAATGTAGGGGTGGAAAAACGGGCTCGGCCAGTTGGGCATGCCCATTTTTCCCGAACTTTTGTGCAGGACATGCCAAGGATTTAGACTCTCACCCCTAGTATGACTGCCCCGCTCCGTTTTTTATGCGGGTTTTTTCGGGCACAGAAATTAACATAAATTTTATATTTTAGGCTTAAACCTGTAGTGCCCGCGGGCTTAGCCCGCCCCGCCCTCACTTTTTTGCGGGACGGTCCAAGGTTTTAGGCCCGCACCCTTAACTATGACTGTCCCGCCCCGTTTTCTTGCGGGCTTTTGCCGGACGAGTTTAAACGGGGCGGGCATGCCCGTTTTCCAGCCATATCTGAATGTATGTAATCTGGAACAATGATACAATTTATAGTTGAGTCAGGAAGGCTAAATTGATCCCCTGACCTAGGGTCAAACCGACCTGGAGGTCAGAGAACTTGCGTCTCTCTTTGTTATGTCGAGCTTAGCCGATATAATTTGAGATTGAGTTGAGTTCACGCATATTCTTTTGAACACTCTCCAATAGATTAGTGGATTGTAGGTTTAAAGGGTTGATACCAGTTTAAAGCGTATATATCAATTAACGCTAAGACTATGTTTAGGAGTTTGGAAGAAAATGGATAGGAGGACTTTAAAAAAATAGAAGGATTGAGTGGAAAGAATTGAATGATTTTGGTTGGGAGGATTTTAGAGGGTTTGCTTATATTCATAACACTAAAAACCCTATAATATGAGGGAACTTAATATGAGGGAACTTAAAATTTGTATTCAAGGAGAGCTTTTAAGGACTTACATAAAATTTCGAAATATCTTTTATATTATAGTATTCGAAAAATTAAAAATATAGTAATGATATACACTCTTATCGTTCTATACAAATTCATTTTTTAAAAAAATATCAAATATATTTTTTATAAAATATATTTTTAAAAGTCTCTCGTTCCTTTTTTTTTTCTTCAAACTCTCTTTTTCTCATAACTAAACCAAGTTTGTGAATTAAAAAAACGTTGATTGTATTCACACTTGATACCACAATGACAAAGTCAATAATTATCCTCTAACAATAGGGAATTGGAAATTAGATAAACACTCCATGTGTATAAAATAAAAAAATTCTAGATTTTATCTCCTAGATAATTTTGTCACGTCATGATTTGTGGGTAATTATATTATACTGTACAAGAAAATTACTATGATTTGGTCTCTTCTTTTTCTATTAGAAGTAAGAGAAAGTAATCAACTAATTTTGTAAAGTTTGAAAGGAGTTTTCTTTGGAATCTCGCCGTCCTTTTCGGCTGAGGTTCGTAACATTTTTCATGATCATTTTGAAATCTAAAAATAGAAGCTTCGGGACAACAAGCCCTCTCAATGTGCATGGAATAATTTTAAGAGGTAAAACACTCTAAACGAACGGATTTGGGCAAAGAAAATAAATTCATTTTGCATGGTATTAGTGTTGTTACCAAGACTTAAGTAGATAGATGACCACCTCTTGGTCAAAGCCTTCCCTTGGAGAGTTGAAATGTAACATTGATTCAGCTTTCTTTGTTGGATTATGATGAGAAAAGTTTCAAGTGTTACCATATTTTAGTACTGGCTCAATCACTCATAAGTAGGACCCACACATATTTTAAAAAACCAACAAATAAAAAGATGAAATTCCTTTCCTCGCCCAAATCCTCTTAGAAAGAAACCTCTTAATAACTTAATAACATAAACTAGCAAAATAATTATATATATATATATATATATATATATATATATATATATATATATATATATATATATATATATATATATATATATATATATAAATTCGAAATGAATTATTTATTTATAAATTAAATAATGATAATATAAATTCAGTTGTATTAAATAATCATAAAAAAAGTATGTGAAATGGATAAAGAAAAGAAACAAAAATTTTGACATTTAAAAATAAAAATTTTGTGTCTCAAATAAAAATAATTATTAATTAAAATAAATTAAGCATTTTGTTCATCACGATCTATGACAAAAAGAGAAAACTCGGTGTATATTAATATGGTAAATGTAGCAAACAAACATATTGTAGAACAATGTGATATGAAGGAGAGTTTTAAGTAAGACATAATTTATTTTAAAATATATATGGTAAATATAGCTAACAAACATAATGTATATATTAATATTCAATTAAATCAAATAAAATTCAATAACATAATACGTTAACAATACATCAACATGAATGTCTCGTTTAGTCAGGTCAGTTGGTAGTTGTGCAAGGACATCAGATGCAGGGAATATATTACACAAAGAAGTTTTTAAGGTAACATCTAATTCAATCAGTCTCTTGATATGATACTCATTAAGAATAACAAGAATGAGCCGACAACGATTAGGACGATAACAGGGTGGAGGATGTGTATCAACTATAGAAAACTCGACAAATCCACTCAAAAAGATCACTTTCCACTCCCATTTATCGATCCATTGATGAAATGACAATATAAGAATTCACATTTCTTCTACTTGGATGGATATTTGGAATTATCCACATCTTCATCCATCCAAGCAATCATTAAAAGACAATGTTTTCATGCCCTTATGGCACATACGCATATAGGTAAATACTTTTTGGGTTGTGTAATACAACAAAAACATTACAACGATGTATTACGTTCATTTTTTTTATTTTATACAAGATATTACGGAAGTCCTTATAGAATATTTTTATGTCTACCGATCTAGTTTTGATAATTTTCTATTTAATCTAGATAAGGTACTTGAAAAGTGTGTTAAAATCAACCTGGTGCTAAACTAGGAAAATGTCATTTTATGTTAAAAGAAGGTATAATACTTAGAAACCTAATTTCTGAAAGAGGTATTGCGGTAAATAAGGAAATATGGAATTAATAGAAAAATTAACTGTTCCTACCTCAGCTAGAGAAGTAAGAAGTTTCCTTGGACATGCAGGATTATATCGTTGGTTTGTCAAGGATTTCTCTAAGATCTCTAACAACTGACAAAACTTCTTATGAAATATGTAGAGTTGGCATTTGATGAACTCGGACTTGGGTCTTTTCACAAACTAAAATAAATGTTGATCTCTGCATCAATTTTGCAACCTCTTGATTGGAGTATTCCTTTTGAGATCATGTGCGGTGCTAGATATTTTGTAGTAGGTGTTATCTTAGAACAATGAAAAGACAATAAGATAAATGTTATTTACTAGGCAAGTATAATGAAGAAGGAACTATTAGTTGTAGTATTTTTTATCACTAAATTTCAATCAAACTTAGTTGGATCAAAAACCATAATTTACAAAAGTCACACAACAATAAAGTATCTTCTGAATAAAAATGATGCTAAACCAAGGTTAATCCATTAGATATTGCTACTCCAAGAATTCTACTTAGAGACTCGCAATAAGAAAGGAACAGAAAATGTAGTAGTATACCATCTTTCTAGAATAAATGAAGCAAAAAGGAATGAGTTACCAATTGATTATTCTTTCCAAATGAACAATTATTTACCCTGGTCCAGAAGAAAGTACATCATGCTACACTAAATTTGTGAATTATCTAGTAGTCGGAGTGTTACCCTTAGACTTAAATAATCAGCAAAAAGAAGAAATTATTTTCAGACCTGAAACACTATTTTTAGGATGGACCTATTCTTTTCAAGTGAGGGACTAATTGTATTTTTCGAAGATGCATACCCTAAAAGGAAATAAAGAGCATAACATTTCACTGTCATTCATTTTCCTATGGCGGCCATGCAAGCTCTTCAAAAACCCCAAATAAGATACTTCAAGCTATATTTTACTAGCCCACACTCTTCAAAGATATGTATCAATATTTTGTAAGATGTGATCAATATCAGTGCACTAGTAACATTTCAAAGAGAAATGAGATTCCATTAAATAATATACTTGAGGTGGAGATTTTTGAGGTTTGGGGTATAGACTTAATGAGGCCATCCCCAAATTTTTGGAAATCAATATATGTTTGTGGTCGTCAATTACATATCTAAATGGATTGAGGAAACAACATTTGTTACTAATGATTTCTAGGATTTTATTAAATTTTTTAAGAAAATCATTTTCCCATGATTTGGTGTGTCGATAGTGGTGACCAATGAAGGAGGTTCCCACTTTAACGTGAAACAATTAGAGAACTTGTTGAAAAAATTCGGTGTTAAGCACAAAGTTGCAACACTATACCATCCTCAAACAAGTGGTTAGGTTGAAATATCCAATAGAGAAATCAATAATATCTTGGAGAAAACAATTTCTATGTCTAGTTAGGGTTGGGAGATGAAGCTCATGATGCACTTTAGGTATACAAGATGCATATAAGAATCCCATTGGTAATGACCTCATTCAAATTGATATACAAAAATCTTGTCATCTGTCGGTTAAGCTAGAGAATAACGCCTAATAAGAAATAAAGGCCCTAAATCTCTACTCTAAAGTTGACAGTCATAAGAGAAAATTATAGCTTGATGAACTTGAAGAACTAAGGTTAGACGTGTGTGAGAATGCCAAGTTGTATAAGGAAAGGACAAAGAAATTAAACGACAAGGAGATGGATGGTCAAGCTAATGACCCTAAAAGATATGGATGGTCAAGCTAATGACCCTAAAAGAAGCATCGTGTGGAGGCAATTGACAAATTTTTAAGTTCTAATGGTTTTGTTCCTTTGATTTTATAGGTTTAATAAAAGTTCATAAAAATGGAAAGGAGGAGGTAAGCAAATTGAGGCATAAATAAAGAAAGTTTGGGAGAAAATATAAAGAATCAGGCCGAGCATGAAAAATTGGTAAAACACAGGAAAAATGACAAAATAAGACATCCAAAAATCACAAAATAAGCAAATTTTCACCCAAAACCAGTGCATATTTGGCATGGACACCGTTTTAAAAATCCAAACCAAGCGGCATCACGAGCAGCCCATAATGGGCATTATGCTTGTAATGCCCCGACCCCTCCCCAAATTCTGATTTTTTGTGAACCCAACTCCATCCTAAACCATTCAAACCTTATCAAATCCCACTAAAAATCCATTTAACACGAAATTGGATCCATTCTCTCTCTTCATTTTCACTTTCCATACTCTCTTTAAATCTAAACGTCTCCATCTTCCTTAAACCTCTAAGTTTCAAAAACCCCATAACCAACAATTTCTCTTCATCTTAAACTAATGCTACCTACAATCCAAAAAATTTACTATCACCCATTACTAAAATTATTAACCATTCAACTTCCAAATCCAAATCCCACCATAAACCACCAATTAGCCATTTTCTCTTTCACCTCTACCAACCCATAACACCAAAATTTATCTACTTTGGCACAAAGAGAGTGGACAGGGGAAAACCTCCATAAACACCTCAAGCAAATCAACATTCTCAATCACTGGAAATTGATCCAATGAGTTATATACATCAAACTAATTTTGAAACACTAGGAATAACTAATGATATTGTATGTTTAGTTTAGCCATGAGGGGGAAGGGGGAGTTTTATGTTTTTCTTATCTTTATTGTTTTTAATTACAATAGTCTATATGCCTTCTATTTTATTTTGAATAAAATTTTAAAATTTCTCTAACTTTGAAATCACACTAAATTTTGGTGAATAAATATTATGTGTATTTGTGCGGTAAAATTTACATTTCCATAGAAAAGTAAATCCTAGGTTATATTAAAATCCTAAGCTAAAAATTTTGGTGAATAAAAATTACATTTCCATAGAAAAGTAAATCCTAAGATTACGTTTATTTGAGCAACTCCTTGATCTATTTAAGTGCGATCCACACCAACTAGAAAATAAAAAAGGATAAAGAAGTAAAATAAATAAAAGGTATGTGTCATAAAAGTACTAGGCTTAGTTTTTTAGCTCGTGTGCGATTCAATTAGAACGGATAAATCCATAGTAGTAAAAGTGGAATATATAGCCAATGTGAAACAAAATACGGTTAAAAAAATGAAAGGAAACGATAATATATGATAAGTGTAGATGCACAATCCTAAGGGGAGATGGTTGCGTGTCCTTATCAAATGCCAGGGAAACATTCCCAATACGATTATTTTGTTTCTTATTGAGTCTCCCTCATGATTGCACATATTTTGAATCAATTTTGAAATCGATTTGTTATTATTTTAGCATGCATAAAACAATGGTTACATTTGAAATAAAAACTATGTGTTTGATTCAAGTTAGGTGCAAAGAATAATCTCAAATTACCTTTAAAATTATGAAAAATTGAGTTTTTAAGTGTTTGATTTGAATCAATCAAATACACACTCAATTTGATTAAAATCAATCAAATACACACTCAATTTGGTTAAAATCAAATCCAAAAAATGTGAACAAAAGTTTTTAAAACCACTTCATCCAAATCATATTTTGAACATGATTCGAATCAAACAATTTTATGACACTGTTGTACCCCAATTTTTGACCCTGAGATCCCACCTCATTTTAAGAAGAGTGTGATCATCATCATCATTATTATTATTCACACATCATTTGCTAACCAAAAAAACATACAAAAATATTGCGGTTGCTTATTACTTGTTTCCCAAGGTAGGTGACTGATCAAGAGACTCGGGCAAATTAGGGTTTTATGTCTCACAAGAGGCTCAAACATTCTCATGTGCTCAATTGGTTTCCCTCATCAAAATCCAAGTCCAAGTGTGGTTCAATTCGAAGTCAACAGCTTTAAATTTCATCTGGTCCACAATTAGGGTTTTTGACGTAATTCATCTGGGAGTTGAATTTTAATCAGGACATTACTCCATAGCTAAATTCATGATTTAAGGATCTCCAATGCCTCATTATAATCCACTCACATCATTCATTTGATTGGAAGAGCTTGATTCAACTGATACTTACAAGAATGCAATTCATGTGAAAAAAGTCAATTGTTTAAGGTTACCTTTGACTTTTCAGAAATTTGGTCAACCATGGAATTTTGAAGATCAAAATCATGAATATATGTTTATTGAAGTCATTTGATCGATAAAAATCAAGAAAATCAATCAAGAATTAAAAAGTCAACAATTCGGGTTTTGACTTTTTCATGAAGAAAGCATGATTTTTACTCAACTTTGAAGGGCCATAACTTTCTAATCCCTTGGCCAAAATATTTGTTCCAAATCTCATTTTGAATAAAAAGTCAAGATCTACAAATTTGTCAATTTGTATAAATTCTCAAAAGATGAATGTGTTTCAAGTTATGGAGCTTAGAAGTTAACTACTTTTTCAAAAACACTTAGAAAAATTTTCAAAATGTTTTTTAACCAAGTTTTCTTCCAACTTTATGGGCACTTTACACCAAGATGCAAGTCTAACTTGAGGAAACACCAAACATGAAAGTTATAGAGCATGTTTAGGGCTTTCCAAAAAATACTAGAACACCTCCATAGCATTTGTGAGCTAGGAGTTTCGAAGGCTTGAAGTTGGGCTCCCATTCTTGAATTTCAAGCCATTTCCATGAAGAACTAAGTCAAAAACCTTGAACCAAATCTGCATAATCCTTGTTTGCATACCCTTTTGCTTGTAAATCTTGCCCTAATTAGAGGATTACACAAACTTTTGAGTTATAATCCAAGTGTTTCAAGCATTGTCCATTGAAGTTATCCATTTCAAGACTAAAGCTAACATTTCCATTTTGGAAAAGCAAACTTTAATCACAAAGTCCACTTTCCTTGAGCTTCCAACTTGTTTCTTCTGCACACACTCAGCCAAAAGCTCAGACAAAACATGTTTAAAGTGATCAACCACTCCAAGCATGCTTGTACTATACATTGGAACCATGTTAGCAACTTTGCTTCAAAAACAAGTCATCAAGCCTTAAGACTCCATCTGATCATACTTAAGCCCTAATGTTTATCTATAAATAAAGATCATCTCTAAGCTTCAAAACACACCAGAAATCCCCCTCAAACCCCTCTGAAACTCTCTAACCAGAAATGCCCAAAGTTCTTCATTTTTGAGCTTTGAAGTCCATAACTTTGAATCTCTTCCCTCTTGCAATTTATTTGCAAATCAATCATCCAAACACATTCCATGTAGCATATAGACACTTCTCTATGCACTAAAACTCCACTGAAACACTCAAATCAAAACCTCCATATCTCACTTGCTCAGCTCTGCAACTCTAGGCCTTCAGAGAGATTGAGGTGTTCTCCATCCAAAGTGAGCATTAAAAACGTTTCTTGGGGACTCAGGGAAGCTATTAGGATTATTACAACACCTATAGAACTGCTCTAAGTCAACTTTCGATTTCCAGTTGCAAAGGTAAGTGTCTCACTCTTGAACTTTGCCATTTAAGCATCAATTTTTACATTTCTCGGTGCCACATTGTTTGTTTTGATGTGCTGAGTAATAGCCCTAAGGTATTAGAGATTGTTTGTACATATTAGTCATTTAGTTTGAATGTGAAGTTTTAGGGTTCTTCACGTTTTCTGGAAAATTGATGAGTTATAGTTAAAATAAATGAATGATTGATACATGTCTAGATTTGTAGTGGAAAAATGAATCAACTTTCATGTTTATGTTTTTGAAAATTGTGGAGTATTGATGATGGTCGAATTTCCAGAATTTTGAATGTCGTGAGGTTGAAGAAGAAGTTGCTATTTGAAATTCATGAACTTGTCTTATTTTATTTTGAATGGTATGCGTTTTATAAATGACTACATCGTTTGCCCCAGCGGCTTAAGTATGCGTTTTAAGGCTTTCCTCCCGAAGGGCGTGGGTTTGAATCCCCCCTTTTGCAACTTTTGAGTGTTACTTTCATTTTAACTATTTATGGTTTGGTTTCAATATGTTATCAATTGAATAGGCCTTATGATCACTTGTAAGCTCCTGGCCCGTTGGCTAAGGTTTTAAGCTACAACCTCTAGGGCGTGAGGTCAACACTCACCAAGTGCAAACCTAATTTTTTTAGCACTATTTTATTTTAATTTTTTATTCAACTTTGATAATTTATTAAAAAATAGTAAAATTAATCTTTTTCACTTGAAATTTCGCACACTCATTATTTATCTTGTCTATTTTAAGAATATAATTTAAAACCCCAAAAATATTTATTATATAATCATTTTAAATTAAATCAAAAAAACAAGTATTTTATTCCTTTTAAAGAATTTTTAAATCAACTTCTCTTTTAATATTTTTTACCAAGTGACTTGTATATATCTTGTGTGAATTAATTAGGACTAGGAAAAAATCCACCTTGATGATAACATGTTCCCTTAGTCCATTCACTTAGGGTTTCTTTTAATTTAATGAACTTTTAATCAATTAGGCTTAGGTGTACATCAAAACAAAACCCTAAAACCCTAATCCACGATCCCTTGATCTTTGATCCCAAAGCAATGTCATGTTGATATAACTTGTTGCTATGATCTCTCCTTACTTATACGCTTGTACATATACTTGTTGATTTACATCTTTGTACATTTATGCATTGGTTATGTTTCTATACTTGTATATATACATTGATGAACTAACCCCACATGCATGGGATATTTATCCATCATTACATCATATTCATTCATACATGAAATGATCTTGAGGTATGTCATCCTTTTATTTATTCAACTTTTATCTTTGAGTTTACACCTTGATATTGTTGAACTCACCCTTGATGCATATTGTATCCATGATATACATGTTATATCACACACATCACTTGAGATATTCACCATGAATGATTTCTTAAGATGTTGCCTAAAACTCGAAAGAAATGGGAATGATATTGACTAAAATTGTCAAGGTACTCACTCTCTTTTCCAACTCTTTACTTTGTGCTTAGTATTGTTAAAGCTTTGCACCCTACTTGTTTTAAAATGGTTTTGTGTTGTTAAATCTCTACCTTTTTTTAAATCAACCCTTGGTGTTGTATTATTAAAGCTCAACCAATCACCCTTGCCTTGTATTGTTAAAGCTTGACATTTTGTTAAAAACTTGTTAAGGATTGTTAAAGCTTAACATTTTAAAAACCCGTTGAGTATTGTTAAAGCTCAACACCCAAAAAGATTTTGCCTCTTGGCTCTTTATTTTCCTTTTAAGAGGAACTACAAAAGCTTTGACTTCCCTATTGAACTTAAGGGGTATGTAGCCCTAAGATGCGATGTCTTATCGAGCTCACTTTTAAAATCTTCTTTTCTCATCCTCCCACTCTATTTAAACAAAAGTACAAAAAAAACATTTTTATGACAATAACAATGATAATATATATTTCAAAAAGGTTCCTACGGAGTACCGTAGATGTGAGGGGTTCTAATACCTTCCCCTTGAATAACAAAGCCTCCGTAGCTAAACCTCTGATAAGTTTATTAGTTTTTATTTTAAAAACTTTTGGGATTTTTTCGCTCTTTCTCCCATTTCCTTTGGAAACAATAAAGCGCGGTGGCGACTCTATTAAAACATATGAGCTGATTCACCTATGTCCATAATTGATTTGAATGACACTTTTCACGTGATTTGAATCACACAGTGTTTCATCATTTTTCTAAGGGCCTGGAAAATTTGATTCGAATCACAGTTTATACATGATTCGAATCACGAGGTCTCTGATTCTAATAAGACATTGCACGTGATTCGAATCAAGTGAATGGGTCAAAAATTATAATTTTTTTTCATTCCATTCACTTGCTCACTTGAATCATTACATGCATTATTTTTTATTCAAATCTAACTAACTTTTACCACTCATTTTTGTGCTTAAACTCAAGCACATATAAAACATTTTGTTAACAATTTTTCATGTGTGGAATTTCATATTCATTTATGATTTTCTGTGAAATCAAATCTCTCACTTTGAAAAGTTCAAAGTTCTTGCATTTGAATATTTTTCTTCTTCAACCTCAGCTTGTGTTTTAGATTTTGATCATGAGAGAAATGTGATTGATTGGGGGAGATGCTTTCTTGAAACTAACCGTTCTTGGAGATTGTTTAAAGATTGTTTATGTTGTTGCAAGATTGAGAAATTGTTACTGGTGCTGACAAATTCCAATGAAAAGAATGAGGTTCTTCTCTTCATATTGCCTTAGTAGTGACTGTGTGGAAGGCTACTGATAAGGCAGAGCTCTTCTCAAATCTTCAGACAATTTACAGCTCAAGGAATCAGTAAAATCTAATTGTTGATTGCTATAAGCGAAGGCTTGGAGCATAATTGGTGATATTGGAAGATTCTTGAAGCGTTGATCGAGTAAAGATTGCGCTGAAGAGTTTGGCGTGAAGTTGTATGCAAGTCAAGATCCAAAATTAAAGTTTTATTTTCTTCAGCATTATTGTGGTTAAGTGATTGTATGAACTCTTTCAATATTTGTCAAGCTAATGGGATTATGCAAGTTCTTTGAAGAGTGCACGTAGACTCACGCGAGGACAACAGAGTCGAAGCACTATAAATCCTTGTGTCATCACCCTACCTTTTACTCTCGCATTTACATTTCGTAGTATATTGCATGCCAAGGTTTTTCAATTCATAAAGTAGTTTATCGTTTATTGCATTGATAGCGATTTATTGCTTAAGATTAGGTTTCGTTGGAATTGGGACCTAGTCGAGTTTTAATGGTGATTAAAATTTGAGAAACTTGTTGAGTTTAGAATTCACTACTTGAATCATTGTATAATCATCTATCATGAATTATATTAGTATTGATTGAATACCTTGTGTATCACCAATAATTCAATTTGTGAATGTTGTACATTGATTACGTGTTTATGTATTCACTTTATTTTGCTTTAATACTATCGCGCGCATACTCTGAAAAATCTCTGATATTTTGATTTGAAAAAATTGATTAATTTGATTTTAAAAGTCTATTCACCCTGTCTAGACTATTTTCTTGCACCATATTCTCACCCAACAATAAGAATAAAATAGGGTTGTGGTGGTAGATCGCTGTGTAGAAAGCTTTTCTAGTTTTAGTTATAATTTAAGTGTATGAAAAATGATATGCTCTATAGAGACCTGCAGGGTTTAAAGTTAATATGTGATGTTTAATTTTATTTTTATGGTTACTTAATTCTCCATAATTTGATGGTTCGACCATATTCTTGTAATGAAAATTTTCTTAACCAAGATATTCAGGCAAACTTTTTTGTTGATAACTCAAGTAACAACAGGAATGAAAATGATTTTTGTTCGAGAGAGAGTATGAGTCCGTTTGTTTTAGCTTTTTTTTAAAAATAATTTTTATAGTGTTACATATCTTTGTTTAAAAATATTTACAAAGAAACTTTTCATAAGAGCTTCAAATGAAATTTTGGTTTCTATAATTATTCTTGAAATGCTATTTTAGGTATTTTTATCATTTTATTGAAACTTTTTTTAGATATCAAAATTTAAAAAAAAAATTATTTAATTTCGAAGCTATTTCAAATAGCTTTTTATAAAAAATCATTTTTAAGATATAATATTTTGAAAAAATTGCGATTTCGACTATATTTTGATTTTCAATAATGTATGTTCATGATATATGATGTCAAAATTAGTCTTTCAATTAAAAAAAACGAATTTAAAAAAAATTGTAATATTTTGAAAAACATTTTCATAAATATCATTTTTGAAAATACAAAGAAAAAAATCTATTCTTTTAAAGCTAAAACAAACCGACTCTATATCTAAATGAATGAATGAATTCATACTTGAGGAAAAGATTGTTGATATGTTAAGTGTGAGTAAAAGTTCTATATTTGATAGAAAAATAAATATTGAACACTATTTAAGTGAAACAATAAAAAAGGCATGTTTTCATATAAAATATTCTTTGAAAGATCCCGAACAAGTGAAAATTAAATTTTAATATCCTCTAGAAGATTCAAAAGCTTACTATGACTTTGTGTTAATATATACATGAACTTACATCTTTTAGTTCAACCCAATTGTAACAAAATCAAGAAAGTCGGAAGAAACACATAAAAAATTGAGGGAATTACAAATCTCATCCTAAGAGGTGGAAAAATACTCTATGAAAATCTGAAAATTTCATTCAGGTTTCGGAAATGCATCTTCTGATGCACCTTTTGCCTCATTGAATAACACTTCAAATGAGTGTCACCCCAATTTTTTTCAAAATTTTATTCTGGAGATGCATCTCAGATCAAATCCTATCAATTAATTGATATTTTAGCATCCTAGTGGCTTTTCCGGAAATGCATTTATGGAGATTTGAAGCAGGAATTTGAAAACCTGCCACATTTGCACGTCAATTTTTTTCAAAGATGCATTTTTGGAATTATCAAACGTGGTTTTTAATAAAATAGCATTTTGCATGATCAAACTCCATACCCATTTTTACCCAAAACCCTTTCAAAAACCTTCTATTCTAAATCAATATTTTCACTCTAAAACTTCATTCTTGTGTTTCATCACATCCAAAGAAGCAAAAGAAGCTAGGATTCAAGGTAAATATCGTTTATTCCATTCCTCATTCCTCACATTTATCTTGTTTTATAGGTGAAAAACGTATGTTGCTTTCGAAAATACATTATGAATTTTGTATGAAAACTTTCGAAAATGCATTTATGGAATGTATCTTTTCATTTGCCACCTATCTGTTTTAAATTTCAGACTTTCAGCTGTTGTTGAATATTTTATGTTATTGTTTGCATTAGATATGGTGCACTCTGATGTTTTCCCCAAACCTATTATGTCTCCGGATGCCAAATGTGTTAATGTGAAGGAGGTAGATGTTGGGAACCAATTTACAAATGAACAAGAGTTTGAATTTTATAATCATATGCTTCAATGGATTCATACATAGGAATCAAAATTGGGGTTTGGTGTTGTAATTGGAAGGTTCGATAATGGTTTGGATAGAAGAATTTCATTTGTGATAATGACATACGAAAGAAGTGGGAAGTATATAACTCCTCTCAAGAAATTCAAGCGAGATGACACTGATTCGAGAAAATGTGAGTGTCCCTTAAAGTTGTATGGTTATCTTTTGTCACGTAACAAATGGAGATTTAATGTGACATGTGATTTACGTAACCATGAAATGTGTGAAAAGTTAGTTGGTCATCGAATTGAATGTCACCTCATGCCGTAAGAGAAGGAAATTGTTTCAGACATTACATTGAATATGGTGCAAACGAAAAACATACTTGCAACTTTGAAACCTAAAAAATCCAGAAATATCACAAAATATCATGAAAGTCTACAATATTTGGACCCTTAATTAATAACAAGGCGTCGATGGGGGATAGAACATAAATGCAACAACTCTTGAAAAGAATATGAGAATAATGTGAGAATGTCTTACGCATTATTGTGTAGGTATCACATAACAAAGAATGTGAGAAGTCGGGTTAAACCTGCGGTAGGGACAAAACACACAAAGGGCGAAGACGAAAAAAATGGCCAAGGAGGGCGTGCTAGTGGAAAGAATAATGGATTCATGGAATATTATAATAAATTCTTCTACAAAAGTGTTATTTGTTGATGTTGTTATACATTTCATAAAGGTTTGTGAGAAATATTCAGATTTGTTGAAATATGTTGAAAGTACAATTCTGAACTAGGTGAAGGGGAAGATTGTTTATGCTTGAACCGACCAGGTTAGACACCTTAGAAATACAATAGCTAACTGAGTTGAGTCTGCCCATGCTACATTAAATAATTGGTTGGGAAATAGTAAGGGTGGTTTGCATAGAGATTGAGACTCTGTGAACCAAATGATCCAAAAATCAGCATAATAAGATACATTTATCATTTGGTTGCAACATCACAGTGTTGGAACAAATATTCAAAGACAACAATCTTTATTCTCAGTTGGTCGGTAACATATCTCTAGCAAGATTAAATTATGTTTTTCACAAAGTCAAAGGAGATAAGAATGCATGTTTTGATAGCTAAATGTGTGGTTGTACACTTATGAAAACCTATGGCGCCCATGTGTTTGTCTTATTTCTAAGAAGGTGAAACTTGATAGCCCAATACGGATGGATGGAGTTTTCACTCACTAGAAAAGGCTCAGGTTTGTTAATGACGGTGTCATGAAAGAAAATAAATCGAATATCTCTATCTTAACCGAATGGGAAATGATACAATAGAAATTTTAAAAAACTGAGGACAATATGAAACTCCACATCAAAGAACAATTGAGGAAGATTGCTTATCCGGAAATCACAAACTCGAAACCGCCCTCTCAACCGGTAAAAACAAAAGGTGCTCCTAAGAAGGTCAAACTAACACCAAGTGGCAATTCAACGATGCAGTCTCCTTCTTATTTTTGAACATGTTGACAATTTTTTTCTCAATTCTCCAACTCCAAAATCTCAAAAAAGGTTTTTGAATAAGTTCATTATCAAACCACCTCCTTCATCTCCTCCACCAAAAATTCCACTCATTAACGAGATGCTGATTTTTATGCACAAATACATTGAACGGGTCATCAATGTTGATATTAATGGTAACTGCACTTTTTGAGTTGTTTTTGCTTTGCTCGGTAATGGATAAGAGGATCACACTTATCCAATAGTAGAGGGGCCATAAAGAATCATACACATGGCTATACGGGGAAAAAAGATTTTTTTTTTATTTGTTCCTTGCATTAGTGGATCAATACTAGAGGATAAATTGATGCACTTTCTAGAAACAAGTCATCTCATAACAAGTGCGTATGAAAGAGTGTGTATTGATCTTACAAGATACAATATTTTGGAAACATTTTTTCCACTACGCACTTCCCCACCTCAAAATCCAAATGATCATATTATGTATGTTGGGTGAATTTCAAATCCGTAACACTTTGCTCAAGTTTATTTGAAACTGAGATGCCAAATATCACTCACATCCCTGTAGTGAACAACTCATTCAACAACTAAAGTTTAGACTTGACCAAATCATTTTGTGAAAAGGATGCAAGAGTTCACCAAATTTAACGATATTGAAAGAGAATCAAATAAATAAAAGTCAAAGGCGGGGTACCATCCATAAATATAGATTTAGCCGGAGACACATGTTTTAGTTCATTTTAGTTTTTATTCGACAATGTATTGTATGAAATCTTGTATTAATATTAATGATGTCTAATATATTCATTTTCAAATTCAAATATTTCAATACATGTTTAAGTTTTAAAAAAAATTACATTTTAATATAGTTATGCTTCTGTCTATCTGAGTGGTTTCAGAAATACATCCCCAGAATAACAGAATAGGATGGTACCAAAGATGCATCTTCGAAGTTATCGTCTGGTACAAGATAGAATTTCTAGGGTCCTTATTTGTCTAGAACTACTATAAGTATAGGGCTCTTGTCTCGAGTTACTTACCAAAACACATTACACCATAATGAACATCAATTGACATGTCGCAAATGTCTACATTAACGACGTGAAACTCCAATTGAATTTAAGATTAATGAGTACACCCCTATTACAGATCTGAAATATATACGGCATAATTTCTTAACGTACTCCGACAATTAAAAACTTGTGAAGCTCAAGTACCGTTCACCGTCAATTGGCAACAAAGGAAAGATTGAGTTCAACCATTTTTAGCTGAAGATGGGTGCAGATTTAAGGACTGTGTGGAATACTTTTTCCGTTAAACAAAAGTATTCTATAGTATTTTGTTTTTCTTGAGGAACATGACAAACTTAACCGTTAACATGAACTTTATCTAAAGCTTATCCTATATATGATCCCCAAAAAATAAAATTAAAACACACTGTTTTCTTTCCTTCATAAAAACAAAATAACACATTCTCAACCTCCATATATATCTTACAACAAAACACAAGCCGAAAACATGAAAAAAAATTAAATAAAAAAATTGCTGAGAATATATATAGCTTAGCTGATTTTGTACAAGTAGAAACTTCCCAAACTTTTCCTCAACCAACTTCTACTATCCACACCCCACCACCACCAACATTCACCTTAATCAATTAACCTCAGGAATACTTTGCAACACAGGCTTCCATGTCCTATGATGAACATCATGGCTAACATGATCTCTTGCATTTAACAAGCCAACCAAAACCTGTTCAGCTGAAGCATGTCCTGTTCCTCCACCACCTTGGTTCTTTTTCTCTCCCAACAACACTGCAAGCTCTTTCTTTGATATCTTAATCTTCACTTTTCCATTAGCATCAGAAGAAGCTCTTAATGCACCTAAAAGGTTGTGTGTCTCTTTGTTGTCTAAACTCATTCCATGAACTTCGTCAAACACCTTGCTTGAATTCATCCTAGAGTTATTATGTTTTGATGAAAATGAACCCCAATCGTCTCCCGCCCATTCCATCGTCGACACCGCGCAACAATTTCCCATATATATATTTACTTTTCCACGTCCAACAATATCTTCTAGCTATTTTACAGAACAACTCAACCTAAAATCTTCAAAGAAAACGGATAGGTCTAGAACCAGACATCGGATACGACACAGACACTGAAACTTTTTTTATGTGAAAGATGAAGATACATATGATAATATGTTGAAGTTTTGTGTAAAATGAATGACAAGAGAGATTTATGAGGGTGATAAGTTTTGATATTTATAAGGTTGATGTAATGTAAGATATATATAATTAGGTGATATAGAAAATTGACTTTAGAATATTTTTGAATTAACAATTGGATTAAATAGTAACCCATGTGGCAGCTAGATCTGGTCACATGCATATGTGTATAATGATTATTGGTTTAATTTCATTGACCAAATATTAATTTATATGAATTTAATTAATTAGGTTATTAGATATACATGACGTGTAGGACCCATGATGAACAAAAGTACATGATTTGGTCTCTTTCTCTTTTTTGTTGGTGTGTGAAATGAGAAGGAATAGCATCTTTGTAAATGCCAAGCACAAGTGAGTGTGAACAAGAATTTGTGATTGGAATCTTAGACTTAATCAGGATATATTTTGATTATGTTAGTTTGCTAATTAATTCCATTTATTTACCTTCACGTGTGGGCTTGGTATAATAATTACTTTGCGTAATCTTGTGGAAGTTAACCCTTTTTGATAAAAAAATCATTTTGCGTAATGTTTTTATCCTTCTAGAGTTTGGGCTATAAAATGCTAATTTGTTAGTTGCCACATTTTACATTATTACATTTATTCATTAAATAAATGGTTATATATATATATATATATATATATATATATATATATATATATATATATATATATATATATATATATATATATATATATATATATATATAGGGGATGTATCAAGTAGGAGGAATTTTTAAATAAGAGATAGGAGTATTCAATGCTAATCAATGGATTAATCAAGAGAGAGAAATAATAATTATATTAATATTTTAATAAATAATTTATTTCTCTCTCTTGATTAATCCAATGGTTAGCATTAAATCCTCTTATCTCTTATTTAAAAACCCTCCTACTTGATACATTCCCTATATATATATATATATATATATATATATATATATATATATATATATATATGTTAACCTTCATTTTTAGTCCCTATAAAAATTTTCTTCTTTGGTCTCTGTAATATTTCCCGTTAAAATCTACTAACGGTGGGTGACATGTCATGCCAGTTGTGTTAATTTATTTGACATATGTGTTAATTAATGGGACACGTAGGATAATTTTTGAGAATTAAAAGGGACCGGGTATTTTGCAACCATAATTTCATTTTCCTTCTGCCCCTTTCCTTGTTCCTCTTCCATCGTACCAACTTGTCTTCCTCATCATTCTTCAAGTCGTCTTCTTCTTCTTTCATGGTAACATCCAAGTAGAAGTCGTATCTTCTTCTTCAAAGGCTTAAGCTTTCCGCAAGTTACGATGTCATCTTCATCAAGAAGAACGAAGTCAACATCGTATCAATCCACAAGTGTGAGTAACCGTCTAGGTAGAAGGTGTGCGTATGATGCTCGGGTGATTTCGTATCACTGTAAGAATGGACTTAACAAAGGGCGTATGTTTTGGAGATGTTCATTTTGGCAAGGTGAGGAAACTTGTAACTTATTTATATGGGATGATGATATTGCACAACGAACCGATGTTTACGAAAGGTCAAATGATGAAAGGAGTAAAAATGAGAGCAAGGCCAGGGAGGTCCAAGCTCTTGAAACTATGAGGGAGTTGTATGAAATTTCACAGTAGAAGAACAAGAAATTGAAGTTGAAGATAAAGTCAGATGCTATGTATGGAAAGATGAAGTCTTGGTGTATTGTTGTTCCGGTAATGGTCAATATGTATTTTTTATGGAAATGTAACTGTTGAATCAGTGTTTGGAATGTATACTTTGATTCCGGGAATATACAACACATCCTTTGTCAAAGAATGTCTACCATTCTTTCTCTCGATTGATACATCAATGACCCCTTCAGCTGCTAGAGTGGTATCATTCGCGAACTTAACCTTGTTCTTTATGGCATGATTGGTTGTAACAAACCAATCTTTCCTTCACATCATATATATTGAACATTCGGAGTCCAAATACCATCGATCTTTGCACTGCACTGCTTCTTTCGAAGTCACCATGGTGTTTTCTTCAGCATGTAATCAGTTAGCATAAAACTGCAATTGGTTACATTTTGGATCAGTAGTGTTTTTCAAACTGTTGTTGTTGCTTATGTCTTGCAACTTGTTGCTATTGCATTCTACTTTTATGATCATGACCAAGAGTGTGTTTTCATCATCAAACTCTTGTCTTGCAACTCTAGCTTCATCTTCTCAAGACTCTTTTTTGTTGGCATTGCACTCTCTTGCAAAATGACCAGGCTTTTGACAAATATTACACTGCACGCTGCTCTTCTCAACCATCATCCTACCTCTAACATTGCCGCCTCTAGAGTTATTTGATCCAACAACCATATTGCCATTATTCTCATCCTTTTGGAATGTTGAATTCTTGGAATTTTGGGACTTTCTTCCACTAAAATTATGAAAGTTCCCTTTACCTTTGCTCATGAGCCACTTTCCCTTTGCCTTCTTGTTTCTCTCATTAAAACGGGCTTGCAAAGCGATCTCCTCCTTTGCCTTATCGACATATGTTTCCTCCATTCTCTGCTCGCGTGCCTCAAGAGAGCTTTGCAGCTTCTCTTTGCTCATTGTCGCAAGATCCTTCGATTCCTCAATGTATTTGCTCTTTGCTCTTGGCAGCTCCTCTTTCTCCTCCATGTGAATAAACTCAAGATGTCTTTTGTGAGTTTGCAACCTCACAACCTTTGCCTTGTCTGCTCTTACATACACTTTCTCCAAGATTTCCCATGCTTGCTTCGATGATTCTCAATCACCAACTTTCTCAATTTTGTTTGTATCAACGCATTGATGGATTAAAAACAACGCTTTGAAATCTTTCTTCTTTTCTTCCGTATCCGACGCTCTTTGCTCAGTAGTAGCACATTCAACAAGAGGATTCACACCATTCTTGATCACATCAAGAACATCTTGATAGCCAAACAACACTTTCATTTGCATGCACCATTTGTCGTAATTCTTAGATAGATTTCTAGGAATTCTTTCATTGGAGACAGAAATCATGTTTGCACACTACGTGTTTGATTGTTCGAACCGGATTCTTGATGTCAAATGTTAGAACTTGGAACCATAAGGTTGGTGAATAATTGAGTGTGGAGAGGGAGAGCGTGAGAGAGGATAATTGAGATTGAAAATATGACCACTAAGTAAAGTAGTCAAAGCCGATTTAAGTAAAGTGATAAAATATGAGAAAACGTGGTCCGATAATCAATATATTTTCATGCCATTTGCTTTGGCTTGTTGATTTTCTAACACCAAATGCAATGTATCTTTTAAAGAGAGCTTAAATTCTTATGCATAGTAATGTTGTGTCCTTTAAATCAATGAATATAATTTAAAAAAAAAAATTAATTTTACCATTAGCAGCGCTGCATGTTGTTTCACTAGTTTGTCAAAATAATTTTTGTTTTATAATAAGAATAAATTACTGGATGAAATAAATAGTAGTATACTTTAAAACGATATCATATTTAATGAGTTATTTTCTGGATGAAATTATCTATGTGCGGATAACTATGTGTGCGGATAACTATGAAACAAGATCAAGTAAGTGAGAAACAATTACAAGAATATGACGCATTGATTGTTACAGTTAGTGGATAGTTGTTTGGGTGAAACTATATACAGATGACTTTGAAATATTAATTGAAAAAGAGAGTTCAATATCAAAGTTTCGTCATCATCGATAGTAATTTATAAGTTACGTAAATATATTTTGTAATCGTTAAGAATGTTATTGGAATTGAACCAAAGAGAAACAATCAACCATGCATTATTCTAATTATATAGTCTAAGCATCCAAAGATTAATTTTATTGTTTCAACTTTTGTTGATGCTTGCATATAAATTAAAAAATCTTACATGGTATGTACATAAAAAATAAAATAAAAGGGTGTAACAGCCACATATATTGGTTGTCTAAGCTGGCTAGTGTTCTGTAGAGCACTATGTGTCCCATTGGTTGTTGAACCCATGTGCAATTTGTCTAAACTTTGTGAACAGAATAATATTTGTAGTTTCCTAGAAGGAGGATTAAGCGATCCCTTATCTAATGGTATCAATTAATAATTGAAGAAAAACAAACCAAAATTATGACATTATATCAATATGATGTATCAAAATTTATACTCTCTGGGGTCCAATTTTTAAGATACAATATATTTTTTAAATTTATTCAATAATTAATTTATAATCATTATATAAAATTAAAATTGGCAAGCTATAAAGGCTTAGGACAACTAAACCTTTTCATTTCTTAGTAGCATTAATTAGTTCGTCTATTCGAAAAATGGGGAAGTATAATTGAATCATTATTATTAGAGGGTTTTGATTGTATTATTAACCATTCCTGTGTTGTAACTTGTGGCAGCCTATACAAAACTTTACTTTGATTTTAAACGAGACCTTCGCTAACAGATGGTGGAATTGTTATTCTTGAAATTAGTCGGTCGTAAGGTCGAATATCAAGATTTAAAAAAAAAAAGTTTTATCATCAATATTAGAGGGGGTTTAGAATTAATAAAATGTAAGGGTAATGGGACAAAGAAGAATTTCTTATTAATTGATGAATAATTGGCGCGTCAATTAAAAGAGAAATTGTTAGAATTATAAGTATTGATGAATGAATAAGAAGAGAACGGTAAGACTTTGTTTAGAAGGGAAAGGAAGACTTCGAAAAACGACTTTTTTAAAAAAGGATTTTGTATAGAATGATAAAAATAATATTTATTATTAACATATTTTTAATTTTTGGAATATTATAACCAAAAAAGTATGCTATCGAAACTTTAAAAATCCTCATCCAATACAATTTTTTAGTTCATTCAAATAAGATGGATTTTGGTTTTTGAATAAAAATAAATTCTCCAAAAATCTCTCTACCTAAATTCTTCTATTCTTTTCACTCAATCATTCTCTTTTTTCGAAGCCCTCATTTTCCTTTCCCTCGAAACTCTCAAACAAAGCCTAAGAAAAAATAGATGACAATATTTTCACTATTATCCATATCTCACATTCTGGATTCTTAGCCACCATATACTAATTCAAGTGTAGTATTTTCTTAACAGTCTTGAGGGAGCTCGTGATCTGCACGGTTGCTCCACTCCCTGATTTTGTAGCCTTTGCATAACATAATTTGATTTTTCCATCACATTTTCTAAAACCTTGCCCAATGAGATTTCATTCGGTTTGCAATATGGCTTTTACTTCGGTTGTGAGGGCGAGGTAACATATGGTGTCATAGAAAGTGGATACTTTCTCCATCAGGCCATTGACAATCGAAATAAAACGATGCTCTAGTTATGGGTTTGATTCTCAGCAATAGCATTTTCAAAATGACGCCTGTTATTTTTTCCTTCGATTGGAAGTTACAATCGATATGAAATGTAACGCCTCCATTTTGTCCTCGATTGGACTTTTAATCAAAGGGATAAGTGGTAGAGATGTCTTTTCCTTTCGGTTGAAACTTTTAACCTATGATAAATTTAATATATCTTCTGTACTTTTACTGTGCTCTTTACATGTTGGGTTGAACAAAATTTATTTTACAACATAAGCATTTGTTTTTCTATTAATATAGGTATATCATAAAAACATAACAATTTTTCAACAAAGAAGAAATTGCATCTTCTAGAGAAGAATTACAACCCAATAAAAAATTGGTAAGATTTTGAAAGGAAGCAACACAATGTGTTGTTGCGACACAATATGTTGTTTCCTTTTCAAATTCTTACCCTTCACCATTTTCTTTTTGGGTTGCAATTTCACTAGATGATGCAATTTCTTCTTTGTTTAGCAAATGTTTATGCTTTTATATAATAGATATACTAATAAAAAAACAAATTCTTATACTTCAAAATAAATATCATTTTTGTTAAACCTAAAATGTCAAGAACATAGTAAAGTGACAGAAGTTACAAAATTTAGAAAACTACAATTACCATGAAGAATAGGTAAATCTAACATAATATCTTATCATTCCAATGAATCATAGAATAAACAATTCCCTTAAAAATAACTCATGTATTTTGTGACGCAAGATCATCCATTGATGCCACTATCTTATAAGGACTTTAATCTTCTTCCCGTTGATGATATCTTATACTAGCATCAAATATAAAAAGTTAAGTCATCTCAACAACTACAACTAGAGACTGAGCTATGATTAACAATGTGTAGGCTAATGCCCCCACTATGTTTTACATATTTCTTCAAGAATGTTAATTATAAGCTATAGCCTATAGCATATATAGATACAAATACTTTTTACTGATTGAAAGCATGGTTGAAGATTTTATATGGTTTATTCGTAAAAAAATATAAGTCTAAGTCGTACCATTCTAAACATGTTTTTTAATATTGATTTTATTTTTTAGTTATAAAATTAATATATAATATAATATTATATGGTTATAGCAATCAGTAAATATGTTTCATATTTCTTATATATTTATTTGGTATTACAATTCCTTTGATATTACAAAAAAGTAAAATTGTTGAGAATTTTCTTAACATATTATTTTTTAAACTCAAATATAATATTAAATTTAAGATAAATAAATTATTTATATAAATATTGTCTCCTCTAACAAAAGTTCCAGGTTCCGTCCCTAACTATAACTACAACAATAAAAACAAAAACAAAAACAACACCGACTACAACAACAAGACCAACATCAAGAATAACAAGAATAATAACAACAACCACATCATCAATAATAAAACAACAACAAATACAAAATCAAAATATTATTTCCACCTTAAATCAAAATAACAGCAACATTAAACATTATTTGACACAACAACAATAAAATAATTTCCATTGCTAAGTTAAACCCATATTAGTTGATCCCTCCTCATATATATATATATATATATATATATATATATATATATATATATATATATATATATATATATATATATATATATATATATATATATATATATATATATATATATATATATATATATATATATATATATATATATATATATATATATATATATATATATATATATATATATATATACTAATGAAGATCAAGGATTAAGATTTGGAGTAACTCTTTTAAACATATTTTCTTTTTTAAATAGAAAAATAAAATAAAATAAGTAAACCTCTAGGTTTTAGAAAAAACCGAGGTAATGTGTTTGAAGCAAAATTTTTAAATCATAACAAATTGAAAGTATCATGTCATGTTTTCATTTCAATTTTTTACCACTCACCATTTTTTGTATACAATTTACAACATGTTTAAGAATAAATTTCTCAATATTGTCAGCCAAGAAAAGCAATGTTGTTTTCTTTGATTGACAGTATAGAAAGGTTATTCCAAAAATACAACAACAAAATCAACACCATTATGTGAGATAGATTGCAAAGAAAAAAATGTTTTGTTCAAGATTGAAGAACATCAAAGATTTTTTGTGTCTTGCAATCCATCCCACAAGAATGATGCATACGAGTTTGGGGCGGCTACATATAAGTTAGATTTAGGGTAAAATCTGTTTAACGAGTGGTTTTATAGTAATATGTGATTATTTTATCCTTCGGTTATTAAGGAAATTGATGGGATAGATCATTTAGTTTACACTTATAAAAACGTAAACTTCAATAAGTGGGATTCGAAGCATGTCTTGAATTTTTTTTCCACTCGGTTATTTTAAAAACCTATGAAATATGTTGTTTTTATTTTTAAAAAATAAAATAAAATATGATATGTATTAATTATGTTTTTAAGTTTTCTATTTTAATTTTCAAAACATGACAAGTACCACATTTCACTATATCTACCTTTTCTTATAATACTAAAGATACTTTTTTTCTCATTTACTCGTGATGCATGTTCATATTTCAAGGAATCTAAAGCCATGTTAAGATGTAAAATTTATCTCTCAAATCATTGAATCTAATGAAATTATGTGAATTTACATGTTATCTTTCTAGTATGCATACTTTTCTCCCATGCATATGGGAGGTCTGTTGTACATACCCATCAGACCATCCTTGTCTATATTCTCAACTGTTGAAGTTACAAGACATGATCAAATGACCTTATATTGATGCCAATTGTCGGGGGGGGATATGAGTGAATATTGTACAAAGGGGGGGGGGGGGGTTGAATAAACCTTTCTCCTAAAGCTAATTTTAAGAAAATGTTTTCTTAAAATCATAGTTTTATAAAAAGTTTGGCAGCGGAATTTTCAAAAGATGTGTTTGGATTGAAATTCTGGCACTTGCAATATATGTCAATACTGATGTCCCAGCATCAGAACATAATGTTAAGACAGATGTTATAACATCTATTGACAGACAGAACCAACGTATTAAAATTGTAACTTATGCAGAAATAGATTGCAGAATGATAAATAACACAAATTATTGTTAACCCAGTTCGGTGCAATGTCACCTACTACAAGGCTACCAAGCCAGGAAGGAAATTCACTATGATAGTATTAGCTTAAAGCCTAAACAGTCCCACTTTACAACTTCTCGCCTCATCCCTACCTTGTGAAACTTCTACCTAGAACCCTCTAGATAAGAGATTCCCCTCTCACTTCCTACAAGCAATCACCTTAGTGATAATAGTAACAATCCCAACAACTGTAACCAAAACAAAGTACCAAATAGAAGATTACACTTCCAATACAAAACAATACTTAGTTTTGCTTCAAAGCTTCAACTAAGAACAATACTCAACTCTATGCTTAAAATCTTTAAGAGTGAGAACAATAACTTGACAAACTATCAAGTAAGAATCGGTCTACCTCACTGTATCACAAGATGCATGGGTAACTTATAAAAAACACAAGAGGCTCTCAAATCCTAAGACTCGAAGCTTCCCATAATTTTACAATTGTGAAAGAATTGATTACATTAGGTTTAGGTTTTCCTTTAAATACTACTCAATAGTCCATGGGCTTCAAAATCTTCACCCATAAATTCCTTGATTCACAAGCTTAGAGCTGCACCAATTATGCAGAAAAATATCCTCAAATATTTGAACAAAACATTAAGTTTTCTAAATTGTCTCAATATCCAATTTTAGAAACTAATGTACAGTTGGAGATCAAATCACTTGTTCCAGATTAAATCTTCTTGTCCTACGAAAATAAGTGAGATATATCCATAAGGAATCTCACCAAATCAAATCAAATCTGTCAAGATTAAAACAACTTGTACTGATGTTCTGGTACAACATGTCACAATATCTGTCAGAACATATGTCTTTAATAAACCTGACCATCATGTTAGGGCATCTTCCATGATATCTTGTTGAGAACCATGTTTTAGCAAAATTGCTTCCAACCCTAAAACTATGATACTAACATGGATTAATATCAAGATTTATATTATTAATAGAAAATATAATGAATGATGAAGATGTTAAGCAATCAATGCACCAATGAAGGGAATTCAATTAATACGAGATGTCTAAATTGTACTTTATTAATCAATATAAGAGTCTAATATTACAAGCTAAAAAAAGTTATAATCACTAGAAAAATTGTTTGGTACACTTAATCTATTATAAACCTACGCTTATTACAAAAATCATTGTAAGCAATAAACCTCGCTGCACGCAATTTAACAAAAGTGAGAAAACCTAAAATCATACAAATCTATACCTGAATTTTAAATTGAGGGATATTGAAAAGTGCACCAGTATTTATGTTGGTTCAACTTATTTGTCATTGCTTATGTCTAATCCAGTCTCCAATGGAGAACCATTGAAAACTTGTAGGTCTTATACTATTTGACAATTTTACTACGTGTCTTTCAATACAATCAGATACCATCAAATAATGTTGAAAACTAAAATCAACACATAAGAAACTTCAATATGAGTCTTTCTTCTTCAAACAAATACAATTAATGCGGATGAATTCCACAAGATCTTGACTCTATATTGACAGAATTCATCTTCCATAATCTATAATTTTCTCCAAGCCTATGCCTATAGTGGTCTTCACTCAACCCTGCCGAAAGTCCCTTGTCTTATCTAACTGAAGGAATCACAAACTCGCAACTCCATCCACAACAAACTTCAGTTGGTCTTACCAAAATCTTCCTTGGAGAATAAAATCCTTCTTTTTCCTTTGCTGGATTGTCAATCCCCAACTACACAATTACAACTCATTTTTCTGATATGAAACTCAAGTTTCACAAAACATTAATGCATACACACACACACACATACACACGCACACACTCAAGAATGGTGATTTACTAGAGGTTGAAGATGAATGGTTTCAAATGCAAACTCTCACACAACAAAACTCAAGAACTCACAAAATCAAAGAAACATAAATTTGTTCTTCAAATTTTATTTGATAGAGTTTTTATGTGGTTGAGAAAAACCAAACTAGTTTTTCAAAAGTTGTGAATGATTTGTGTGTGATTTTTTTTCCAAAGTTGTGAGATATAAAGAGAAATATTTTGATTATATATGTGATAGAGTTAATGTTCTGAAATGAGTAAAATGACTCTTTTTATTCGGATCAAGAGAAAATATTATGATTCGAGTCAAACGAGATAATGCTTTGATTCAGGGACATAAAACCCAAATTTTATGCCTTTGAGTCGAGCCATGATTCAAGTAAAGGAAATACTTGATTTGAACCAAACAACCAGAGGTGAAATCCAAAAATTAATTCTCAACCATGATTTGCAACAACCTTTCATCTGATTGAAATCAAGAACTCTCCCAATTCGAATTAGAGGATCTTGTTATTCGAATCACACTTCCAAATGAAAATTCTAATTTTCACATTCATGTCATGTTTCATATCATAGATAATCCTTATTTGAATTACACTTCCAGAATTGAAATTATGAGAAATGTGAAGTATTTATGATTGAATGAAGAATTAGTCTCATTTGAATTTTGCATTCTTGAGTTTCTTGATTCAATTTTTTTAATTATTGAGTTGAACCATTTAGCATAAACGTTTGGAAAAGGTTTCTATTTTTGCATGCGTAATAGGATTTAATGAAAAACACTTAGTTCTAAGAGATGCACAATGATCTAACTAAGCGGATACTCAATTAATAAAAATGATAAAATCAATGATAATGAATAGGACAAGAAACAAAATCCTAAGAAGCTAACTCTAGTAAAAAAAATAGATAACAAAATGAGAATGAGTGAAATAAAAGAGTAGGTAGTTTCAAAAAATTTCTTTATGTAGAAAATTGTTTAGCTAAAAAAGGCAACAATCCATGGGCTTGGATGTTGTCTAATCAAATTAGACTATGCCAAAAAATTTAATTGATTTCAAAGATTTCAAATTCATTACAAAGTGAACTTACGCCTTAATCTATTAGATGAAATGTCTAACCAATTAGTTAGTTAGTTTATCTTTTCTAATTGATTAGAATTGCTTCTTAATCATTTAAGTACTTGCCAGGAAAATATGAAGATTTTAAAAAAGATTTTAGTGCGTGTGTGCATGCCTTTTTATTGATGTTTCTCTTTCTTGCTACTTTTCAATGTACTTATGTTTCTCTTTCTTGCTAATTTTTATTAATTTATGTATTCATGCCTTTATTAAGACCTTTTTAAAACAAAATTATTGACTCTTAATTATTTTGCATTTGCATTCAATGTTTCATCTTTGTATTCGTTAACATGGTAGTTTATTCATGCAGGCAAGTTAGATTAAGATGAGTTTTCATAGAGAATTATCTCAAAGTTCAATGGTACCTAGGGGGAGACATTTTAAGTTGCCTTTGAAATTATCTATTAACATGAGATATCCCTCATAGAGTGATAATGTAGATGCAATTTGCTACCATTATGGGCACAATGACACCAGTATGGACAAAATGGTACCATTATAGGTGCAATAATACAACTACGACAATACCATTATAGGTGCAACGATTGCACTATGAGTGCAACAATACCACTACGGGAGTAATGACACCCTTATGTACCTGGATTAAGAGATGACGATTCAACAAACAAGGCACCTTATAGGGGAAAAGGGTACCACCATAGTATTTTTATTGAATTTGATGAATGCTGTTATACCCCAAAATTTGCCCGCATCTTTTTTAGAAAGAAGGCAACAGACTTTTGTCTAAAAATTGAGAGTTTCATATAATCTTGGATTTTATTTCATAAATATCCTGATTTTATGAATACTCGGTTTTTAGAAATTTTCTTATACGGTATTTTGGTTCGCTGTTGAATTTATTCTTACACAAACGCCAATTACTGTTTATCACTTCACACACGCTGTTTATTTGAGATTTATTTGCAGATAAATAGTACTGACGCAATTGGTATAGAATTAAATTTTGCAGGCACAGAGTCCGGGATTCAGACTGTACTGGTAACAGTTAAATAATTATTAGTTTTTGTTTCCCACTCATTTTTGTACTATATTCTATTATTTTCAAAATCTTTTCCTTTCTTTTCAAATCTCTTTCTTTCAAAATAAAATCCTAACTTTATTCTATACATCTCTCTTTTCAAACCCTACCATACACTTTCTTTCAAATCCTACTACCACTCAAACTTTCCTTTTTTGTACGGAATCACTTTATTCCCCAACGTCTCTATCCTTCTTTTCACTTTATAAATACCTCTCATTCTTTCCATAAATTCTCACATCAAATTTCAACTCATCTCTCAAATTTCTACCTCATATTTATTTTCTCTTCTTCCCCGGAAAAAATGGCGAAGTGGATGGATACGTGTTTTCTTATGGTCATCACCGTCGTGGTGGTGATCATGTCTTTTTTCTGTCTGCACAGTCCTAAAAAATGCGGACCTGGGTTGCTTACACTCCCGATCATCTATATGTTGTTATTTATAGCATGGGTTTTTAATCGTCATTTTTAAAGTTTGTCGTATCTTTTGTTTTCAAATAATGTACCGTTTATTTGTCGTACTGTTCATTATATTATGTAATATTTGTACTGTCAGTATTAAATGTCGTACTATCTGTCGTACTGTAGTTTAATTATCCAGATAATATTTTGTGTGTTTTCTGCCAGTTAAATATTTATTTTTCTGTGCCTTAAATATTTTCAAGGTTATTATCGGTAATTTTGTTCGCGTACAGTATATATTATTTATTTATTATGTCTGTGTTTTTCTAACAACTCATGTAAATAAATTTTCACCATTAACACAACAAAAAACAAAAAGAAAAAATTAACTTTAAACTGTTGAATTTTCACTTTAACTGTTACGTTAATGCCTGAACAGCCAGTTGACAGTCAAACCCGCTGACAGCGCGATTCTCCGTGTTTTGTACCATCAATCAAATCAATATTTTGCATTTCAAAATTCAAAGATTTTTGTTCTAGAAGTCTTCTGATAATCACATGATCAGCAGAGACTCAGCACTGCACAAAAATCAGGTACGCTTAACTGTCTCCTACACAAACAGTCCTTAACTAGGGTTTTTGTTTTTTTTCAGGAGAACAAGTTTTTTGAGACCTCAAATGGATTTCATGGACCTCCATATATCTCAAAGTACCACCATACAAATTTTCAAACTTCAAATCGCTCAGACGCACAATCAGCAGCTCAAATAGTCAACAGACGACCAGTTTGACCGAAAAGTCAACAGATAGTCAAAAATGAAATTTTTTGTCAACATCCATATTTTGTCAAAATATTCATCATTTGATCATTGGTTGATCATAATTCATCAAGGAAAGATCAAAAATCAACAAAACCCTAAGTTTCAAAATTAGGGTTTTCTCCTAAAAAGTCAACTGAACTTTGACCGGCCATAACTCTCTCCTCGTTCATTCAAAAAATTCCAACCGAATCTTTTTTTGAAGGAAATTCAATTATCTTTTAAATGAAATTGGTCCCATGGTCATTGGATTCACCATTTGAAAAATATGAGCTCAGACATTACAGGTCATTTTCAAGGTCAACAAAAAGTGGTTTTTTGTCAAAGGCCATAACATCAAGATAACTTCTCCAAATGAAAAAAAGTTTCCAAAGTGGCTTGTAGAGGACATCTTGAGGTTTCTAAAAAGTACCAGAACTTCTTCATATGATAAAAATTGAGGGATTTATGCCTTGTTGAAGTTGGCTATATTTTGGGAAAATGCATGAAACCAACATTGATCAAAAATGTTTTTTTTTTCCAAAAAGGGCCAAGTTTTCATGATCCAAACATGATTCTAATGTTGCTAAGGGCCTCCCACGACCAACCTAAGGCCCATAACATTTTCATTTCTTTTTTGGTTTAATTTTATTACATTTAAAGTTAAATTAAAAAAGAAATGGTGCAAGATAATGTTATGTTGCTTTGATATCAAGCTAAAGCCCTCAAAATTGATTCAACTCTGCCACAAAGAGATGGTACAGCAGGCCTAGAGCAAGAGGGTGAAGAAAATCAAGCCATGGTTGCTTGAATTCAAAGCTTTATATTATTAAAAAAGTCAAAAATTCAACAAAGCAATCAATGCTTCTTAGCTTCAATTTGCAGCACTTCCTTGCTCATAAATAGCTCAAGACACTTCAACAAAAAGGGAGACACGAAATCATTCCCAAAAAGAATAGCCACAAACATCAAAAAACTCACAAATATCTAAACACTTATAATTTTCGTTTCCTTTGTAAATGCTATTATCAATCAAAACAGATCTTTTCAATCATCTTCTGAGATCATATAGAGTAAGCATGAACCCTTAATATGGTCCCATGAGAGTCATAACACGTGCATAGTGTTTTCCATAAACATACATGTATAGCTTTCGTTTTCTATATTAATGTTTGTGTCAACATAATATGATCACTCTAATTCGTTTCTGACACCATTTAGAGGAGATTGAACGTGCTATATGGAAGCCATAAGCCCTGAACCATGGTGTGCCATATTTGAAGCTCAAAGCTTCAATCTTTTCATTTTCATATTTAACATGCTCAAATGAAGAAACTAACCCCATATTCATGTTAAGGAGGAAATTTTAAGTTGATCTGGGCTGGTTTTGTTTTTTGTTGATTCCATTTTTGCAGGTTATAAGTTCATGCAAATTATGGCGTTTCTGCGAAGCAAATAACAACGGTTTTAACCGCCATAATTTGCATGAAGAAAAAAGCTGCATGGGACGAAGGAAGAAGACGACCACGCGTCCAAGCGTGGTTCGCTGGTCAGACTTGGTCTCTCTCTCTCCGCTCGCGTGGCATGGTTTGGCTGGCTGGTCAACATTTCAACTCATTTTCTATCAATTATCATTGGTCCATGCAGGATATGGTGGGCCCAGTCTGACTTTGGTCACCACACAAATCCAATGATTCTCTCTTTCCAAGACTATCATGTGACCTACAATCTGAGCCACTGGATTAATCTAACAACACATCCAACGCGCCAAAACACACAACCACACCATGCTCCCTCAGAATAGCACCACACCAGATTACATATATTAAATATTTTCTATTTTGTTTTATTTTCTTTGAAAAATTAATTTAAAATAATTTCAAAAATCAAAAAAATATAATAAAAATATTTTTAGGTTGATAAAATATTGTTTTAATTTTTGACATAAAAATATTTTATTTTTCTTTGTAATTAAAATATTTTGTTTAATTAATCAATATATCTTCAAATATTTCATTTTAAATATTTTAAAACCATCAAAAAATCAGAAAAAAAATATTTTCTTTTTATTAAATTAAGTTTATATATTGTAAGCTAATTTTGTACATATTTAGAATATTTTTCTCTTCAAGTTTTAATTATTTGTATAATTATTTGCATAATTATATGTTAATTAACTTAACAATTTTCAAAACAACTTCAAAAAATCCTAAAAAATTAGTTTTACTTTAAAATTAATTAACAAGCAATATGAACATATTTTAGACTTAATTTTTAGGTTTAAATTTTATTTCTACCTTTTCTCATTTTAATTAAATTAATTATGCATTAATTCTAATTAAAATCAACCATACAAAAAATCCAAAAATATTTCTTTTATCTTATTGCAATTTAAATTCCTAGATAAAGTGTATAGGTTGTCAAAATCATGTAAATAGCGTAGTTTACATTTCCCGCACAATCGATGTAATAGCGTAGATTTACTTTCCGCATTTTACATTCCCGCACTTTAAATTTCTGTACATATAAAACTGCGTGTATGTCAAAGATAATAACTGAAGCGTTAGGTCACTAACTTCAAAGATAAAAATATCTGAATAAAAACACAATCACACTTGCACCTCTTAGGGTAATCCCTCTGTTACTCTTTTCAAAAAAATCAAATTCTACTGTTTCAAATACAAATTCAAACTCTTGTTTACATCCGGTAAAGGAGAATTTTCTAAAAGAAATAGGAAAGGACCTTATAAACTTAGGGTAGATCTCCTAATTGCTTGCTCAAATCAAAACAAATAAATGTCTCATATATCATTGTTTTTCAAAATAAAACTTTCAAAAAAGACAATACTTGGTATATATCCAAACAAGGATCATTACGAAGTTAAAGCTCTTTTTTTTTCAAAACATCTTTCGAAAGATAAAACACTTTGTATACATCCGCACAAGGATCATTACAAAGCCAATTTACAAAGGTATTTTAAAACCACATACAAGCATTTCAAGGCAAGACAAATGATTCAAAACAAGTGAGCTAAGCAATTAAGAGCGCCTGGATAACCATGGATACAAAGGGGTGCTAATACCTTCCCTTTGTATAACCTACCCCCGAACCCAAAATCTCTTAAAGGTCTTTTTCTGTTTCTTTTATAAACCTTTCCTTAATTGGATAAAATAAAAGTCGGTGGCGACTCTCTGATTTTCAAAACTCAAAAACAAAAGAAGAGTCAGTTCGTATCTCTCACACGAGAGATAGAAAAAACCGAGGGCGACAGAACTGGTGACTCTGCTGGGGAATTCTAAAAAAAACATACTGTTTTCAAAAGGGGTTACCTTAGAGTATAGATCACTTCGATGTTTTCAATTGCTTGTCTTGATTGTTCTATTTTTCAAGGGTTGTTTGGGTATTTACTTGTGTGAAAGATTCTAACCCGAATCTCGAGATACCTTAAGTATGTGACAATAGACCAAGGAAACTGTACGGCATGTACCGATACGGTTAATCTGGTAGTCACCGTTAGTGCGACACTTTGGTTTATACTGATATCCCTTGAAAACGATCAAGGAGTATGTTAGGCTTCCGAAATGTCATTAAACACTAATTTGTCTTAGAACCTTTAGTTGAACTTGACTTGTCTCCTATTAAGTGACTAGCTTTGAAATTGATCGAAGTTAGTTATCGTCGAGGAATATTTTGATCGGCCGTCCGAGCGCCGTATTGAGATGTTGTCTCCAAGGATCATAGAACCCGAATACTATTCTAGGACAAGTTTTAACCAACTCAACTTCAGTGGGGAGGGTATCACCTATCAAACTTCATGCAAGCCTTTAAACCTAAGGCTATTGTTTGATTTGTTTGTGTGTGCCACATGTTTGACATCATGACATCATAAGCATCATAAACATATCATTTTCTCACTAATCATTTCAAGGATTGAAGAGTTTACTTTTGTTCTGTTGTTGCAGGTAATGGCTCCCGCTACCAGAGATTATATCCAAATCAACATCTTAATAGTACCATCTGAATTAAAGGACTTAATATCAGAATTTCCCAGAAATGCTCAATTCACCGAAAAGCACGGTCACCTACTCCATTTGGTTACCTCAAAATTTGAAGAAGACATGATACGGGTCCTGTTCCAATTCTTTGATCCTGAACATCATTGTTTTACATTTCCTGATTACCAGTTGGTACCCATTTTGGAAGAGTTCTCTGAACTGATTGGATTACCTGTTCGAGATCAATTACCTTTCACTGGTTTAGAAAAGATTCCAAAACCTGAAATCATTGCTGCTGCATTACATTTGCGAAAGTCAGAAATCGAGTCCAATTGGGAAACAAAGAGTGGAGTCAAGGGTTTGCTTGCTAAGTTCTTAATGGAAAAGGCTCGATTACTACTAAAAAACAGAAGTTACCTAGCTTTTGAAGAAGTTGTGGCTCTTTTGATGTATGGGTTGGTTTTATTCCCTAATCCCGACCAGTTCATAAGTGTGCACATTATCAACATTTTCTTAACCCGTAATCCGGTACCTACCTTGCTGGGAGACATACTACATTCCCTACACACCCGTACCATGAAGAAACGAGGAACTCTTATGTGCTATGTACCACTACTGGCTAGATGGTTCACGTTACACCTTCCCCGATCAATGTTGAGAAACGAACAAAGGATGCAATGGTCTCGCAGGATTATGTCTTTGTCTCATTCAGATATCCGGTGGAACAACTTCTTTCAAAGAGACATCACTATCATTGACCATTGTGGAGAGTACCCTAATGTGCCACTCCTTGGCATCAAGGGAGGCATCACTTACAACCCCTCTTTAGCTTTGCGCCAATTTAGATATGCACGAAGAAACGGTCCTCATGACATGATTATCCGTGGCATTGTGTTCGACTACGAAGATGATTCCCAAAGACATCGACGAAGGTTTATACATGTGTGGGGCAGTGTCTACAAAGTAGAAAGCAAAACTTTAGGACAATGGAACTCTGTTCCTATGGAGCCTTACCTCAAATGGGTGCGTGCTCATGCTCAGAAGTTCATCATGCCATATCCCGCTATTCTACCTGTGACTATTGAGCCAGAAGTCGAAGGGGACGAACCTCGAGTTGTTCTACATCCGGACATGCCAACTGACCTGGAAGAGCTGCAGAAATCTTGGGTTCAACTAAGAGAAGAATGAGACACCTTCAAAGCACACTGTCAAGACTATGAGAGGAAGGTGTTGGAGCTCACCAGACAACTTCAGGAAGAACAACAGATCAACACATTGCTGGGTGCAAAGAGAAAGCGTCCATGGGAGGCTTGAGGAATCCTTTATTTTCTTTATTTTATCTTGTAAGCCCGAAAGAGGCAAAGAAAAGAAAAAGGAAAAAAAAAGAAAAATAAATTGTTTGACTAATAAATGTTTGTTTCTCTTTTTGTTTTAACAAATCTAAATTCTAAGATCCTTGAAAACATTGCATATACATTTCATTCATAAACATTGCATAACAGGTTCACATAATAGGTTTCTCATCTCCTCGCTGTCTATTTCAGTTAGAAGAGATGGATTCCGAAACAAGCATCAAGAATCTCGAAGCACAGAACGCCCAAGTTCAGATAGCAATTCTGGAGCTAGCAAAGGGGCAACAGGAACTGAAAGCCCTGATAATCAAGAAGAAAAAGAAGCCCAAAGGATCTGTAGGCTTAAGTCACCTTACAAGAAAGGTCAAAATCCCAGTCAAAAGGTCCAAAAAGGCACCAATCCCTGAAATAGTCGGTGAAGGTGATAGAGAAGACAATCACAGCAACCAGGGTTCTGCCAAACCCTCTCTTTCTTCTAACGAAGAAGATTATCATTCCGAAGACGAACAGGGTGATGACAAATACCAGCAGTTGGAAGAACGCATGAAAGCTATGGAGATACAAAAAATACCTGGGTTAGACTTCAATGATCTTGGGCTAGTCTCAGATATTGTTATCCCTCCAAAATTCAAAGTTCCTGTCTTTGCAAAGTATGATGGAGTTTCGTGCCCAAAACTACATCTGAGGTCCTATGTAAGGAAGATACTAGCTCATACAGCAGATAACAAATTATGGATTCATTTCTTCCAGGAAAGTCTGTCGGGTACACAACTCGAGTGGTACTACCAACTGGAAAGTGCAAAAGTTCACACCTGGGAAGATTTGGCTGCTGCTTTCTACAAACAGTATCAATACAACGCTGACCTTGCACCAACCCGTACTCAACTACGGGGCATGTCTATGGCACCAAAAGAAAGTTTCAAAGGGTATGCACAAAAGTGGAGAGATCTGGCTGGAAGGGTTCAACCACCCTTATCTGATCGCGAGCTGGTCGACATGTTCATGGGCACTTTAACTGGCCCTTTCTACAGTCATTTGCTGGGAAGCTCATCATCAGGTTTCACTGACCTGATATTAACTGGAGAGCGTGTTGAAAGCGGTATTCAAAGTGGAAAAATTCAAATAGGCTCCTCCTCTGGTACTACAAAGAGGCCCATCAGTGGGAGAAATGAAGTCAATACAATGCATAGTCAGAAAGGTCGCAAAAGTGAGAATCACCAATCTGTAGGGGCTGTTCTGATCTCTGCATCTGCACCTCAAAAAGATCAACCGCTGAAGTATACGCGTCGACCAGATGCACCAAGAAGAAATTTCACCAGAATCAATATGCCAATCTCTTAAGCATTGCAACACTTGTTAAAAGCAAATCTGATCACGTTGAAAGATCCTCCAAAGAATGTCAACAATTCCTCTCCGAGTTATCGCCCCGATGCAACATGTGCATATCATTCCAACTGTCCAGGACACGATGCAGATCACTGTTGGGCCCTGAAAAATAAAATACAAGACATGACAGATGCTGGGGAAATTGAATTCGATCCTCCAGAGACTCCAAATGTCATCACTGCACCTATGCCAAAGCACGACAAGACCGTTAATGCTATCATAGACACTGTTTATATCTATGATGTGAGAGAATTGTCAACTCCGCTCGTTGAAGTCAAAAGAAAGCTAATCCGAGCTGGTTACTTTCCAGGTTGTGACCCTGATTGCTTTTATTGTGCACACCTATCCAATGGTTGTGAGAATCTGAGAATAGGAATTCAAAAGTGGATGGATCGTCGTATCATTATGTTTGAGAGGCTCCCTTCTATGGACGATTTATGCGAAGTTTTTTCAAATGGGATGAGAATAGAGGACTTCTCAGTGGTTTCTAACATACCATTGAAAATCCCTACCAAAACTCCTTTCAAAATTTCTGCTTCACCCAAAGTGGCATCTGTAATCATCACCAGTCCGGCTCCATTTCCATACTCCTCAGACAAAGCTGTCCCGTGGAGTTATGACACTAATATTTATGTCCATGGAGTTAAACAAGATACCCTGACTGAAGAGGCCATGAATTTTACTATTCCAACTGTTGATAATATTGTGGGTACTAGTAAGATTACAAGAAGCGGAAGGATCTTTTCACCAGAAATTTCTCCAAATGTTGCTGCTAATCCAGTCCAAATCCCAGTTCATAATCAAGATATCAACGCTCGAGGTAAAGAGCCACTAGTTGAACCAGTTCAAGTACCGGTGGAAGTCACTGTTGAAGATCCATCGAAGCAAGAAATGGAGGAAATATTGAAAATCATCTGCAAAAGTGATTACAATATTGTCGAACAACTAGGGCACACTGCTTCAAAAATCTCAATGCTGTCTCTGCTAAAGTATTCAGAAGCTCATGCCAAGGCCCTGATGAAGTTCCTGAAAGCTGCACATGTACCACAGGAGATATCAATCGATCAATTCGAAAATTGTGTTGCCAGTCTAACAGTCAATAACGGTCTCGGTTTCTCTGATGCTGATTTAACCCCTGCTGGGAAAAATCACAATAAAGCCTTGCACATCTCTATTGAATGTAACGGCACCACTCTGTCTCATGTGCTGGTAGATAACGGTTCCTCTTTGAACGTGTTACCAAAAACAGTACTGGAAAAACTTGATTTCGAAGGGGTTGTGTTACAACCAAGCGATGTTGTGGTAAGAGCCTTCGACGGGTCAACAAGAACAGTGTACGGAAAAGTGAAGCTCCCAATCAGGGTTGGCTCTCAGATCTTTGATTCTACCTTTTACGTAATGGAAATTCATCCAGCATATTCCTGTTTACTAGGTCGCCCTTGGATACATGGGGCAAATGTTGTAACTTCTACCCTGCATCAGAAGTTAAAGTATCCGGTAAAAGGTAAGGTCGTCACAGTTTATGGCGAAGAAGAGTATGTGGTTAGCCACCTGAGCAACTCCAAGTATGTTGAGATGGATGGAGAATTCATCGAAACTCCCTTCCAATCTTTTGAGGTGGTCCCTTAAGATGTCTCTACTGCCAAACATATTTCTGCTACTCCTGCTAAAAAAGTAACTCCAACTATGGCTTCTCTCAAGGATGCCAAAGCTGTGATCGAAGAAGGTGGTTGCACAGTATGGGGACAGCTCCTCGATGTACCTTACAAGTTCGATAAGCTAGGTCTGGGCTATGCTGATGGAACTCAAAAGAACGATCAAAGTCCTCGTTCTGGAGGATTAATGTCACATTTCATCAGCCAAGGAGTGAATGCTATTGAAGACGATGGAGTGATCTTGAACCATATTATTCAGCAATATCCAAATGAAGTTCCACCTGTTTCCATGGAAGTTTGGGATACTTTGGGAGAACCAAGCGGCGGGTATGATTTTCTAGTAAAATACACTGCACCTCAGAGTTCTTTTATTGCCATTGAAGACATCGTCCCAGCTGGATGGGGTGATCAGTTTGAAGATTGCAACAGTTTCACAAGTTCCGTCACTGAGCAATACCAAAGTCCACCTAGTCCAAAAGAAGTCTGGGATACACTAGGAGAACCAAGTGGTAAGTATGACTATATGGTGATGTATTCTGCTCCCCTGAGCTCGCATATCGCTATTGAAGACATCACCCCAACTGGATGGGACAACCATTTCGAAGACAATATGACATTCACAAGCCCTGTTGCTCCTGAAGAAGTCTGGGAAACTCCAAATAATGAGAATGATTTCCTGACGCAGTACACTACTCCCCAGAATGCACAAGTCTCCCTAAAAAACATCATTCCAACCTGATGGGACGATCTTATCGGGTATCTCGCTCAGCCAATAGAGGTATCTCAGCCTGGGCTCTCGTATCCAGCAGAGTATCTTGCTCATCTCGAAAGATCAACAGCTCATTTCACCACCAAAGAAATCAATGCTATGGAAGACGAAGAAGACAGCTGCAACTGGAGCAGCTGGATACTCCCTGCTCACAACAATGGATTGAACAGCTGGGAAGCTGAGGATATAATCTCCTTTGATCAGGAGTAAATGCAATTTCCTGTTTTCGTTGTTTATATGTTCAAAGATAAAAATGGTTCCTGTACTATCAAACCATGAACTTAAAAGCCAGGTGCCTTGCCCGAAGCACACTGGTCCTTTTTATAAGGGTTTGTCATATCATGATCATGTTCATTCAATAAAATCATGGGACGTTTGCATATTCAAATTTTGTGATCCTTTTTCTTTCTTTGCTTTCATTCATTTTCAAATAGCTATGTGTTCTTACACACACCCACATAATAATTGCAGATTCACATTTACTCTGGATCCTGTTGATAACGATTCTGCTATTGCCAGTCATGACTTTGAAAATCCGATCTACCAAACTGAGGACGAAAGTGAGGAAGATTGTGAAGTACCAAGGGAACTTGCAAGGCTATTAGAACAAGAGGAAAAGACTATACAGCCGCATGAAGAACCAATTGAAGTTATCAACTTGGGCAGTAACGAAGAAAAGAAAGAAGTCAAGATAGGGGCTGATTTAGAAGACAGTGTCAAGCAAAGACTGATTCAAATGTTACAAGACTACGTTGAGATATTCGCCTGGTCCTATGAAGGTATGCCTGGCCTTGACACGGATATTGTGGTTCATCGCCTGCCGATTAAAGAAGGTAGCACTCCAGTTAAGCAGAAACTGCGGAGGAGTAGGCCCGATATGTCCAAGAAGATCAAAGACGAGGTTGAGAAGCAATTCAATGCTGGCTTTCTAAAAGTTGTGAGTTATCCTCCATGGATAGCTAACATAGTGCCTGTGCCTAAAAAAGACGGGAAAGTCAGAATGTGTGTAGACTACAGAGATCTGAATCGGGCAAGCCCCAAAGATGATTTCCCTTTACCTCACATCGATGTACTAGTTGACAATACTGCACAATGCAAGGTATTCTCCTTTATGGATGGATTCTCAGGGTACAATCAAATCAAGATGGCACCCGAAGACATGGAAAAAACAACCTTCACAACACCCTGGGGAACCTTTTGTTACAAAGTAATGCCCTTTGGTTTAAAGAATGCAGGAGCAACATATCAGCGTGCAATGGTAGCTCTGTTCCATGATATGATTCATCAAGAAATAGAGGTTTACGTGGATGATATGATTGCAAAGTCCAACACCGAAGAGGAACATCTGGGTCATCTGCACAAACTGTTTGACAGACTCAAGAAGTACAGATTGCGACTGAATCCGAACAAGTGTACCTTTGGAGTAAGATCCGGTAAACTCTTAGGTTTCATCGTCAGCAGCAAAGGTATTGAAGTTGATCCAGCCAAGGTCAAAGCCATTCAAGAAATGCCTATACCCCGTACCGAGAAACAAGTCAGAGGATTCTTGGGACGTCTGAATTACATAGACAGATTTATTGCCCATATGACTACTACTTGTGTGCCGATCTTCAAACTGTTGAAGAAAGATCAAGTGGAAAGATGGAACGACAAATGCCAGTTAGCCTTTGATAAGATCAAAGAATATCTTCAAAAACCACCAATCTTGTTACCACCAGTGGAAAGAAGACCTCTGATAATGTACCTAACAATGTTAGAAGATTCAATGGGGTGTGTACTGGGGCAACATGACGAGTCTGGCTGAAAGGAGCATGCAATCTACTATCTTAGCAAAAAGTTTACCGATTGTGAAACAAGATACTCACTGCTCGAGAAAACTTGTTGTGCCTTAGCATGGGCGGCTCGCCGACTAAGACAGTATATGCTAAACCATACCATTTTCCTGATCTCCAAAATGGATCCTATCAAGTATGTGTTCGAAAAACCGGCTCTCTCTGGAAGAATAACAAGATGACAAATGATCTTAACAGGGTATGACATCCAGTATACTTCACAAAAAGCGATCAAAGGAAGTGTGGTAGCTGATCATCTGGCTCATCAAGTAGTGGATGATTATCAAGCGTTGAACTTTGACTTCCCAAATGAAGACATTATGCTAGTTACTGACTACGAACAACTAGGACCGGAGGAAGGACCCAAGCCAAGATCCCGATGGACTATGGTTTTTGATGGAGCTTCTAATGCACTTGGCAATGGCATCGAAGCTGTGATCATTTCCCCTGCAGGAGGTTATACACCATTCACTGCCAGATTATGCTTCAACTGCACTAACAATATAGCCGAGTATGAAGCATGTATTCTGGGTCTCAAAGCTGCAATCGATCTAAGAATCAAGTTCCTGGAGGTCTACGGAGACTCGGCGCTTGTAATTTATCAAGTCAAAGAGGAATGGGAAACGAAACACCCGAATCTAATTCCATACAAAGAATATGTACTGAGTTTGATTCCTTATTTTGAAGAAATCACTTTTGAACATATCCTGCGCGAAGAAAATCAATTGGCTGATGCCTTAGCTACCATGTCTTCTATGTTCAAAGTCAGATGGGACAATGAGGCGCCAATGATCACCATTTACAGACAAAATGAACCAGCCTATTGCAATGAGATTGATACCAAAGGAATGGAAGAAAAACCATGGTTCCATGAAGTAAAAAGATATCTCGAAGTCCAAGAATACCCTGAAGGGGCATCCATTAACGATAGAAAGTTTCTAAGAAGATTTGCTGCTAAATTCTTTCTAAGTAATGGAATCCTGTACAAACGCAACCATGACTCGACTTTGCTTCGTTGTGTAAACAAGAAGGAAGCAGAACATATTATGGAAGACATACACGATGGTGCTTTTGGTACTCATTCAAGTGGACATACAATGGCTAAAAAGATCTTAAGAGCAGGTTATTACTGGTCTACCATGGAGACAGACTGCCATCATCACTCCAGAACATGTCACAAATGCCAGATATATGCTGACAAAGTACATGTACCTCCAGTCCCGTTAAACGTCCTGACGGCTCCTTGGCCTTTTGCAATGTGGGGTATTGATACTATTGGAGAAATCAAGCCTACTGCCTCCAACAGACATCGTTTTATCCTAGTTGCGATCGATTACTTCACCAAATGGGTAGAAGCAGCTTCATTTGCTTCTGTCACCAAGAACGTGGTGGCCCGATTTATCAAGCACAATCTCATTTGTCGGTATGGCATCCCTGAAAGGATCATCACAGACAATGGCACAAATTTAAACAACAGAATGATTACTGAACTCTGCACACAGTTCAAGATCAAACATCATAATTCCTCTCCATATCGACCAAAGATGAATGGCGCCGTGGAAGCTGCCAACAAGAACATCAAGAAAATCATACAAAAGATGACAGTAACTTACAAAGACTGGCATGAGATATTACCTTTTGCTCTTCATGGTTATCGCACATCAGCGCGTACTTCAACAGGGGCAACTCCATTCTCCTTAGTCTATGGTATGGAGGCAGTTCTTCCAATTGAAATTCAGATTCCTTCCCTAAGGATTATGAAAGAAGCCGATCTAGACGAAGACGATTGGATTCAGACTCGGTTGGACCAGATAAATTTGGTTGATGAGAAGAGGCTTGCAGCTATTTGTCATGGTCAGTTGTACCAGAAGCGTATGATCAAAGCCTTCAACAAGAAAGTCAAAAGTCAGGCATATCAAACCGGTGATTTGGTTATCAAACGCATCATTTTACCACAAGGTGACCCCAGAGGCAAGTGGACTCCCACTTATGAGGGACCGTTTGTAATCAAGAAGGTATTCTCCGGCGGAGCCATGTTGCTTACCACTATGGACGGCGAGGATTTCCCACACCCTGTGAATGCGGACATAGTCAAAAAGTATTTCGCTTAAAGAAAAGCTCGCTAAGTTGAAAACCTGAAAGGGCAACTTAGGCAAAAATGAGCATCTCGGTGGATTGAAAACCTGAAAAGGCGATCCAGGCAAAAGTTAGAGACTAAATAATAATTATCCCGGTAGGCTAAAAACCTGAGAAGGCAGCCTAGGCAAAAGTTAGGAAATAAAGCGTAAGACTATGTCCCGTTTGGCTACCCACTCACCTTCAAGGTTCAACACATCAAAGGCACCGATCAGTCCAATCATTTTCTTCCAACAAGTGAGGGATGAGATGCTCGAAGACAGATTGGCAATAGCAGAGTTGAAACTTGACTGGATTGTTTTCACATAGCTATTTCCCTTTATAAGTACTTTTCAAAGTTTTATGACAATTTCCTACTACTAGGATTTTTTGTCTCCTTGTACTAATCCGCCTATTATGGCTCTCTTTCAAAATCAACGCAGCTCATGCTCAAAATCAATGTTTTCACTTTTTTCTGTTTTTGAATACGTAAACGTCCCAATGATAATTTTGAATGAACATATGCATTTGAATATGATTGATGTTTATAAGAAAAACAGGAATATCATTCAGGTAATGTCCCAATCATCTGGACATCGTCCCGAAACCAGCTTCAGAAGAAAAATTCCCCAACAGAGATGCATTTCTCAGCAAATTCCTCAATGAGATTTTTCTCTCCAACAAAGCGATTCGAGAAACCTTATTCCCCAGCAGGGCTGTTCAAGATCACTATCCCCAGAAAGTGTGATCCTCCACACCAAGGCTTGGTCAAATAGTGCATCGGAGGATTACGCATCTTTCTTAAGGTGCATCAAAATCAGAACTTTCAAATTACCTTCATCCCCAAGCGATAGTCAAAGATCCCTCAACAGAGTACTCTGGTCCGTAAAAAGGTTCCCCAGCCGAGTATACTCGAACAAGATAGCAAAGATCATCAACGATCACAATGCTTTCGTTTCCAAAATAGCAAGCAGGGATTTATTCTCCCAACCAGAAGATTGATACGATCTAGACTGCATAAGTCATGTCCATGCATCATACATCATATGCATATTCATACATAGCATATAATGTTTCATGACAAACGCATACATAACATGCACATTTCTCATTTAGTTTGAGAATCTCAACATATACATTACATGCATCATAACATTGCATGACACTAACTTGATTTTTTTTCACGTGGACGAATATCCTTAGAAAAGTTGTTCTCAGTCACATGCAGTGTTCCCCTGAATTCTGTTCAGACAAACATTCCTCTCAGATATAATCAAGCCAAAGTTTCATTCTGAGGAGATCTCTCTTTCCAAACCACTTATCAACTCTAAACAAGCAAAGCAGATACGGTCTAATGGTGACTCATTCTGACGCTTCTAGGCTATACCACAGTCGAATAAACAACTCCAAATCCTTCAGATCTAAGTCGATACCTTGGACGGTTCCTTAATGATCTACTTTCAAGATCCAAAGACGATACTTTGGACGGGTCCTTAATGATCTACTTTCAGATCTAAGTCGATACCTTGGACGGTTCCTTCATGATCTACCTTCAAAGATCTAAAGCGGATACCTCAGACGGTTCCACAACGATCAACCTTCAAAGATCTAAAGCTGATACCTCAGACGGTTCCACATAGATCAACTTTCAAAATCTAAAGCGGAAAAACTTTGGACAAATCCGTAACGATCAGCCTCCTAGACTTAAAGCGGTAACCTCGGACGGTTCCGAAACGGTCAACGCAGAGTTTTTCAAATCCTTCATCAAGATATAATCAATGGATTCATTCTGATAAACAAACCATCAACACATTTGCCAGATGGCATCTGAAAGCCCATCTCAGGTAGTGTTTCGATCTGCCAACAACATTTCTCAGACAACATTCAAATGCAATTTCCAACATCACTTCAGTGGAGGTAAGTGCAAATTTTTAGGGCATCTAAAATATTCAATCATCTTCTACCTTCAAATTCCAAACAGTCTCTTCAGGTTTAAGAAGATTGAATAGGGGCAACTGTTATACCCCAAAATTTGCCCGCATCTTTTTTAGAAAGAAGGCAACAAACTTTTTTTGATTCTTGGATTTTATTTCATAAATATCCTGATTTTATGAATACTCGGTTTTTAGAATTTTTCTCATACGGTATTTTGGTTCGCTGTTGAATTTATTCTTACACAAACGCCAATTACTGTTTATCACTTCACACACGCTGTTTATTTGAGATTTATTTGCAGATAAATAGTACTGACGCAATTGGTACAGAATTAAATTTTGCAGGCACAGAGTCCAGGATTCAGACTGTACTGGTAACAGTTAAATAATTATTAGTTTTTGTTTCCCACTCATTTTTGTACTATATTCTATTATTTTCAAAATCTTTTCCTTTCTTTTCAAATCTCTTTCTTTCAAAATCAAATCCTAACTTTATTCTATACATCTCTCTTTTCAAACCCTACCATACACTTTCTTTCAAATCCTACTACCACTCAAATTTTCCTTTTTTGTACGGAATCACTTTATTCCCCAACGTCTCTATCCTTCTTTTCACTCTATAAATACCTCTCATTTTTTCCATAAATTCTCACATCAAATTTCAACTCATCTCTCAAATTTCTACCTCATATTTATTTTCTCTTCTTCCCCGGCAAAAATGGCGAAGTGGATGGATACGTGTTTTCTTATGGTCATCACCGTCGTGGTGGTGATCATGTCTTTTTTCTGTCTGCACAGTCCTGAAAAATGCGGACCTGGGTTGCTTACACTCCCGATCATCTATATGTTGTTATTTATAGCATGGGTATTTAATCGTCATTTTTAAAGTTTGTCGTATCTTTTGTTTTCAAATAATGTACCGTTTATTTGTCATACTGTTCATTATATTATGTAATATTTGTACTGTCAGTATTAAATGTCGTACTATCTGTCGTACTGTAGTTTAATTATCCAGATAATATTTTGTGTGTTTTCTGCCAGTTAAATATTTATTTTTCTGTGCCTTAAATATTTTTCAAGGTTATTATCGGTAATTTTGTTCGCGTACAGTATATATTATTTATTTATTATGTCTGTGTTTTTCTAACAACTCATGTAAATAAATTTTCACCATTAACACAACAAAAAACAAAAAGAAAAAATTAACTTTAAACTGTTGAATTTTCACTTTAACTGTTACGTTAATGCCTGAACAGCCAGTTGACAGTCAAACCCGCTGACAGCGCGATTCTCCGTGTTTTGTACCATCAATCAAATCAATCTTTTGCATTTCAAAATTCCAAGATTTTTGTTCTAGAAGTCTTCTGATAATCACATGATCAGCAGAGACTCAGCACTGCACAAAAATCAAGTACGCTTAACTATCTCCTACACAAACAGTCCTTAACTAGGGGTTTTTTTTTTTTCAGGAGAACAAGTTTTTTGAGACCTCAAATGGATTTCATGGACCTCCATATATCTCAAAGTACCACCATACAAATTTTGAAACTTCAAATCGCTCAGACGCACAGTCAGGAGCTCAAACAGTCAACAGACGACCAATTTGACCGAAAAGTCAACAGATAGTCAAAAATGAAATTTTTTGTCAACATCCATATTTTGTCAAAAGATTCATCATTTGATCATTGGTTGATCATAATTCATCAAGGAAAGATCAAAAATCAACAAAACCCTAAGTTTCAAAATTAGGGTTTTCTCCTAAAAAGTCAACTGAACTTTGACCGGCCATAACTCTCTCCTCGTTCATTCAAAAAATTCCAACCGAATCTTGTTTTGAAGGAAATTCAATTATCTTTTAAATGAAATTGGTCCCATGGTCATTGGATTCACCATTTGAAAAATATGAGCTCAGACATTACAGGTCATTTTCAAGGTCAACAAAAAGTGGTTTTTTGTCAAAGGCCATAACATCAAGATAACTTCTCCAAATGAAAAAAAGTTTCCAAAGTGGCTTGTAGAGGACATCTTGAGGTTTCTAAAAAGTACCAGAACTTCTTCATATGATAAAAATTGAGGGATTTATGCCTTGTTGAAGTTGGCTATATTTTGGGAAAATGCATGAAACCAACATTGATCAAAAATGTTTTTTTTTTCCAAAAAGGGCCAAGTTTTCATGATCCAAACATGATTCTAATGTTGCTAAGGGCCTCCCACGACCAACCTAAGGCCCATAACATTTTCATTTCTTTTTTGGTTTAATTTTATTACATTTAAAGTTAAATTAAAAAAGAAATGGTGCAAGATAATGTTATGTTGCTTTGATATCAAGCTAAAGCCCTCAAAATTGATTCAACTCTGCCACAAAGAGATGGTACAGCAGGCCTAGAGCAAGAGGGTGAAGAAAATCAAGCCATGGTTGCTTGAATTCAAAGCTTTATATTATTAAAAAAGTCAAAAATTCAACAAAGCAATCAATGCTTCTTAGCTTCAATTTGCAGCACTTCCTTGCTCATAAATAGCTCAAGACACTTCAACAAAAAGGGAGACACGAAATCATTCCCAAAAAGAATAGCCACAAACATCAAAAAACTCACAAATATCTAAACACTTGTAATTTTCGTTTCCTTTGTAAAAGCTATTATCAATCAAAACAGATCTTTTCAATCATCTTCTGAGATCATATAGAGTAAGCATGAACCCTTAATATGGTCCCATGAGAGTCATAACACATGCATAGTGTTTTCCATAAACATACATGTATAGCTTTCGTTTTCTATATTAATGTTTGTGTCAACATAATATGATCACTCTAATTCGTTTCTGACACCATTTAGAGGAGATTGAACATGCTATATAGAAGCCATAAGACCTGAACCTGGTGTGCCATATTTGAAGCTCAAAGCTTCAATCTTTTCGTTTTCATATTTAACATGCTCAAATGAAGAAACTAACCCCATATTCATGTTCAGGAGGAAATTTTAAGTGGATCTGGGCTGGTTTTGTTTTTTGTTGATTCCATTTTTGCAGGTTATAAGTTCATGCAAATTATGGCGTTTCTACGAAGCAAATAACGACGGTTTTAACCGCCATAATTTGCATGAAGAAAAAAGTTGCATGGGACGAAGGAAGAAGACGACCACGCGTCCAAGCGTGGTTCGCTGGTCAGACTTGGTCTCTCTCTCTCCGCTCGTGTGGCATGGTTTGGCTGGCTGGTCAACATTTCAACTCATTTTCTCTCAATTATCATTGGTCCATGCAGGATATGGTGGGCCCAGTCTGACTTTGGTCACCACACAAATCCAATGATTCTCTCTTTCCAAGACTATCATGTGACCTACAATCTGAGCCACTGGATTAATCTAACAACACATCCAACGCGCCAAAACACACAACCATACCATGCTCCCTCAGAATAGCACCACACCAGATTACATATATTAAATATTTTCTATTTTGTTTTATTTTCTTTGAAAAATTAATTTAAAATAATTTCAAAAATCAAAAAAATATAATAAAAATATTTTTAGGTTGATAAAATATTGTTTTAATTTTTGACATAAAAATATTTTATTTTTCTTAGTAATTAAAATATTTTGTTTAATTAATCAATATATCTTCAAATATTTCATTTTAAATATTTTAAAACCATCAAAAAATCAGAAAAAAATATTTCCTTTTTATTAAATTAAGTTTATATATTGTAAGCTAATTTTGTACATATTTAGAATATTTTTCTCTTCAAGTTTTAATTATTTGTATAATTATTTGCATAATTATATGTTAATTAACTTAACAATTTTCAAAACAACTTCAAAAAATCCTAAAAAAATAGTTTTACTTTAAAATTAATTAACAAGCAATATGAACATATTTTAGACTTAATTTTTAGGTTTAAATTTTATTTCTACCTTTTCTCATTTTAATTAAATTAATTATGTATTAATTCTAATTAAAATCAACCATACAAAAAATCCAAAAATATTTCTTTTATCTTATTGCAATTTAAATTCCTAGATAAAGTGTATAGGTTGTCAAAATCATGTAAATAGCGTAGTTTACATTTCCCGCACAATCGATGTAATAGCGTAGATTTACTTTCCGCATTTTACATTCCTGCACTTTAAATTTCTGTACATATAAAACTGCGTATATGTCAAAGATAATAACTGAAGCGTTAGGTCACTAACTTCAAAGATAAAAATATCTGAATAAAAACACAATCACACTTGCACCTCTTAGGGTAATCCCTCTGTTACTCTTTTCAAAAAAAATCAAATTCTATTGTTTCAAATACAAATTCAAACTTTTGTTTACATCCGGTAAAGGAGAATTTTCTAAAAGAAATAGGAAAGGACCTTATAAACTTAGGGTAGATCTCCTAATTGCTTGCTCAAATTAAAACAAACAAATGTCTCATATATCATTGTTTTTCAAAATAAAACTTTCAAAAAAGACAATACTTGGTATATATCCAAACAAGGATCATTACGAAGTTAAAGCTCTTTTTTTTCAAAACATCTTTCAAAAGATAAAACACTTTGTATACATCCGCACAAGGATCATTACAAAGCCAATTTACAAAGGTATTTTAAAACCACATACAAGCATTTCAAGGCAAGACAAATGATTCAAAACAAGTGAGCTAAGCAATTAAGAGCCCCTGGATAACCATGGATACAAAGGGGTGCTAATACCTTCCCTTTGTATAACCTACCCCTGAACCCAAAATCTCTTAAAGGTCTTTTTCTGTTTCTTTTATAAACTTTTCCTTAATTGGATAAAATAAAAGTCGGTGGCGACTCTCTGATTTTCAAAACTCAAAAACAAAAGAAGAGTCAGTTCGTATCTCTCACACGAGAGATAGAAAAAATCGAGGGCGACAAATGCAAATATAACTTTAAAACAATAAATGTTGGCAGTTTATTACTTCACCTTTATTAGCGTTAATGATTTCAAATTAGCTATAGTAGTGCCTCAAGTTTACTAAGCTCCAAGACCTAAGAATAACATTACCATTGAACTTTTCCAACTTATAGCCACCGTGTGATAACCTATTTTTACGGTGTAATGGACCTCCTAATTAAGAGATAGTTTTCCCAACTTAGCGGTTGCCACAACCTATTTAAGTTCTATTTGCCATCTCTCATTTATCTCGGTACTACTCAAAAAGTGTACTTTCTTCTAGTTTTTTCTTTCTTAGTTTCAAATTCTTAGATGTTTTCCATCTCACATATTTCCTCAAGCATGTGAAGTTTAAATTTTGGATGTTGAAAATGACAATTAAAAAAATAGGGGAGTCGATCTCTACGAGTAGCTTCGCGTTAGATCCATACACCCCCTTGAAGGGCTTATCTTTGATGGAAGAATGAGAAGTTGTGTAATATGACCATATTACTTCATGCCAATAACCCATTTTCTTTATTGAGCTTCCTCTAGATTCTGGGCAAGATAACCTTATTGATGGACTTAACTTCCTCATTTACTTAAGGATCTTCTATCAAAATTGGGGCCTCGTTGAACCTCATTATGTATTCTCATGATGATCCTTAGTGTCTCTGGTATACAATGAATAACTTGGTGGTAGATAGTTTTTGATGCTTGCTCGCTGAGAATTAATGGATTAATTTTCTTGATGTATTCTCGTAACACATGGTCATTTCTTTCACTGTTCTGGACATGATTTTACATTTAAATGAATCCATCGCCCCAATGATTTTCATTTGTGTGTTGATGGAAATGACGTGCTCCAAAGGATTGACCTTTGTATATAAGAGATAATAAATGCAACTTTAACTCCTTATCTTAAAGTTGAGTCAAACTCTTAGTGGGAGGATCTCTTCGGGATGATCTCGCCCATGTAGCATATCGTGCCAAAATAGTCAACATGACTTTAGGTTGGATCCACATCATCTACATTGGTTTTAGTATTCTCCATAGATCCATCGTGCTTTAGGATAATGGGTCGGGTCTTGTTGATACTAAGTGAGTTTGGACTAGGGATGGTCGTGGATAGTTTATTCACATAACCATTTATAATTCATATCTTACAACTAGATAGCAAAACCAATTGTTATAACTAGATTTTATTTTCTTAAAAGGGTTATAAACCAGTTATATCCATAATCCATTTTATAAGTAATTTTAAATTTTTAAAATCGATTTTTATTTGATAACTAGTTTTAAACATAAAAATTTTGTTTTGAAAATTGCATTTAAATATTCAAAATCCATTAAATAAATTTTAAAATAAAATAATAAAACTTATTTATTTAATTATAAATATCAAATGATTGAAATTATTGTTTGAAAGATATTCATTAACCATTCAAACTTCAAAAACCAAATTCTCTCTCTCTCTCTCTCTCTCTCTCTCTCTCTCTCTCTCACTCACTCATAATGTAATCAAATATTATTTTAATTTTAAATATAATGTTAGTAATTATTTAATCATGTTAATGAGAGCTCAAGCTTGGAGATCAAAATACTAAAATCTATATTTGGAGGACAACATCTAATGTCAAGAGGCGTTTGGTGTAGTCAATGAAGATCTTTAATGAAGCATTATCTATGATGATTCTCCTGAAGTTATCTCAAGCATCATTAGATAATATAAGTGAAGTCACAAATGAAGTGCTAAGTTAATGTTAAATCTAACAAGGGATCCTAAATCTTTAGAGTTGTGAAAGACAAGACGTTTGAAAGCTCGCTTTGTCCGTGTCGAGTGATCTATGTATGTAACGATATATGATTAGCTGTTGAATTTACTTTGACGTTTGAAAGCTCGCTTTGTCCGTGTCGTGTTAAACTATGGATTAGAGACTAACTCTAATCAATTAGAATTTTTTTCACATTGGATAAACAATAAGCCCATTAGGTTTAGTCGATTATCATTTTTGTAACCATAATAATTGATTATTAGGGTTCTTAATCGATTAGTGATAGTGCTATTAAAAACCATCCTTTGTTGTACTACATAATCGATTATCTCTATGGCATAATCAATTATGAGCTTTAAAAGGCCCATGGATTCTTTCCATATTTGAGCCACACTTTATCCTATAAATAGAAGAATAATTTCTTATTTAATTCATACTAGAAAACATATTTCAAATACCATTTTCTCACTCTCCCCCGCCTCTCTCTCTCATTCTCTATTTACTTCTTCACTTTTGCCTTAGTTCTTTTGAGAGTGAATCTTTTATCTATGAGGTGTTTGGGTGTGGTGTGGGGGCATTTTTGTAATATCTCTCATCGTGGGAAATTTGTTTTGGTTATGAACTAAACCAATTGAATAGCTCTTGTTTGGTTGGTGAGGTGAACCTGGTAAAACATATGTTTGGTTGGGAGGTCTCCAAAGTTAAAACTCATGTTTGGTTCGTGAGTTTAGCTTGATATTAAAATCTCCTAGTTGGGTGAAGATTGTCCTAGTGGTAAAATCTCTTGGTTGAGAGATCTTCGTAGTTAAAAATCTCGTGTTTGGTTTGAAGAATATCCATTGTAAAACTTCAGTCTTTTTGTGAGAAGGCTCGTGGGAAAAACTTGTGAAAAGCTCATACAAAATCATAGTGGAACTCTCAAGAAGGAATTCTTGAAGAGAAGATGTAGGCCAAGTTGTTAGGTCAAACCTTTATAAATCACTAGTGATTTTATCTCTTCCCTTATTTCTTTACATTTCAGCCATTTATTTACTTCCGTTGTATTTCTTTCTTTCTACTCTGATTTCCACAACTTTTACCCCATTTTGTTTTACAAGCATATTTTAAACTCTGATTTTACAAACATATTTTATCAACTGTTGTGATCCAAGCAAATTGTTTGAGAATATCTCAAAGTTTATGATCTTTACTGATCAATTTCATGGATATGTCTGTAATGGACTTGTTTATTTTATTGTTTATACCAACTCTTGCATCCAACAATGTGTAGAGAAGGATACACCATAGTACATTTGGTGTTTCCTTTTTTAGAGAAAAGTTTATAAAGAATTCTTGATAGAAAGAGGTATACATTATTTTAATGCGAAAATAATTAGTAATCTTTGATTCAAACATTAAAATAATGAATTTATTTTTTGCTCATCTTAAGTAAATGTTACTCTAACCCAAAACAATTATGTTTTATGTGTTACTAGTAAGGAGGTGTAAATATAGCCAAACATGGGCATAATACACAAACCCCAAAGTAAAATATGTTGAATTGGGCTAAAACAATCATTTCGCACTAAAATCCAATCGATTAGAACATGTGAAAATTCAAAAATTCAAAATTTAGAGCTCACCAAAATGGCTAGTTGGGTGAGAAATAAATTCAATGATTATTTACAATGACTATATCTCAAATTTTAATGTTGCGAATCGATTGACACATCCTTCCAATCGATTAGGAAGAAGCTATATAGAGAGAGGTAACTTTATCATTATTCTAATCTCATCATTTTTTCACTCGTGCATTGCATTAGAAACATATTAGCTCTCTCATTCATCCATCATCACCTCAAAATGGCCTAAAATAACTCGTTCCTCCAAACCTTCAATCTCATACTTCTTTGAAGATTTCTCCTCTCAAGCTCAAGAAACTAACTTCAAACTCTACTACACTGATATACAACTATATGTCTCTCACTACTTGGATAAAGATCTCTTCAATAACCACTCCTTCGCCTGGTTGAAGAATTTTGTGTGCAACCTACCCTGAGTTAGTGAGAATGTTCTATGCTAATCACTCCTACAAAGATAACATCATTAACTCAGAAGTCAATAAACACCTCATCACCATGTCTCTAGAAGATTTTGCTCATGTGTGCAACCTACCCTTCATGGAATAATATTATGATCAACTAGATCTTTAAGGTAACTAATTTAATTTTGACATTCATGCCCACTCTCTTATCATTAATCCCTCTTCTGGAACTCCAACTCCCTTCAACGTTGGCCTCATTCTCCCAAACAACAAATTGATTCATTACACAATTAATCACGTACTTTTACCAAGGAAAGGTAACTTTAGCACCCTCCAAAAGCCAGATGTCCCTGCAGTTTGGTTTTTAAAAAACAAAATTGTGAAAAATTGGACTGATGTCGTACTTCACCACATGCTAGATAGCAAGAGGAAAAACATTACCTTAACCTATGCCAAACTAATCACCAAAATCCTATCCTACACCGGCTATGAGTTCGGAGAAGAAGAACCAGACTTTGTGCACACACAGTGGGAGAATATGAAACCTTGTTTTGCAGGTGATATACTTTTAACAAGGACAAGAACTTTTAATGATGACAACTAATGACAAGTCAAGCATAAGCGTTTAAGAGGATAAAGATGAAAACATAATTATTAGGGTTCGATGAACTTGACTATCTAATGATGGAAATCAAATAGAATACAACTCATACCTCGTCTTAAGTGAACTTAAGAAAGTGTATACAAAAGAAAGTATCCGACGAAGTCTTGAAGTGCAAGAATTCTATGCCTTGATTAGTCTGAGTGAAAACTTTGTAAAGCATTAGGGCGTTCTTGTAAAAAACAACATGGCTAAATCACTCACACACAAATATCTTTTCGAACTAATTTTTCTCAAGAAAATATTTTTAAAAATGTCTTGAAGTTGTGCCAGATGAGTTAGAAGTCGTCATAATAGCTTTGGAAAAAGTTTTGTTTTTTCCATTCGATTGGTACAACCTAATTGATTGGCTCAATTCAAAATTGATTCCTAAACTATTTAGAAAGGATCTTAATGATGTGCAATGGCTAGATATCTATTATTTCCTTTTTTAACTTATAATTAATTATTTTGAAGTGTCTAATCGATTGGCATTAGGTGCTAGTCGATTAAATTGTCTTAAAAAGCATTAAAATTAATTTCATTTTTAAGTCAACCTCTAGGCTATAAATATATATCCATTCCCTCATTTCAGATCATCCATAATCGTGTTATCGTGTTTTGACACTTTTCATTCTCACACACACTCAATATCTCTAAACTTTTCTTTTACTTTCTCTTACTAATATTTTAGCCCAAGTTCTTCTCCGAGAAAGTTTTTTGTGAGTGAGGATAAGTTCTAATTCTGGAAGGGTAGAATTGTAATATTCACCAAGAGATATTTTATTTACACCTTTGTTGAATACTATCCATTTAAGGATCTTTTATGGATTAGAGGTTAAACTTGTAAAAAGTTTTGGTTTGGGGAATGTGTGATCAAACCTTTGTTTATGTTCGAAGGCTTAGCCTGTGTTAAAAGATTTCATAGGTTCTTGGTTATCCTTTGGTAAAACCAAGTTTAGGTTAAATCTTAGACTGATATTAAAAGCTTAGATAAGGTTCGAGATTATCCCGGTATTAAAATCTCCCAGGTTATTGGCTAGCCCGTGATAAAATCAAGGTTTAAGGTTCGTGAGCTCACCCTGTGATAAAAGCTAGCAAAGTTTGCTTAGAAGCTTGAAGACTAAACACTCCAAGATTCTCTTGGAAAGAAGACTAACAACTTCAATCTACTGAATGGAAAGAAGATGAATGGAAAGAAGACTAACTGCTTCGATTTGCCGTTTGGAAGAAAAGACTCAAACCACTTTATTCCTAGTCTTATTGTTTGGTTGGAAGTTATCCATTTTCCTTGTATAAGGGGTTTGTAACACCCCATTTCTACCCGGCAATTATATCTAAAAATCAGAGTTTTAAAAATTTCTCAATAAACAAATGAGGCGTCACATAATCAAAACAAAACAAATCACCTCGTCGCATAAAGCGGATACATAGCACCTTTGAAACAGAATAACTTATTTTATTAAAACACAGCGGAATCACTTAAGAATGTATTCAATAAAATATCTTCAGTTAACTTATTATTTTGTCCAACCAAAATGAAACAATTAAATAGCAACATCATAAATAATGTAAATCTTTCCCCCCAGAGTGCTACGTATCAGAGCGACAACCAACTCGAGTAATGGCAACTAAATCTTCATACTTGAATACCTGCACGTTGCCAATATAAAGGCAACGACGAAACAAGAGAAAAGGGTGAGATATCAAATCATATAAGTGGGCGTATGATAAATTGCATGCTAGGATTCAGACATATAAAATCATCACATCACAAGTATCAATAGCTACTATACACATCATACTTCTACCGTTCATTAGTCTCACATACTTTTCATCACACAACAAATCATAATCATGTAAATAGTATCATCTAATAAATTTCACATATTCAAGTATGCACAAAATTCAATAGTATAATACTCAAAAGATTCAATACTATTATCCCAAATATATACACAATCCATCATTATCACATATCCACACATTTAACCAATTATGTATCAAAACATCATCAATTTCAATTATCACATCTCATGTACACATAACAATCACATAAATGCATATATTCAAACATCACATAACCTCAATGTGACTCAATGCAAGACATGTGACTCTATGCATGTGGTACCCAATATGGACCCAAAGTTCCACCGCTTCCGATTCATATAGAATCTAGCCACGCTTCAGATCCGGACAAGATCGAAGCCACCAAATGTAAACATATAGTTTACCGCTTTCCGAATTCACTCTAGAATTCAAGCCCGCTTGTGTTTCAAAGCAAATCCACCTGTGTTTCAAGGCACACCATGATATGAATGTATGTACAATATCACAAGTATATGCAATTAAGATCATCTCTACCATCTTAACTTTCTGCATATCACAATAATTCAACTCTATGAATTATCCACCAATTGTACACAACATTCGCAACACACACACATCATTAACATATAAGAGGCCAATTAATCAATTACGATTCACAAAATCCAATTAACACTAGTATCCATACTATCTCATATCAATTCACATTTACCACATATATATGAATATACACATTATCAAAACAACATCATTGGTATAACAATATATTATTCTCAACATAAATATTCGAGCCAAAAACACAATTACAGACAAATTCTCAAAATACTGTAATTTACCGATAAACCGAATAAGTCATCCAAGTCCAAACATAATCTGATTAAATAGACTCATCACAATTAATTCAATTATTAGTTTAACCAATTAATATCAAACTATACTAATTTAATTCACTTTTATTTCTACTCCATTTCCAATTTCTAGCATTCTATTGCTTAAGACCATTTTTATTAAAAAGAATATCGCGCTAGCTTTCTAACGCCATGAACGGAGACTCAAACGGAGTTATGGTTCTAAAGATATGAATTGTTAAAGTTTCAACGAAAAAGCAAACACCGACATCATACACTAACAACTCTAAACATGTCAAAATTACACTAAACAAATAAAAGTATGACTCTTAATAACCCAAAACAACTCTGACAACTTATTGTCAACTCTAACAACTCTATTGACAACTCTAACAACTCTATTGACAATTCTATTAAATTATTATAATTTATTTATAAAGAATATTTAAATCAAACACAATTTCGGTCGATTCGTAAAATATCACAATTTCAACAAAATAACACCACCACGTTAATCTACTAATTAAACTTAGCTACTACGTCAATTTTCATCAAATTCCGGACAACTAAATAAACCGCTTAATTCGACTATTTCCATCAAACGAGATTGTTTTGTATTTTATTAGTTCTATATTGACTACTATTATACAGTTCCTACTTTTCTAATATATATCAATCTAAAACCATACTTCATTTCCTTGTATTACTTCCATTTTCATATTTAAGTAACAGCAAGCTTATGAAATGAAACAAGGCACGAACATAACATGTGAAACAGAAAAGGAATAAGTTACAGCACAGTATAAAGAAATGGCAATGAAACAAAAGGAAAATAGGTTCTCCACACACAAGCAACCCGTCTTGGGCTCTCTTGCCGACGACCGCCAATAACCAAAAATAAAAATGAAGGAACAATGGAAGCATTAGCTTGAGACGGCCTTCTAAAAAAACAGGGATTCGTTCATTTCGGTTTCCATTCTAGATTTTCATATAACGAAGTTACAACACATAATCATTTTTGGACAACAATTTATGAACACAGCAACTTGGATTCAATCGATTTTATAGTAAAATTCTACTTCAAACAATCAATTAACACAAACAATTGCAACAACCTAAATCCCTAAATCCTCATACAAAGTTTCATAAGCCCCATTATAGGAAGAGAGTCTCACCCTTACCTTATCAATGGAAGCAACTCAATGGGTCTATAATTGCATCTTTACTTGCCACCATGGATGAAAAATCTTCAAGCTTCTTCTTCTTCTCCATAGTCTTGCCTCTTTCTCCTCTATTCTTGTTTCTTCATTATGACAACTCCCCCTTTCCAAAATCTCTAAACCCTAATATAAAACCAATTGGACTTAGTGTTTAAATCCTCTCTTTATTTAATATCTTCCAAAATCAATTTAGGCCCAATAAGAGATATAACTCAAATAATCAATTATATCACTTATAATAATAATTTCTTCAATATAATAATTCCGACTTATAAATAATATTATTCTTAATATTATTTCCCGACTATCCCACTTCAATTTATATAATTCCAAATACGCCCTTAAATAACACCGACAATCCAAATTCGACTAAATCAAATATTTAAATCCTTCAATAATTTAATTAAATGCGGGGTGTTACAGGGTTCATGAGTATTACCTACTAAAAGCTCTCAAAGTTTATTGGATACACTCAAGATCAATTCTTGGGGAGGGGAGTATGTATTTTTCTTGTTTGACCAAACCCCTTCAATTCTCAGTGTTCTCTCTTTCCCTAAACTCTTTACTTTCTGCAATTTATATTCTGCAATTTATTTTCCCACTACTTAATAAAATAAAGCTACTTTCAAAAATGATTTTAACTTTGAGGTTAACCCGCAAAGTTTTTTAAAACTATGTTTTTCTAAATCACACAATTCGCGCACCCTCTTGTGTGTTAAGTCACATGTCCAACATTTTATTTGAACACCATTTTTAAAACCCACACAATCCAACCCCCATCTTCTGTTTGGAGACACTTTTCCTACGGAAGGTGAGTAATCAGAATTAGATTGAGTATAGCCAAAGTCAAGGAGCGTAGAATTAAGTTTATGGTTCCCTTGCCCGCTAACTTTCTTTAATCTTGAGTGGTATGTATAGGCTGATGGATCTGAGTGGTAGGCGTGCTATTTGTAGGAGGGGAAATAGGGTAAGGAAATATCTTTTTGAAGAAAACAATATCTCTAGAGATGAAAAGATTTTTAGCTTGTAAGTCAAACTAAACATGACCTTTAACCCATATTTATGACCAAGAAATCTTGGTCATAAATATGGGTTATGTCATGAATTCTGGCTTAATGCCTTTCTCATTGCATTTGATACTATATATAATAGTGTCGGTAATTACAATTCATAATGACTAATTACAACTCATAATAACTAATTACAACTTATAATCGCTAATTTCCTATTCTATGAATGTAAATTATTCATAATAAATGTGTTTGATTATTTCCTAATTAACATCCCCCCTCAAATTGATGCGGCTGGTCAAGGAGCATCAATTTGCTAACAAGAAACTGATGTCGTGGGCGTGGAACAGCCTTGGTAAGAATATCTGCAAGTTGCAACTGAGTACTGACATGAAGAAGTGATATTATTCGATTATCGTAGGCGTCACGTATTGAATGACAATCAACTTCGATATGTTTAGTGCGCTCATGAAAAACAGGATTTGCAACAATTTGAATGGCACTTGTATTGTCAGCATAAAGTGAAGTTGCCTCTGTTTGGGGAAATCCAAGTTCAGCCAAAAGACCACGAAGCCAAAGTATTTCTGAACAAGCAGCAGACATGGCACGATACTTGGATTCAGTAGAAGACTTAGAAACTCTTGCTTGCTTCTTACTTTTCCAAGAGATCAATGAAGAACCAAGAAACATGCACCAACCAGTAACAGATCGACGAGTATCGGGACACCCTGCCCAATCAGCATCACTATAAGCACTCAACTGAAGAGAAATTCCAACGGAAAAGAATAATCCGCGGTGAGAGGTTCCCTTTAAGTAGCAAATTATACGACGAACCGCAGCCAAGTGAAGATGACGAGGAGAATGCATGAATTGACTTACTTGTTGAACAGCAAAAGATATGTCAGGGCGAGTAATAGTCAAGTAGTTGAGGCTGCCCACAAGTTGTCGATACAATAAGGGATCAGGCAAAAGATCACCATCATCACGATGATATTTAACATTAACCTCAAGAGGAGTATCTACCGGATTAGCCGATTCGAGACCGACCATAGAAATCAAATCTGTAGCATACTTGTGTTGATGGAGAAAGATGCCCTTGGATGTAGAATGAACCTCAAGACCAAGAAAATAATGTAGATTACCCAAGTCTTTCATGTGAAATGAGGCTTGTAACTGTTGCTTAAGTCGCTGAATGGAAGCATGATCCGAACCAGTAATAACCATATCATCAACATACAAAAGAAGTAGAACAATACCCGTAGATGTGCTATGAATAAATAAAGATGAATCATACTGACTCTGAATAAAGGAGAATCCAAGTAGAGTGGAGCGGAATTTCTCGTACCATGCTCTAGGTGCCTGTTTCAAACCATATAAGGAGCGTTTGAGCTTACACACGCCTTTAGATGACGAGAATAAGCCTTGAGGTGGAGTCATATAAATATCTTCTCTCAGGTCACCATGAAGAAAAGCATTCTTCACATCCATTTGATGAAGAGTCCAACCACTAGAAGCAGCTATAGAGATGATCGTGCGGACAGTTGTCATTTTGGCAACCGGTGCAAATGTCTCATCATAATCAATTCCATATTCCTGCTTGTTTCCTAACGCAACCAAACGAGCCTTGTAACGATTGAGGGAACCATCAGAATTTAATTTCACATAATACACCCATTTGCAACCTATAGGTTTTACATCGGGAGGGCAAGAGACAATATCCCATGTGAAATTCTCTTGAAGAGCTTGAAGCTCTTCATTCATTGCTTTTATCCATCGCACATCCTTAACAGCCTGTGAGTAACAAGTAGGAATAGATATGCTAGAGAGTGTGGCAGTCAGAGAAGTATGTGAGGAATCATACCTGTCTGGTGAATATCTATCAGGTGCACGAGATATTCGACCAGAACTTCGTGGTTCAACCAGTACAGGATCAAGTGGCGGTTCAGCGTCGGGAAGGGCCGTGGGAACCTGCTGTCTGTGTTTTCTGACATATACATGACCTGGTTTATAACGTTCTATAGATTGAGGAATAATAGAAAACTTAGGAAGAGTAACAATATCATTAATGGCAGGAGAAACACAGGGAAACATAAACTGATTATCAAAAAATGTCACATTTCTAGAAATGCGAAAACGATGGTTAGTGACATCATAACACACAAATCCCTTATGAGAGTGACTATATCCCATAAATGCACATTGAACTGATTGTGCTCCAAGCTTATGCCTTTCAAAAGCAGGTAAGTGAACAAAACACACACACCCAAAAGTATGTAAAGAACTATAATCAGGATGAATTTTAAAAAGACAAAAGAAAGGAGAATCAAGTTCAATAACCGTAGAAGGAAGACGATTGATCAAGAAGACAGCTGTGGAAAGAGCTTCTACCCAAAATCGGGAAGGTACTGAAGCTTGGAGAAGCAATGTGCGTGTAACATCAAGCAAATGACGATTCTTACGTTCTGCAATACCATTTTGTTGAGGGGTATTGGGACAAGATCGTTGCGACAAGATGCCTTTTTGTTGAAGGTATTCCTGAAACTTATGAGACATGTACTCACCACCAGAGTCAGAGCGAAAAATTTTAACACTTGCTTGAAATTGAGTTTCAACATATGTTAAAAATTTCTTAAACACAGAAAACACTTCAGATTTAGACCGAAGGAAATATAACCAAACAAAACGACTATAATCATCAATAAATGTGACAAAATATTTATAGTGAGAATGAGAAACTACAGGAGACATACCCCATACATCACTATGAATCATTTCAAAACAAGTGGAAGCACGATAAGCACCAGACGGAAAAGGAAGTGTTTTACTCTTAGCCAATTTGCAAACAGAACATGAAATAGAGGCATTAGAAACATTTTTATTTCCCAACAAACCATTTTTAAATAAATGGGACAAAACAACAGAGTTTGGATGACCTAATTTTCTATGCCAATCCTCATAAGAGTTCAAAACATTATTACAAGCAAGAGATATATGATTAGAAATAAACTGAAGTGGAAACAATCTTCCCACTTTAGGCCCCGTCACGATCACTTTCCCCGACACCTGTTCCTGCACAAGACAACCATCACGAGAAAAGTTAACATCATAATTTTTATCTACCAATTGACCAACAGATAATAAATTAGACGCAAGTCCAGGTGATACAAGCACGTCCCGAAAATCAGAGTTTATGTCGCCAATATCCGTAATAGATAAAGTATTACCATCAGCTATTTGAATTTTCTGATTACCATGATAAGAGTGTAAATTGTTCAAATACTCTAAAGAACCTGTCATGTGATTGGATGCACCCGAATCAAGAAACCATGGGCGAGAAACATTAGAAGACTTACCCTGAATTCCCAAGGCCGAGAGAGCAGAAAGTACCATTTGTTGAATCAATTCAGGTTGTATAGCACCATTGTTTGATGCCCCATTAGTGGAAGGACCAACCGCATGATTTGTAGTTGCATGGAATGCCTGTACTGAACGTTGTGTTGGTCGTGGAGGACGTGTGGGACACTCAGAGATAATATGACCCTGTTGCTTGCAGTAATTACAAAACTTCTTATTGCAGCTACGAGCAATATAACCAAATTGTTTGCAAGAGAAGCACTGAACCTGTTTCATATCACGATTTTTACCTTTACTGTGAGCAGCATATGCAACCGTCACGGGCTCGGAAATGGTAGCATCATGAGACATGGCTCCTTGAGTAATAAGACGTTGTTCCTCCCTTAGAAGTTCTCCAACACATGTATCTAAAGAAGGAACAGGATTCCTATTCAGCAAGGCACCTCTGACAACCTCATATTCTGGACGTAATTTCATGAGAAATTGATCTCGACCACTTGTGTTATAAACCTCTTGAACAACCGCAAGAGAGGTCTTGGGAACATTAGCATGTATAATAGCAGAGTGTTCTGCCCAGAGATTTAAAAAACCAAAATAGTATTCTTGAATAGACAAATCACCTTATTTGTAGTTGGCTATTTCTAACTCCAACTGAAAACGTTTTGCCGAATTGTCCTGGTTGTAAATGCGCTTTAGATAATTCCACATTTCTTGAGCAGTTGAAAAAGAGCGTAAGTTATTGATCATGTGAGGATCAATACTGTTGAGAATCCAAGTGATGATTTGAGCATCTTTAGTTTCCCACGCATCTAAATCAGTTTTCTCCGTCGGTGCCTTAGAAACATCATCTAAATGACTCCATAATCCCTTTCCTTTAACATACATCTTGAACTGAAATTCCCATGCAGAATAATTCTTGCCGGTAAAACGGACACAAAAATTCTTTTCATTTTCCATTGCCATTAGATATAACCCCTTTGTATTGATAAATAAACAGGATAAATCCAAATCCTGTGCACGTGCAACCAATTTATTTAATAATAACAATTAAATAAATAGTAAAACAATGGTAAGCAAACCAGAAAACCACGCAGTAGCTAAGCCAGGAAACCACACAGTAGCTAACGAGCGGTGAAGAAACACCCACGATCTAGAAATCGCCAACAATTCGACAATGAAACCACAATCACCGAACGGAATCACCCAGACCAACGATCACCAAGCGGAATCGCCGAGAATACGAAACGGAATCGCAAAGCACAATATGTTAGCAGCACCAAATGATTAACTATCACCGATGCGGTAAACACGGAATCAAGATCACGAAGCAACAACAATGAAGAAATCACGAAACGACAATTGAAAGATTTCAATTGAGAAACGCGATTTCGAGAAATACAAACAAGAAACACGATTTCAAGAGCGACCCAGTGGGGTGTCGCTATTCAGCCAAGAGAACAAGGAGTTACAGGTTAGATCGAACCCTTCTGATACCATGTCATGAATTCTGGCTTAATGCCTTTCTCATTGCATTTGATACTATATATAATAGTGTCGGTAATTACAATTCATAATGACTAATTACAACTCATAATAACTAATTACAACTTATAATCGCTAATTTCCTATTCTATGAATGTAAATTATTCACAATAAATGTGTTTGATTATTTCCTGATTAACAGGTTAAAGGTCATGTTTAGTTTGACTTACAAGCTAAAAATCTTTTCATCTCTAGAGATATTGTTTTCCTACTTTCAAAAATGATTTTAACTTTGAGGTTAACCCGCAAAGTTTTTTAAAACTATGTTTTTCTAAATCACACAATTCGCGCACCCTCTTGTGTGTTAAGTCACATGTCCAACATTTTATTTGAACACCAGTTTTAAAACCCACACAATCCAACCCCGATCTTCTGTTTGGAGACACTTTTCCCACGGAAGGTGAGTAATCAGAATTAGATTGAGTATAGCCAAAGTCAAGGAGCGTAGAATTAAGTTTATGGTTCCCTTGCCCGCTAACTTTCTTTAATCTTGAGTGGTATGTATAGGCTGATGGATCTGAGTGGTAGGCGTGCTATTTGTAGGAGGGGAAATACTTTTATAATCAAATTTAGTTCTACCATGTTTAAAAGTAGCAACAAACACTAAGCAACTAAAAATTTTATGATTAATTTGTTATGCATGATCAAATAGGGAGATTTTTGTTTTAAGAACTTTGAAGGAGTCTATTTATTAAATAAAAATAGCATGAGAGAGAGCATGGGCCCACAAAAATTAGGGAGATGAGATGAAAAAGAATGGTTCTAGAAACACCCAAAAGATGTTGATGTTTTCTCTCAACAATGCCATTTTATTGAGAGGTGTCAAAACAAGAAGTTTGATGATGAATCCCTTATTTCAAGTAAAAATATTTTAATATGAATTCATGATCATTATTTGTTCATATTGTTTTGACAGTTTTATGAAATTGAGTTTGAAAGATAGTGATAAAGGATTTTACAAGATTAGAATTTTTAGATTTATATTTCATAAGGTAGATCCAACAAAATCTATTTTGATAAACTACCATACTTAAGAAATATTTGTGTCCAAGCATGGAAGGAATCGAGTAAGGACTCAAAATATCCATGTAGACTAAATCAAAACAATGAGCAACATGAGTTGTACTAGAAGAAAATGGTAATCTTTTATGTTTATCTAAGACACGAGAATCACAAATAATAATATGTTTGGATGAAATATTTAAGAGAAATATTTATTGATATATGAGGTAGTTAGACAAGAGGGATGTCCCAGACGAAAAATGCCACACTTTGCAATTTTGAATACAATTGATCTTATAATTATAAAAGGAACTATTGTTATGGGGAACAAGAGAATATGAAAAAAATGAGGTGGTAAAGACCTTGACGAAGACTAGCCACTGGGTAAGGTTCCCCTGTATATTACATGATATGGAATTGAATTTAACAGTGCAATTAAGGATCTTAATTAATCTAGAAACGAGTATAAGGTTGGTAAAAAATTTGGGAATGAATAAAATATTATGAAGGTAAAAATCTTTATTAAAAACAACAATGTTTTATTTGTTAGTATTGATAGTGGCCCAATTGAGGAGCTTAATAGTTATGGAAGAGATAATATGAATGTTCTGAAAGAGGGATACACAATGACACACATGATTTGTCGCTTGTGTGTTAATAATCCAAGCTTTAGTGCTATCTAGAATAGAGGGAGGTGGAAGAATACCCGATGGATGATTAATGGTAGTCTCGACGAGCTGAATGTGAGGTTAGTTCAAAGCAAAGGTTTGTTGGAGAAGCTGCAATAGTGCTTTATGTTGATTAGGCGTGAAAGGAGAAACTCCTAAGCTTTATAGGTTATCATCAGCATCGTCGTGTTGGAGTTCATCTGGATTTTCATTAAAGGAAGTAACTTGATTGATGCCATACTTCTTGAAATAAGGGGGGAATCCATGCTTTTTTATTCAAACTTCTATCGTATACATGGGTTTGGTATAATAACTGAAAACCTTTATGCCTCTACCATGATCATAAGAAGGAAATTTTTTGTAGGAATCTGAAGGAAATTTTTTTGATTAGGTTATATTCTTCAATAAAAAAATCTTCGAATGGACGCTCTTGCTGAATGACCAAGGAAAACACTTTGTTGATATGAGGAATAAGGTTCATAAGAATTGTCTAGGAATGAACCAGAGCATATTGCTCATTGGGGCCCTTGAAAAACCTGATTACATAGACAATATCTCTGTAATTTTTATAGTGGGGATGAGGTTACACAGACAACTAGGGATAGGTAAAAAAATTTCTATCTCTTCATAAAGTTTCTTAAGGGTTATATAGAATAATTTATGGGATACAAACAACTAAGGACCAGTGAGAAATTTCCCATTTCTTGCCAAAGTTTCTTGAGGGTTGTATAGAACTGGGTTATTGTTTGATCTCCTTGTTTGGATGAATATCTCTTCTTGGAAATATGAAACACTAAAAGCATCTTCTTGATGATAACAATCACTTAGCTTAGTCCAAATATCGTGAGTTGTGTCCACCCAAAGGACACTTTGAGCAATCTCGTCCTCAATGGAGTTAGTGAGCCAAGACTTCACCATAATAGTATTATGTATGCCCCAAGAAAGAGAAAGAATATATGTTTCATGAGGACGATGGATGGTTCCGTCAAGAAATTCTAGCTTGTTTTTGGAGCGCAGAGCAATAACAACGAAGCGAAACCAAGAATTATAGTTGAATTTATTTAATGGTGCAGTGACGATTGCAAGCCCACATTTGTCAGTGGGATGCATAAAGTAGGGATCGAGCATATCTTGTTGGTAGTTACTGGTTGTTGCATGTTGAAGAACTGTGTTGGTGGAGTTTTGTGAGGTGGAGGACAAAAATGATGGTATGGTAGTCGTGGGTTATAGTATGGTGGTTGTTCTAGAGTATGCCATGACCGATGAGAAGAGAGAGTATGCGAAGAAGAAAGAAACATAAATTTAAAGAAGAAGAAGTTTTCAGGGCGGGCTGAGGAAGAAAGAGAAAAATGAAAGTAAGAAATGAATTGCATAAAGGTTTTTCCATGAGGATAATGAGGAGTGATATGATGCAATCTTATGAGGGAAATAGGATTTAAGCACATCGATATTTTATGAGAAAGAGATAAGATTTGAGATGTGTTGTGATAATGTTGTTTTGAGTGATATCTTGCACTATCAATAAGAAATGGACACACGTGGAACTTGTGTGTTTGAAAAAAATCAATAAGAAATGATCAGAGTGAAATCTTGAGATTGTAAATCGAAGAGAAATTGTGATAACGGTCTAATAGGAGAGAAAGAACTGTAAAAAATATGTGAAAATATAAAAAGAGAATTATTGAATTTTTTATATACTATATTAACTTTTGTTCAATAAACTTATTAAAATTGACATTATTATAAAGAGAGATAATGCAGAAAACTAATAACCAAAAAGAGAAAATAATATCACCAACTTAAAATTTATTATTAACCTACCCAATATATACACACTCATATGGTTATAACTAAAATATAAAAATAGAGGAAATTAATTATAAAAATTTATCAGCATAACTAGCAACAACAATGATGTTATTATTTTAGTTTTTTTAGGTACATATTTTATAGTATTTTAAATTGGAATAAAAGTGAAAGATAAAAATGCATGCAAAAATAAAATCTTACTCAGCACACAGCACTAACCAGACACAAACATTTCAAAATTCCAAATCAACCTTTGTTTTTTTCCTATGTCTCTTTTACTTTTCTCTTTTTGCTTTGAATATTTCTTATGTCTATGAACCTTTCTTTGTTCATGGCTTCCAATAACACCACCATTCTCGATCCTTTTCATCCCTCCGGCGATCATTCCCTTACTCTAGAGACACAGAAACATCGAAATTCAAACATCGCCATTGCTCTTCGCCGCAGAAGTACGCATAAGAAATATTCCGGTAGAAGTTCCCCTGTGAATTTCAGACAAGGTTTAGAGAAAAATAAGGTTTCTGCTAGGAAACTCGCAGCTGGTTTGTGGCAGTTGCGGTTTGTTGAGGTCTCTCGTGATTGCGGCAATGTTTTCGGAGATGCATCATTTCGATCTTCAAAGACTAAGGTATGCGTTAATGTCAATGTGGTTCTTTTCTTTTTTGTCTCTCATTCCAACAATTGTTATAAATTGAGGTTCATGTACTCTGACACAGACACCAGACACAGATACCAGACACGACACTATCTATCGATCATTTCAATAGTCATTGATAAATAACTAATTAGATGTGTTGGTATGTTGTCCTAATTAGCTTGAAGTCTTTAAGCCATTGATCAAATCTTCAAGAGAAAGAGAAACAAAATGGAACCATTTGTTTAATAAAGGATCCAATGAGTCCACAATAGTTCATTGGAGGAAGCTTCTAGAAGACAGAAAATTAGTTGATGATCAACGCGACTCGATCGTCACCGTTCTTCTCGAAGAACTCCTTCGATCACAAAGAATGGTTAGAAAACTTAAAGCTGAAAAGATTTCCTCTAAGAAAAAATTCAGACAGTTTTTGCAAAATCTCGAACACGAAAAAGTGTTATGGAAATGCAAAGAACAGAAGATGATTGAAAAAATGTTAGATGAGTTAGAGGGAAAGTTGGCAAGGGAGAGAAGAAGAAGAGAAAGGATGGAGATTTTGAATGCCAAATTGTTGCAGGAATTGGACAAGGCAAAAGAAAGCGCTGATCGGTTAAGAAAAAACTACGAAAAGGAAAAGAGAAAAAGAGAATTAGCAGAAAAAGTGTGTGAAGAAATGAACCATCAAATAGAAGAAGACAAAGGTGAGATTGAGAAGCTAATGAGGGAAGCAATGAAAATTTACAAGGAAGTTGAAGAAGAGAGGGAGATGACGAAAATGATCGAGCTATGGCGCGAAGAACGCGTGCAAATGAAGCTAGACGACGCGAAAAATCTAGTCGAAGAGAAGTATAATCAAATGGTAGAGTTGATTGCTTATTTACAAAGGTTTCTAAGATCAAAAGGAAATGAAGTTAGCAATGAGGAGATAGAGGATGCTCGGTTGATCGAACGAGCGGTTCAATCGGTAAACATTCGACGAATTCTAGAACTTTCATATGATTTCTCAAAATCAGATAATGTATTTCCAATGTATGAGGAATGTAGTGAAGAAACTGGTATGTTATGTTCTGATCCTGCCTCTAATCAACTAAGGTCGTGCCGCAACGACGAAAAAACAATTTCTATTGAAGGTAGCTTCAGAAACTCAAGAGATAGCAATAATCCTCACATAACTCGTGGGATGAAAGGATGCATAGAATGGCCAAAAGGTATTAAAACTAATTCCAAAGTTATTAATCCTTTGGAAGAAAAAGTGAGAAGCCAGAAATCTCAGTTGCAACACATTCTTAAGCCAAAGGCTTTTTAAATCACTACTGATAAAAAAAAAATATTCAGTTAAGATTCATATTCAAATTCTTTTGAATGATTTGTTCTTTGGTAAAGATCTTAGAAACATAATGGAGACAACTCCATGGATTTTGTTTTTTCATTGTTGGATTAGTTTTGGTTACATTGTGTGCAAAACAATGTAATTTTGATCATATTTTGAAAAAGTTGAGTACAATTTTTTTGGATGTATATTGCATATTTTGTTTTCTCTAGAGATTGTTTTTCACTCATAATATAACTAATTTATGAAACTAATTATGCATGGTAGTTGCTTGAAAGCAAGAAGTTCTTTTTAATAGCATCACCATTCACCAAGGAGATGTCAAAGGACAAATGCTTTTACTTTTTTTTAGCTTCTTGTTGAAAATTAATAAGAATTGTCCACATATCTAAACACAAAATAGTTATAACAGATGAGCAACTTAATAGAATATCTTTGAAAGAATTGTAAGAGTATTCTTAGAAAACCACTTATAATAAAATGTATTTTGTTTTAGATCAATCTGTCTCTCTTTTTTCCTAAGTATTTATCATCTTTTATAGTCCTCGCTATCTTGACCTAATGAGCTTCTTTGTGGATATTCAAGCTCATTAAGTTTTAACTAAAATATTCACACAACTGGTTCGTACAAGAGAGAGGAGTTGAGCACGCACCACTTATGCACTCATCCACGCAGAAGCGTGGAGTTCAGTGCATACAACTTACATACAACTTACGTTACTTGTTCATAGAGAAGTATGAAGTTGAGCACGTGTAGCTTATGTCACTCGGTCGTTCAAGGTGCACAACATGTCATAGAAACTCTTAGGAGTAGAGTTGTTAAAATGGGCTCGACCCACAAACCCTATATTTTATCGTGGGTCGGGTCGCAAAAAATCTTTAAAAAACACATCCTTATCTTTTTGGGACAGCCCTGTTTACGGTGATTTCCGGTAAACAACCGCTAGTCTTCCAAACTATAATAAATATGATTTGGTTACTTGCAGGATCGACTAGATTGATCCTAGGACACATAGTCAAGAAGATTGTTATCAATGTTCATTTGAATCATATTCGTAATTTGTCCTCTTCGATGAGTATTGTTCGATTCAAGAATCTTGGTAATTGCTTCGTTATATGTAATTATAACTTCAATCAAGAAAGATAAATAACATAACATATGAAACTTAAAGATTTTTAAAACATAAAGAATCTTAAACTGCAGAAATGTTAAAGGTTTTAAAAGTAAATGATCATGAAAGTAAATTCGAAAGTAAAATAAAGATACAGGAATGTAAATGACAAGAAATAAACGAAATGCAGTAATTCAGAAATGTATTCGAAAATAAAATACAATACACATGTATTAAAATGGTGGTGTCATACGTACATTTTCTCAGCGAACTCTTTCTCGTAACACTTGATACTTGAGTAAATATGTGAGTGATTTGTACAAAATGAACACACGGAATCCTAACATAAAGACCCCTATTTATACTAGTTTCGACCTTAACGGTCCTACACTAATCTGCTGCCACGTTTCTCATCAGAACTTCCAGCGAAGCCATCTGTATTTGAACGGTTACGAAACCGTCTTCGAATTTCAAATCTTCCCGCCTGAGTCCGTCTTCGACGCGTGGCAGTGTATTTAAACAAACACTACTAAAAAAAACACGCTAAGTAGTAATACTTGAATATATACTTTATAAATTTTGTCTAAGTCCCGAAGACATATGCTTTCATTAGTCTTTCAGTGTCCACTATCTTCAATGAACTTAGAAGTCTTTATTTTCGAAGCATGACCATCAGTAGCCATTCTTTCACTTTTTAAGGGATGGCCATCAGTAACCATCTTTCCTTCGATTCTCAACTCCTTCGAAGGACAAACAATATAAAACGAAATCTTCAGCTAACAAATTGCCCCCAATAAATGCCTGTTTCGAGAATCAACAGAAATAGGCGTTTCTTGTCATTATAAGATTTCGTTTTTATGATCTTTGAAAGTTCCAAGACTGCTGACTAACGTCATAATCACTGATAACACTGTTTCCGAAACGTCTTGTCATTTTCAAAGATGTCTTCTCATGACTTACATTCCCACGTTTTAACCTTACTTACTGATCATTATTCCTATATACTAGGAGTAAGGCTAACTTATTCAACCGCCGTTGGATTAAATCACCAGCCGCCACGTGTCTCTCGGGTTTTACCCAAAAGATTTAAAAAGGGTTTCCGTTAAACCTTTAAATACTTGATCTTGTGCCTCTATACCGCCTTTCATTCATCTTCTTCACCGAAAAATTGAAACATCTTCACTCTTTTTAGAATCTTGTCCTTTTAATCAAAAATTTCTCCATGGCTTCATCTTCAAATGTTCTTCAACCCGCTTTGAAGCTCCAATCAACAACACGTTCTGGGGAATGAGAGTTCGTTCCAAACCCTAACACTGAAGAAATACGCGCAATCTACGCTTCCCAGGTAATCATACCTTTTGATCTTTCTGGAAAAACTCTTGCTTTTATGGGTCCGTTACCGAGTGAAAGTATCCAATATGTGAACAAATTCTTCCCTGCTTATTACAAGACTAGACCATTAGTTAGCAAAGTTAGGATAGATGAAGACGGTCTTTCTCCTTTAGGCAAATCTGCTAATGTAGAGAAAACTTCAACTGCAACCCCTTTAGCTTTAGCCAAGATTAGGTTAAACTATATGACCAATTCTGTAAAAGTGTTTAGGTCATTTCCTTTAGCCAAAGATCCTGATTTGTATTATGCTTGGCTAGAAAAGGTAGAGAAACAAAAAGGATCCTTTTGGAAATCGTTAGGGATATACGATTTGATCCAACTATCAAAAACAGGTTTAGAATACAACCAACCCATGTTAGTAGCAGCGGTTCATTTCTGGGATGCTTCTCACAATACCTTCCATCTCCCATGTGGAATGGTTACCCCCACGCTTTTTGATGTGGCTGCTATTACGGGACTTCGACCAACTGGCGAAACCTTTGATCCCAATGACATGGATAATGACACTATAGGTTTCAACGATTCGCAAGTTACTTACACGGCATTCATCCAGAGACACCATATTACCACCAAAGCGACAGTATCTGACGAAGAGCATATTGCTTTTCTAGCATTATGGCTCTCACGGTGCGCCTTCTGCTCAAGATCTATCCAGGTTGCAAAGAGGTACCTTTGCATGGCTAATCAGTTGCATGCTGGTAGAAAACTCAACCTCAGCCAACTACTTCTAGGGTCTCTTTACGAAAACCTTAGCGAAGCTGCGAATCTTACCAAGAATTTCAAATCTGGCAATTTACTTTATGCTGGTCCTTTTTGGTTATTGCAACTGTGGCTCAATGCCACATTCGAAACTTATCTTCCTTTTCGAGGAGATGTCAATGAGGAAGATAGCACAATAAAAAATCGAACTATAGAAGGGACCAGGTTAGCTTACCTTACTCCAAAAGAGGAAATGGGAAAGCTTCATGAACATTTCTTGGCGTATTCAATGATGTTTGCTCGGCGTGATCAGTTCGATCCTTCCATGGCCCCATTTGTACACAGAATAATAGGTCCTGAATGGTTTACTCGAAAATTTCCACCAACATCTCAAGATCAGCAAACTGAATCCATGGAAATTTGGAAAGCCTTCTTGACTCCAAGATTATTTTCCCACCGTCTTCGACCATCAAAGGGTCAATGTTTCCTCATATGTTATCAACCAAATTTGGTCTCGAGGCAGTTTGGGCTAACTCAAATAACACCTAAGTGCTTATATGAGAAAAGGAACCATATGTGTTTCCACACTTTGTATTTGACTGAAGAAGAATGTGAACGAAAAATCAACAAATATACTGGCGTCGCCAACCTTTCTCCTATTCCTTTCGAACCTTCTTTTTACTCTACACCAGATTTCCATCAATGGTGGACAGAGTATTATAGCTCTCAAATTTTTGATGCTGATAACCTTGCTCAAGAACTAACCGCAGCTTTCACTGATGTGCAGGAGAACTTCAAAAAAGGTACTTCAACTCATATTAAAGAAATCCAAGCTTTTCAAAAATTCTTTGAAACTATCTATAGGCCTGATGATCTTAGTCGGACCGTTTGTGAGGCTGCAGTTACTTTGCGCGAAAAGTTTTCCGCCAAACTGAGTAAGTTGAAATTGCCCTCGTATGTTCGACCAGAACTACGTTATGAAGTGGCTTTCAAACTTCATCCTCCAAAATTCCCTTCACTACCAAGTGCTGATTTTGGTGTGGCTCTAAGTCCTCCTTTCCCAGACTGGTTCGTGTGCGGGAATGCTCTCAAAATTCTTCAAGAGAGTGCCAAAAAACGCGCTGAACAAGTGGTTCCGACTAAGCATACCTTGGATACTTTCAAAGGACATCTTCATATAGATCTTAAACACGTTCGTGTCCTGACTCCAATACCTGAAGGTTTGGATTAAGGCAATCTTTTTCGGCTGACTTTTCTTTTCTTTTACTGATATACTGATTTCAGTCTCAACTACTGCTGTTGCACGAAGGAAGAAGATTAAAGAAGCTTCTGCTCCAAAAGAGTCTGAGACATCTAAAAGCGACAAACCAAACGAGAGTGATTCGATCGTCACGGATAAGAATCCCACGGTAAATACTTATCTCATACTCTAAATCTTGTACAATTCTGTGATTGGTACTCATCTTTCTCATCTTTCACTTGCCAGAGCTCGAAACCCCCAACGGGTTCGAAGCGTAAAGCTTCTTCGACCAATGCCTCAGATGGTGAAGACAAATCTCCTCCTCAAACTAGACAAGGACATAAAAAGAAACACAAAGCTGTTACCCCTTCAAGAAAAGGGAAAAAAGCAAGTCCCTCCAAAGCTGCTTCTCCTGGCAATAAAGCGTCTTCTGAAGAGTCTCCTTTGAAGACTGCCAGCAATGCTCTTGTTTTGGAAAGTCATAACTCAAGCCCAGACAATAATCCACCCAAGGTATCTTGCGTTTGTCTTACATGTTATCTTGCAATTTTAACTAACTAATTGCACTGGCATTTTACCTTGTTATTGCAGGATGATGCTGGCACTGCTACTTCTGGTTTCAAAGACCCTGGCCTCACCATTGATGTTGATAAACTTTATGGTAATTGTTAAATTTCAACTTTCGTCAATTAAAACTTTCGAAGGCTTAACCTCACGATTGACTTGGCTTCGTTCGAAACAGATACTTCTCAAGCTAGAACCCATGTTCTCTCACCAGTCTTCGAAGACGTTAGGCCAATTGCCACTATATTGCCTAATGAGCCAATCGAAGAAAGCCAATCTACTGACGAATCCCCACCTACTCATCAAGGCAAAGATTTGGAAGAGGATCATCCATTCTCCGTCAGCGAAAATGCGAACCAGCAATCTCATGGCAACGAAGACTCTGCATCGGAAAAAGATGCCATGGAGGAGATTTCTCAACCAGAAAAACCAATTTCTCAGGGAACTTCGACTCCCGATGTAAAAACTATTCCTGAAACAACTTCGACGCCTGCTTCTACGAAGCTTACTCCTTCGGAGCTTGAACAACTTAAACAAACTGATCCTCTTGGGTTCCTAAGGGCTATCATGAATGTGAATACTTCTTCACTTTCGGAGCCTGATGTCTCTCTAGCTGTAACTGCAGATTCTAGTGACAAGGAAGATACTCCTAATCTTCTTCGACAGATAAAAGAGAGATTCTTTGGGGTCAATCTTGTAGATGTTCTCAACCGGGACCCTGTTAAAAGCTACAACTTAAATCAACTTTTAAAGAAAGTAGATTTGCTTCAAGTTTCCCCAGAAGTCTCAGAGATGATTGTTCTGTTAGGCTCTCTCCTTGACCAACTCCAAGCCGACATTCTTCGAAAGCAAAACGTCGAGAAAGAATTATCTGAGAAAGTGGCCTCTCATGACTCTTCATGGAATTCTGCTGTGGAAGCCACAAAACAAGGTGAAGCCCTCAAGCTTAAACATTCGGCGAATCAGAAAGCCATTGATGACTATGAGAAGAAAATCAGCTCCTGGAAACAAGAAATAAAAATGCTCGAGGGCAAGATAAAGGAAGCTGAAAGTAACCAAGCAGCCCTCCAAGAATCTAACCAACAAGATTTGCTCGAAGTGGTGCAGTCAGGAATCAAACATTTCGAGACTGCCCAGAAGTTAGTGCCAGAGATCGACAAATTGAAGAAACAAAGGGCACTAATTGAACTTCGAATGTCCTCATGGGAAACTCAATATCTGAAGATCAAAAGGGATTTCCCTGAGGACTTTAGCTAGATATCTTCAATCTTGTTTCATTTGTTGGATTTTTATTTTGTAATCGAGACATATAATATTTGTACGCCTGACTCCCATTTCTATCTATAATATTTGCTTACACTAATTTTAACAAATCTTTCAATTTTCTGCCAAATATATCTTTAGATTTCCTACAGTGCTTTTATTAAATACAACACGTAGAACCTGAACATCCTTCGCAGCACTCTTGTCTCTAGACTTGACGTTTCCACTTCTTCTAGCCATAATCATTATTAAAAGTGACGTCACTTTCTCCAAAACGTCGGTTTTTAAGACGTGCGTGCATCAGTTTAATGATTACTTTTCAACTTCCAAGGGCGGGAAACGGCGGAGGCCATAACTTCTTACTTTGAAAAACGAACCGCAGTCTAATCACTCATTAAAAATGTAAAACCAACCCTCAGTATTCTCCTTCTATATAAAGGGTTCCATATCACTTTTATTTCTTCATTCAAATATTTCTTCCACAAACCAAAACACAGAAAAAAGAGAAAACACAACTCTTTCCTCTCAAACACCATTTTTGCTTGAAATGGCTGGAATTCTTTCCTTTAACGATCTCAAAGCTCTCATCAAGGGTGAGTTCAGACTTGATGAGGATGAACTCCTTCGTCATTTCATTAACATTGAAAATCTCTTTGCTAATCAGGAACTGAACTTCTACTTTGAGGAAGTCCTGGAGGGTGCCATCTACCCTAATATGGTGGCAGAGTTTTGGATGAATGCGTCTTTACGCATGGACCCTGAAGGTAGAGCCACCATTGATTCATCCGTTCGACATGCTCACCTTAGCATTACCCCCACCACTATTGCCAATCTCATAAGATGCAATAACACCGGAGCAACTTTTGATGATAATGTTCTTAGCATGACTACTCATATCATGTTGAGAACACTCATGGATAGTGATCGCTACAGCGCACAAACCATCAGGATTTGGCACCAAATGCTCGTAGGCAACTTTCAGCCTCGGGTGATTGATGAGAATAACATCATGGTTGAAGATCTGGAGTTTATTCTCTGTGGTATTCGGGGAAGAAAGATTAACATACCTTTGATGATCTTCAAAGGTCTTGTCAAAGCTGTTGCTATCGGCGTGGACCGTCGAGAAAGTGTAACTTGTCTTCCATACGGGAGACTCCTTAGTTACATTTTCCTCAAGAAAGGCGTAGTGAGAAGAATGCGTGATTCTGGGGCTAGGGACATGTTCGAAGTTGAACCTGTTCCTGTGCTATCTCTGGACAGTCTGGACGCCAGAATTAACTAGCGAGTCTAAGTTTAATCTTTTTGTATGTCTATGCCTTCCTCTCTTTTGTAATCCCAGATCCTATTTCTGGATCTTTTTGTAATGAAATGCATTTCCGTGCTTGCAATGAAAAGAATATTTTGGTGTTTTGATTTTTCTTTCCATAATTCTTTCTGATTCTAAAGCCATTTTGATCAATGTGAAGTATATTTTGACACATGCCTGACCATTTTGGCTTTTCGTAGTACTTTGAGTATCTACGTCTTTGCAATCTTTACTTCATGCATGCTAGGTTTATATCTCTTCAAGTATTTCCCGTTTACTCTTAAGATCCTGCGATCTTCTGCTAACTCTTCTATTTCGTAGGCATTGTTCGAGAATACTTTTAAGATTCGAAAAGGTCCTTCCCAATGTGGGGACCATTTACCAAGTGCCTGATTCTTTCGATCTATAGGTAGAATAACTTTCCAAACTAGATCATTATTAACAAAAGTTTTACCTTTCACCTTTTTGTTATATGCTCTGGACACTCTTTCCTTTTGCCTCTTTATCATTTCCAATGCTCGAAGCCTATCTTCGTCCAAATCTACTAACTCGTTCATCATTAATTCCCAGTATACGTTGGGAGGAATGTCTGCTTGCCTTTGTATTCTTACTGATTGCAAACATATCTCAATTGGAAGTACTGCGTCGTGTCCAAACGTTAACTGAAAAGGAGTTGTATTTGTGGCTTCTTTTGGAGACGTTCGACAAGCCCAAAGTGCCTGATCTAAAGTCTTATGCCAATTCTTGGGTTTCTTTCCTACATGTTTCTTAATAAGGCCAATTATTACTTTATTTGCTGCTTCGACCTGGCCATTTGCTTGAGCATAATAAGGTGTAGAAGTAAATAACTTGAAACCTATTTCTCTGGCAAAGTCTTGCATTTTTCGTCCAGTAAAGACTGATCCCTGATCCGTTGTTATGCTTTCTGGGATTCCAAACCTATATATAATATGTTTTTGAATAAACTCAATCACAGCCTCTTGATCCACATTTGCCAGCGGTATTGCTTCGACCCATTTTGTGAAATAGTCTATTCCCACCAAAATGTATCTTTGACCTTTAGAGGACTTGGGGTGAATTTCTCCAATCAAATCTAGTGCCCATCCCCTAAAAGGCCATGGTTTTACTATCGTACTTAGTTCGTTTGCTGGGGCGTGTTGGATACCTGCGTGTTCTTGGCACCCTTTTGCAAATTCTATGCAATCTTTTAACATCGAAGGCCAATACATCCCATATCGAAACAAAAGCCATTTCATTTTGTGCCCTGCTTGATGTGCACCACATGCCCCACTATGTACGTTCGACAGAGCCAAGTATGCTTCTGCTTCTCCCAAGCATTTTAACAATATCCCTTCAGGAGTTTTCTTGAACAATTCATTTCCCATCAGATAATATGACAAGGCTCTATACTTGACTTTTCTGTCTGTATCCGTCGAAGGATTTTTCAGATAGTTAATAATTGGACTCCTCCAATCTGTGTCTGTTAATGAATCTATATTCAGTACCTCGAATTGTTCTTTGTTGGCATAACCCAATCGTGAGTTCTCCAGATCACTTGGCGAAAGTTTAGTAAACATTGCTCTTCCTCTTACTTCAATCAATTCTTCCAACTTTTCTTTTGGTACTTTATATCCTGAGGCTAATTGTGCCAAGTCGTTTGCTTCCTGGTTATTCACTCTTGATACGTGTTTTAATTCCACATATTCAAATTTCTTGAGTAGCCTATTTGCAATAACAAAATACATGATCAAATTCTCTTTGATACACTTGTATTCTTTTGTCAATTGCTTGATGACCAATTCGGAGTCCCCTTTAATTTCGACTCTGGTTGCCCCCAATTCTAACAAAGCCTCAAGTCCAGCAATCAATGCTTCATATTCAGCTTCATTATTGGAGCATAATGGACCTTCAATTTTATACTTGAGCTTTGTTGGAATTCCATCAGGAGAAATTATCAATATTCCAACACCAGTACCCTCTGTATGTGTTGAACCATCGAAATATAACTTTCAAGGTTTCAAATCCACATAATGCTGATGATTCTCAACCACCGCATGGTCAACAATGAAATCTGACACAATTTGACCTTTCATTGCCTTGAGAGGCTGAAATATTAATGAATATTCTGTAAGGGCTAAAGCCCACTTGCCAATCCGACTGTGTAGTATTGGCTTAGATAACATGTGTTTAATAACATCACAATGAGATGAAACGTAGACGTCAACTGGTTTTATATAATACTTAAGTTTGATACAAGAGAAATACAAACAAAGGCAGAGTTTTTCTATATCAGTATATCTAGTCTCTGCATCATTGAGTACTCTACTTAAGTAATAAATGGCTCTTTCGATGCCGTTCTCATCTTCTTGGGCTAACATGTTGCCTATTGTTTTATCTGATGCTGAGATATACAGGCGCATGTGCTTCTTCCCATTCGGGGGAATGAGAATTGGTGGACACGTCAAGTATTGCTTTATTTGATCGAAAGCTTCTTGATGTTCTGCACTCCATTCGAACTTTCCTTGCTTAAGTCGTAATAGGGGCGAGAAAGCTTGGGTGCGTCCACTTAAGTTAGAGATAAATCTTCTCAAGAAATTTATCTTACCCAATAAAGACTGCAATTCTTTCTTCGTGGATGGAGACTTGGTTTCCATAATGGCTTTTGTCTTGTTTTGATTGATTTCTATCCCTTTTTTGTGGACTACGAAACCCAAGAAATCTCCTGCCTGCACAAAGAAAGCACATTTAAGGGGATTCATCTTCAAGCCATATTTCCTCATTCTTTCGAATGATTGGCTTAGATGATCGAGATGACTCATACCCGGGGTAGATTTTACTACGATGTCATCTATATATACTTGCATGAATGTTTCTATAAAGTCATGAAATATAGAATTCATTGCTCTTTGATAAGTTGCCCCAGCGTTTTTCAAACCAAAAGGCATCACAATCCATTCGTAAGTGCCTATTGCTCCTGGGCAACGAAATGCTGTCTTGGATACATCATCTTCTGCTATAAAAATTTGATTGTATCCTGAATATCCATCTAACATGCTCAAATACTCGAAACCTGCGGCTGAGTCTACTAGCATTTCTGCTACAGGCATAGGATACTCATCTTTAGGAGTAGCTGCATTAAGGTCACGAAAGTCTATGCATACTCTTAATGAGCCATTCTTTTTAATTACAGGTACTATATTAGCAATCCACTCGACATACCTTGTAGTTCGGATAAATTTGCAACGCAAGAGTCTTTCGACTTCTGTCTTAATCTTCGAGTGAATCTCTGGCGCGAATCTTCTGGGAGTTTGCTTTATTGGCTTCTTCCCTTCTTTTATTGGTAATTTCAATTCGACTAAGTCTCTTCCGAGACCAGGCATCTCATCATAATCCCAAGCAAAACAATCTCTGTTGTCTTTCAACATTTTGATGATCGTTGCTTTTAACTCAAGCTCTAGTTTCGCGCTGATATATGTTATTCTCTTTTGATCATTGTCTCCAAGATTTACTTCTTCAAGAGGATCTTGGGCCAACATCTTTATATTCGACGCCATTGGGTCTTTCTCGAATCCCAAAGGTTCTTCGTCGTATATTGCATCTAACCTCTGACTTGGTTCTTCTCTTATGATCTCTTCAACTGGAGCCGTGTCTTCAGGGAATTCGAAACTCGTACGTATCTCCAATTCTGTTGTTCCTTCCTTGATTGGAACTGTATCTATCTTTATACTTGATAGTTCGGCTTCGAGAGCCGCCTTTCTTTTGTTCTCGGCCACATAGGCCTAAATCTTTTCGAAGAACACAGACTCAGACATTATTACCGTCATCATCCCAGCCTGTTGGCCGTACTGTCTGATGATTCTCCAATGTTGCTGGATCTGGTGGACCATCCATGATCTCTCTATCCCATTGGAATCCATTTGGATGCAAAGTCAAATAGTACAATGCATTTCTATTTGGAGCATACATCTCTTCAGCAGCATGACAAGGACCTATGTTTGCCAGGTTCCTATCGAAGTTGGTTCTATTTACCTGGTTGACTTCAGCCATGTAGTAACTCTGATCACCTTCGATATTCTCCACTATACCATCTTCTCTCCAAATCGTCACCCTCTGATGCATTGTTGAGGGTACAGCTGCTACACCATGAATCCATTCTCTACCAAGCAAAAGGTTGTAGTTTGCTTTTGCTGGTATAACCATAAACATGGTTGGCCTCGTCACTGAGCCTACTGTCAAATTGACTTGAACAACTCCCAGTGTTTGTCCTATTTTGCCTTCATAATTAGATAAGACCATGTTATGTGGCCTTATATCTGTATCGAACATACCAATTCTTTTCAGCATATATTGAGGCATTAGATTCACTGCTGCTCCTCCATCAACTAAGACTTTGTTAATACCAACATTCTCAATCTTCGCCCTGATGTAAAGTGGCTTCAAGTGGTTTCGCATACCCTCATCTGGTCTTTCGAAGAAAGCATTCTGTTCTTCTACTGCACCATTATTCAACACATAGTAACACACACGTCTGTGTTTTGTCATCTCTTCGATATCAGCCTCTTCACAGTCTTCTACTTCAACTTCCTGGTTAAACTCGTGAGGGAGTACAGATACTACATTACAATTAAGATTTATGGATGACACTCCATCGGAATCAAAATCATTTGTCATTCTATCCTCTTCTTTCCAGGAATTTGAACGCATCTTCTCTTCTTCATCTAAGAGTTTCTCAGCTTCGAACAACCTGCGTTCCACCGGAGGTTTGTTTAACTTTGCCCCCTGGTATGAGACTTGGTTGCTACTAGATTCTCCAACTTCTCTTGGCCTGTATTCCTTCTGAGACTTTTTTATCCTCTGATGCCTTCTCCACTGGGATCGAGACATAGGATTTTTTCCCTTATAATTCTCCAATCGATTCGCCTCTCGATTTGGTCTTTGAAATTGTTTCCTATATGCCATTGCAGTTCTTCCTCCTTGGTCCCAGCTTCGCCATTTTTTGGTTCTTGCATCCGCTTGTATCCACCTATCCCTGGGTGCATTCGCAGGGACTTTGAAAGTCACTCTTCGAGCTCTAGGGTGTGGACTATCAGGCCTCTTTGTCGGAGTCCATATGTCGAAACCATAAAGGTTAGGACGCAACCCCTGAGTTTCCCTACTCATATGGCAGTATATGCGTTCGAATGATCGTGCGAGTCTTTCATCATAGACTGCCCCACATCTGGGACACAGAGCAACTTCAGTGTTTCCTTTGTGGCATCTGACCAAAAATCCTACCAAGCTTTCATCCATTTTTGGATATAGTTGTAGCAGGGGATTTGGCTCTCTTCCTGGATGTTCCCATCTTTCGCGCCGAGCCCTCTCGAAGTTGGCTTCGACTCTTCGATTCAACATGATCGAGCACCTTGGACACATCCATTGCTTACCACCGCTTCTCTCGTGACATTTCCAAAGATATTCTTTGAGGCTTTCAGTTTTTTGTTGAGCTTCGATGCCCCCATTTTGCCTTGTTAACCAAGTCTCTAATTCGCCAAACTCAGACACTGGGCGTCTGGCACTGACCATGTTAACTGCTACTGGAGGAACTTCAGAGATTTGTATTTTCTGGAGTTTCATCCTGAGGTCTTCAGTGTCCTCGCTGCTTTCTTCCTTCGAGGCTTCAGTTATCTCTGCCTTGGAAGATTCTTCAACATCAGTATTGAAGATTATGTCACCATTTAGGCTTTCAGTAGCCTGCTTTCCATTGAACTTTGATTTAATTTCTATAACTTCGACTTCAGACGCCTCCACCATGTTGATATCTTCTACCTCACAGAGGCTAGCGTCAGCAATGTTCAGAGGATTTGAATCTACCCTCATTTGATTCTTGGTTTTGTCAGCAAACTTCAACCTTCCGTCATTGAGAGCATTTTGAATTAGATCCCTGAAAAGAAAACATTGAGAAGTTTTATGGCCTAAAAAACCATGATATTTACAGAAACCTCTTTTCTTCCGTTGTTCCAACGGAGGAATTTTGGAATTTGGGGGTAGTATCATTTGGCCATCTTTTACCAGTAAATCAAATATTTCATCACATTTGGTAATGTCAAATGTATAAGTTTTCTTAGGGAACCTATCATTCTTATCATTTTCTACTGGGTTTTTTCCATTTGCTGGATTTAACAATTTGCAAGCATAAGGTGGCGCTTCTTTTAATTCAGCCAAGTCTATTTCGACCTCTTCAGGGCTATATGAATCATTGAAAGACTCCTCATCAACATTCTCGGCTTCGACGTACGCCACTCTTTCTTTCTTATAGCTTTTATTTGCCCTAGCTTTTTCTGCCTTCAGGCGTTTGACCTGTCGAACCCTATCTGCTAATTGGGCCATGTCCCTGAGGTATTGGGTATCTAGTTTCTTTCTTATTGAATAATCCAAACCACCCGCAGCCATTTCGACGAGTTCATGTTCCGGAACCGTTGTAAAACATCTTGATTTCAACAGGCGGAACCTATTTAAGTAGTCATCAATTTTCTCTGCGAATTTTCTTTTAACACTGGCCAGTTCTTTCAGACTTATCTTAGTTTGACCCATGTAGAATTGCTCGTGGAACAACCTTTCTAAGTATGCCCATGCGTCTATCGAATTTGGTGGCAAAGTAGTGAACCAAATAAACGCATTTTTTGTCAGCGAACTAGGGAAATATTTAATCCTTAGATCCTCGTTTCCCGCCAAGTGTCCTGCTTCTGTTAAATATCTAGCAATATGTTCCACAGTTGACTCATTAGTTTCGCCAGAAAATTTTGTGAATTTAGGAACCTTAGTTCCCCTAGGCAATTCTGTTTGCATGATATAATCTGATATAGGGGATGTATAATTTGGACGTCTGAGTCTAGTACTAAGGCCATTATTGGCCATAACCCTTTCTATCATGGCAGTTAAATTATTTTCTGTGGCCAGATTTTCTCTTCTAACTCTTTGGACAATCTCGTCTGGATGATCGTCCCTACCCAAAATCCTCAATCTGGGTCGTTCTTCCTCCATTTCTTGTCGAAAGGGGCCGGTCCTTTGACTTGAATCCTCCAAGTTAATTACCGGAGTCCTTTCGAACGACTCCGTCCTTCGTGAAGGACCTATATCCCTAGGAACCGTCCTAGGTGGGGGAACCACATCTTGCACATGTTCCAAAATAGGCCTCTCTTCTTGATTCACAGGCTGTTTATCTTTCCTTTTAGGTGGTGGTACTCCCATGAATTCTGCCATTCGATTCATTTGCGATGATATCTTTTGGAAAATTTCTACGTTTTCTCTATTTGTCGTAGTAACATTTGCCATTAGTGGGTTCAAGACTGAAGTTAGTTCTCTGGCCAAAACCCCTACCATATCATGGTTGCTTGCATCCATTTCTTGTCGAAATGCTGCTTGGTTATTTGTGGTGAAATTGGGTATTTGGGTAGAAAAATTAGTGTTGCGTCCACTTCGACCCACTGAACTAACATTTGGTGAAAATGCCGTATTATTAGTTGAGGTGTTTATGGGTCTTGCCCCTCGGACGTCTGTTCCAAATGGGAATGGGTATGGCATTCCATATGGAGTATTTGGCCTCCATTCGAAGCCAGAACTTGTGCCTTGACCCATTGAATTGTTTGCAGCGTTTGTCCAGGGATACAGTACATCATCTGCACTTGTAGATGAGGGTGCGATTGTCGATGCCGAAACTGGAACAGTTCCTGAATGTCCTGTAGTATTTTCAGGCGCAGTCTGGGAATTGTCTACAGGTCTCGATCCATTTGGACCCGTTGCATCTCGTGCTTCTTGAGTAGAAGTCGTATTTGCCGCTCCTGATCCTGAACCTTGTGGGGGATCTTGATTACCCCCTGCACTGGCCGTAACGACCATTTTCCTGTTGTACCTTCGTTTGGGAATCGGTTGTGCACTGTCTTTTAATTTACCGTTCCTAAGGTTCATACAAGGTCTTGATATTGTCTAGACAAAAACAAAACAATTGATTAAAACAATCCGCGTGACACTGTCCCACTGGGCGTGCCAATTTGTTTACGGTGATTTCCGGTAAACAACCGCTAGTCTTCCAAACTATAATAAATATGATTTGGTTACTTGCAGGATCGACTAGATTGATCCTAGGACACATAGTCAAGAAGATTGTTATCAATGTTCATTTGAATCATATTCGTAATTTGTCCTCTTCGATGAGTATTGTTCGATTCAAGAATCTTGGTAATTGCTTCGTTATATGTAATTATAACTTCAATCAAGAAAGATAAATAACATAACATATGAAACTTAAAGATTTTTAAAACATAAAGAATCTTAAACTGCAGAAATGTTAAAGGTTTTAAAAGTAAATGATCATGAAAGTAAATTCGAAAGTAAAATAAAGATACAGGAATGTAAATGACAAGAAATAAACGAAATGCAGTAATTCAGAAATGTATTCGAAAATAAAATACAATACACATGTATTAAAATGGTGGTGTCATACGTACATTTTCTCAGCGAACTCTTTCTCGTAACACTTGATACTTGAGTAAATATGTGAGTGATTTGTACAAAATGAACACACGGAATCCTAACATAAAGACCCCTATTTATACTAGTTTCGACCTTAACGGTCCTACACTAATCTGCTGCCACGTTTCTCATCAGAACTTCCAGCGAAGCCATCCGTATTTGAACGGTTACGAAACCGTCTTCGAATTTCAAATCTTCCCGCCTGAGTCCGTCTTCGACGCGTGGCAGTGTATTTAAACAAACACTACTAAAAAAAAACACGCTAAGTAGTAATACTTGAATATATACTTTATAAATTTTGTCTAAGTCCCGAAGACATATGCTTTCATTAGTCTTTCAGTGTCCACTATCTTCAATGAACTTAGAAGTCTTTATTTTCGAAGCATGACCATCAGTAGCCATTCTTTCACTTTTTAAGGGATGGCCATCAGTAACCATCTTTCCTTCGATTCTCAACTCCTTCGAAGGACAAACAATATAAAACGAAATCTTCAGCTAACAAGCCCATCAGGCCTATATTTTTCATGGTCCGGATCGGCCGAGCGGGCTTCGGGCTGACTAATTAAAAATAAAATTTCAAAATAATTTTAGTTAATTTTGGAGAAAAATATTGAGTTAAGGTATAATTGCATAAGTGTATTTCAATTGAAAAAGAAAAGTTAAAGAGGATGAATATATATTTCAAGATGATATGGTTAAAGAAATAGTTGTTAGATGAAGAGAAATTTAGATAAGTATTAGAGATAATATTAAGTTTTTCTCTATTTTTACATAGATATCTTCGTGGGATTCGTATATATGGATGTTGAATTGATGAATATGCTAAATATCACTTAACTAAGTTTATCATTACTCTCTACTTATGTTATGTAGCTTTTATCCATTACATCCTTTTTATAAATTTAAAACTATAATATTAGGACTGACTGGCCCATCGAGCCATAAGGACTATTAGTAATTGGGTTGGGCTCATTTTTTACAGTCTATGAAGTAATCGAGCCGACCCACTTCACTCCCTTCATATGCTTTGGCCCCCTGGGCAGTAGCGGACTGGGTCGGGCCTACCCACTTCAGTCCCTTCATATGCTTTGGCCCCCTGGGCCGTAGCGAACTGGGTCGGGCCGACTCATTTGACAGCTCTACTTAGGAGGACCACAATTTTGAGGAAAAATTTGGTGTAGTTCATCAAGTTGAAGCTCAAAATAACATGAATGGTTAAGTTTAGCTAAACACGTCAAATGCTTGAAGTGAGTTAGACATGTTCTGCTTGGTCAAAGCGTAACGAAAGTTGCATGGTATGGTCATCCATGTCATTCCACATTCCACCAAGTGTTGAGCCTGAAAAGACATGGGCATTTGTTTCTCATCAAATCGGCCTATGCATTCCAGTCCACAGCCCACCAAACGTTGAGCCTAATAAGGCGCAAACATTTTCTTCACATCGAATCAACTCATGCATGTCAGTCTACAGTCCACCAAGTGTCGAGGCAAATAAGGTGTAGATACTTGCTTCTCATTAGATTGGTCCATGCATGTCAGTCCACCAAGCTTTGAGTCGAATAAGTCATAAGTGTTTACTTCTCATCAGAATGACCAATGCATGCCAGTCCACGATTCGAGCCTAATAAGGTGTAAACATTTGGTTCTCATTAGATTGGCCCATACATGTTAGTTCATAGTCCATCAAAGCTTTATAAGGCATAAACACTAGTTTGATTCCAAGGAGTTTTTCAAAACTTTATTCTCTTACTTTTAATACTTTTGAAGTGGCTTATTCATTTAGTCTTGTCACGTTAACAATAATTTCTTCCTATTTTTTCTTTACCATCATTACAACCATTTAAGTGATCCCCCACTTGAGATATTAAGTTTTATGATTTATAAGTCTTTCTCTTTAAATACTCCATTTTTATGCATTCTTATCATTTTTTACCTATTCACTTGATTGAGTTTCTCTCCTTTGATAATCTCTTCTTATTAATGGTCATCATTTAAGCTAGTATCCACTATATTTTTATTATATTCCATCTCTTTATGTTTTATATTCTTTTTTCTATGTGATCTTAACCTATCTCTCGATGTCTTATATTCTTTGGAATGTTGAGCTATTGATAGCATATATAGTTCCATTTCCATATAGTCCTCATTTTTATATTATAAATACAAAATGTATATTTTTGGACTATATGGCAATTAATCTCTAAGTATTTCTTCTGTTAATGGAACTCTATATTAGATGCTATGTGGATAGCACTAAGATTGTCGCAATGGAAGACGTGAAGTTTGGAATATAAGGATTTAATTTCTTGAATGATGTATAATAACCATTGGAGTTCATAAGTAGGTGTAGCTAGAGCTCAATATTTTGCCTCTGAGGTGGATCAAGAATTAGTGAGTTGCTTCTTAGTGCGCTATGAAATTAAAGATTTGTCTAGGAAAGAACGTTACCTTGATATAGATCTTCAAGATTCCACACATCCCTCCCAATCATCATATATAAGACCAATCAATTTCACGAAACATTCTCTAGGGAATAACAAGTCTCGAGTAGAAAACTATTTCAAGTATATGAGATTTCTTGCAGTTGCATTGTAGTGAGTAATGGTTGGATTGATGAGGAATCGACTCAATTGTAGTGTAATGAAAGTGGTATTGGGTCGTGTGGTTGTAAGATATAGTCATCTTTCAAATAAGAGCCTCTGAGGAGGTGTGTAAATGAAGCCATGACCTATTCCATGATATAACTTGATTGATGGGTTAGCAGGAGAGATGTCAGGTCAAGAGAAGAGAAATCACGATTAAAATATGTAGCGGAAAACAAAATGTTTTCTTAAGTTGATTCTTAGGAATGATAAATCATATAATGGTTACCTCTTGTGGCTATTAAACATTGAAGTAGAATCATTGAATAATTATGAGCTATGAAAGAACAAAAACATCTATAATCAGTCTACATGAACACATGCCTTCTATCTTAGTGCTAGTTGTTATGAATGAAGACTTTGAGAGAGAGAGAGAGAGAGAGAGAGAGAGAGAGAGATAGAAGTGTGGATAGAGTTTCTCAAACTGAATTTGGTCAAGTAATAAATACTTAAGCACAAGAGTTCTATTTATATATTCGCTTGTCTGGCTTGGAAGCTAAAAAAGCCCATTAAGCATAGTGTAATATATTTCACTTAAGTTTATCGTACCTTATGTTGTTCCGTATTCCACTATCGCACCTTACAGTGTTCCTTTCTTTTTCTGCTTAAGTACATCATACCTTATGGTGTTTATTATTTCAATTAAGTACATTGTACCTTAAAGTGTTATATATTGCACTTAAGTACATCATAGCTTACATTGTACCATGTTTATCCAATTAATGCTAGTGCATTGCAAGATTGCACAATATGCTTCACTTATTTATTTTCTCCCAAGAATTTGTGCTTATGTGTGTGACCCTTTATGTTCTTGTGACATTGGCAATTATATCAAATCACACATTAAATATAATAAATAGTGGGCAATATCTAGCAACATGTCACTGTTATCCAAGTCACGAAAAATGTCATGAGATTTGACAAAACTTTTTTGTGATAATGTTTATGTGCATAATGATCTTTTTTCCTTCATTTCTATATTTAACATAAGGAATATATTGTGTCACCCTTGTCCAATTCAATATTTGGTCCTTAGACATTTATCTTGTTACGCCTGATGGAGAAATTCCATCTAGGTCACCCATGCCCTTCAACATGATTTGTGAAGTACCCATCAACAATCTTTATGGTCATCCTGTTACAGATAACATTGGATCGGTAGCAAATTACTCAATAATCATCTAGGGTCCATAGTGGTTTTAGATCGAAGGATGGTTTACACCACTATCACCATGAAAATAGCTTATGAATCTTGCATAACATTTTATGTAGGAGTTTCTTGGAGGTTCAATCTAGTATAAATATCACTCATAATATTTAATCTTATGTGAGAATCTATAAATCTTTATCTATGATCTGTGTGATGTTATCATCAATCAATCCATATAGTTGTCTCAATGCTTTAATGTTATCCTGCTCCACAATAAAGCTTGACTACATATACTTTAAGAATAATTTTCTTATATTTAATGTGGTCTTGTGATTAAGTCACACTTAATGTTTCATCAAATAGACTAGATATTCTAGGGAAGTTATTACTGTGAAAAAAACAAACATAATAAAGAAATTTCTTCTTATTATTAATAGATAATTCGATACAAGTATCAAGTTCTGGTAAAACTATTGGCCTCTAGGACTTACACAAACATTTGGAATCAATGAGGCTTTCACATGAGAGGAGGCCAAATATATACTTCCTTTGGCATATGTAAATGTCTTACTTGTAATGAGAAACTTTAAAGCCTACGAAGTATTTTAGTTGACCAAGTTCTTGATCTAAAACAATATGGAGACGTACTAGTTTGACGTTGTTAAGTTAAGCCATATAATTTTCTACAATAAAGATATCATCAACAAAGATCAATAGAAAATTAAATGACTAGTGAGTTTTCTTGATAAAGAAGGAATGGTATACATGTGCTTGATGATAATTGGGTGCAACTAGAAGTGATGTGAGTATGTCATACAACTTTTTAATGGCTTGCTTGAGACTATATAATGATTTTGCGTTTGTAGACTTAATTGAGGTATGAAGGAGTGACATTAGGTAAAATTTTCATTTAAATATCTTCTTGTAGTGAATGCTATGACCAATATGACTGTAGTGGGTTTTGAAAATGGTGAGTATGTATTAAAATAAATCCAAACCCTCAATTTGATTATAGCTTTTTACTTTCAATTTTACTTTGAATATTTCTATTGATCTATTAATCCAAACCCTCAATTTTGATCCATCAACATTGCAAGAGACTGGTTTTCATAAGGTGGGAATTATTTTAGAGAAAAATACTAGTTCCTTGGTTTTTTTACAAGGAGGGACAATAGCTAAAACCTTCAATAAGAAGGGACAATAGCTAAAATAAATAATTTGAAATACGAAAGTTAGAAAAGCATTCAAAAAGCTCTAAAGAGAAAAAATGGGAAGTTTGAATAAACACTCTGAATGAAACTGTCTAACTTACATATCAAAAAATAAAAAGATATGAGCAGAACACCATAATCCATTTAACCGTTCACAACACGTCGTGAAACCAAACACTCAAAAAGCTTTGAAGAGGAAAAATGAGAAGTTTGGATAAACACTCCAAATTAAATTATCAACTTACATATAAAAAAAGAGCTCAAGACCATATTTCATTTAACCGTTCACAACACGCGTCGTGAAACTAAACACCTATAAATCGCCTGAAAAAAATCCAAAATAATGACATCAATCACAGAGTCGATCCAACAATAATGAATTGAATCATAAAGTCGATCTTCTTTAAATTCTATAAACGTAATTTAAAATAAAATAAAAAAGCACACAATATTATCTCATACATAAAAGGTCACTAATGCAAATCATATACTAATTAGCATGTTAATATCAATAATTTTATTAGAAAAAAACTAAATTCAAAAAGAAAAAACACATGGATATTATTGAGAAAATCTCAAGTGACACATTGGTTAGACATAGAGTTCAAAAAGAGTTACTTATATACCTCACCTTACGAGTCAATTTTATAGGGATGATTTAAACCAAACTATAATTTTAATGATATCACAGTCTATCAATTGGACCATAGGCCACCCAAACACCAAACTCAATAGTGTTTAACGTGAGAGGCTGTATTGAAAAAATCTCAAATTTCACATTGGTTAGACATGGAGTATGAAAAGAGTTAATATAGAGTGACACCTTACCTAACAAACTTGTTTGATAAGAATGAATTATGTCAAACACTAATTCTTAAAGAGATTAATTACCATACATTGTCAATGTAAAAAAATTTACACTTTCAATTCACCATCATCATGTGTTTGCCTTACTTTATAGCTAGTTAAAATAAAAATCAAATTTCTTTCAACATCCAACGTCTATAATTAATTGATCGTGTAAAATTATTTTATATTGTCCGTACATTTCAATTATATTATTTATATATATATATATATATATATATATATATATATATATATATATATTTATATTTATAAATAATTACGATAAAATATTAATTATATTTGGACTGAAATAATTTTGAATGAGTCATAGAATAGGACAACTCATAACTCATGCAACCCAAAGTCTCGTAAAAAAGTCTTAAGACGAATCGTATGAGTTAACGATCGCCTCGTCCGACTTTGACTTGGATCCCATCTAGCCAACAGATGACATGATGACATGCATGATATTTTTAATTGAATAAATAATATGTAAGAAAAGGGGAGGAAATTCCTCCCCATATAATAGAGGAAGAACATATATCTCCGGATTAGAATTCTCTCCTTTTCTTTCTCTGTTCTCATCTGTTTAACTCCAATTTCAACTATTGATCTAACTTCATTAAAATTTTCTTAAATTTATTTTCTTCCATTAATATTTCTTGACTTTTGAATTAAAGGCAGGATGAAGGAGGGAAGAACATAAAAAACAGGTGACGATCCATATGCTATATCTCCATATATAAATGACTTTGTAAAAAAAGTAGGACAAATTGTTTCTTCGTCCCCCACTATCTGACCCCCGAGGCTTTCTGTACATAATACTGCTCAAAGTTTCGAATATACTAATTCCATCAAATTCTAACATACACATTTTCTTGCTATCAAACACCTAAACAAACTTTCTTCTTTATTGTATTTCACAAGAACATTATTAAATGTATTTTCATAAAAAAATCGTTGATTCTTAAACAATGAATAACATATAAATGACACAACATTTTATAATGAATTTAAACTAAGATTAACACAAATATTTATGCGAATATCTACCACCATACTAGTTAATGATAAGCACGAGATTGAATGATTAATCGTGACCCCATAAAGTATTATTATGTCTGCAAATAAAAAACATTTCTGAATTGATAGACCTCACGATATGCCGATGATTTCTGCTGTCTTACTTTGCTGGTTAATATGTTTGATTGATTATGAGTAGTTGTTCCTCTTAAAAACAAGTGTTTTAATAGGTTGGAGAAACTCCTATGATATCATGAATAAATAGACATGATAGGAAGTTGCAAAGTCTACTCTGTTTGCTTATGTTAGGTAAATGTTCCCAATTTCATAACATGCGGTGAGATAAACTTTGATGTATGAACCCCACAAATGAACAAACTTTCCATTACATGGAGAGAACTAATAACATGGCACTTATCATTTTACCTACTTAATGAGGCTCTAATTAATACAATAGCAGATTGATGTTTCATGTATGACAATATATATATATATATATATATATATATATATATATATATATATATATATATATATATATATATATATATATATATATATATATATATATATATATATATATATATATATATATATATATATATATATATATATATATATATATATATATATATATATATAATGCTAACGAGTGCATTCAAGGCAATCGTTAAGCATTCCAAAATAATAAATTTATCTCGATAATTTGCGTATTTAATGCCTTGAAAATTGAAATATTAAACTTTCTATAAAATATTTTCTTTTTTTTAAATGCTTAACCATTGCCCTGGAGGCACTGGTTAGCAAGACCCTATATATATATATATATATATATATATATATATATATATATATATATATATATATATATATATATTGGAGACGTATCAAATGAGAACTTTAGTTATTATGAGAAACGAGAACTTTTAATAATAACCATTAGATTTAAAATCAATGCCTCAGATTTCATTCAAATTTTAAGAGATAATAATTAATAGATAGATTTTGGTTTAAATACATATCACATAAATGCATATATGAGCATTTATTTTAAATCGTATGGTTGTTATTAAAAGTTCTCAGTTATCATAATAATCAAAGTTTTCATTTGATACGTCTCCGATATATATATATATATATATATATATATATATATATATATATATATATATATATAAAAGAGAAAGAATAATTTTTAGTGTTAAATTAAGAAAGTTCATCATGTTAATACACACTTTCATAAAGATGAATGGGTATGTTATAGTATTCTCGAGATATGTGTGTGTCATATACTAAATAAAGAAGGCTAAAAAACAGTCTACTTAAAATATTAGTGCATTAGAGTTCTTTGAAAACTACGTGCTCATAAGTCCTGACGCAATACTGCAATTTTTTTAATACTATAAATTAAAAAAGAATGTATTATTGTGTCAATATTAAAATGGACAATAAATTTAAACATTTTCAATTAAAAAGTGGAGTTTCAATTTAAATGAAAAATACTCTTCGTCACTTAGGAAAAATCATCTGACTAATCATGTGACAAAATCTCTTGTTTGGTTTTATTAGTGTAATTATTGTTCAAGAAGATATCATAATGAAATGTGGGAATTGTTGAAATCTTGCTCGAACAAGATCAATCTTCACTCGATTGATGCAGCAATTTTCAACAACACTTTTCATTCAAGTGTTGCATACACACATAATTTTCAATGTTCAAATTTGTTTCTCACTCTTTTGGAATTGAAAGAAGAATAAAAGTTGGAATAAAATGAGAGTATAGAGGAAGAAGAAAATATTCTATTGAACACTTTCTTACCAAGTTAGAAAACTACTTACATTAAGATTACTTACGATTCAAATAATTTCATTTTCCCTAACTAACTTTTCAAAATAGAATTCTATTACATAACATAATATTTACAATTAACTAATTTGTTACTTGTTTTTTAAGTTGTTGGAACAAAATTGATTTGTACCATATCTCTAAAGTTTTGATGATAGCAAAGTATTTAAAGAATAATTGGGTATACTAACTTATGTTCAATCATGCAGGACCATAGGCTAAAAATTTGTGATACAAGTTAAATTATGATACTAAAGTTGAACATTTAAAGAGAAGGTTGAAAATCCAAATCTGAAGGATCAGAACCTAAAGACCAGACTCTGAAGAGGCTAACTTCTAAAGATTAGGCTCTGAAGAAAGTCAACCTCTAAAGATCCAAACTCTTAAAAGGAGGTCAACCTCTAAAGACTCAAACTCTAAAGAAGTGGTCAACCTTTGAAGTCCCTGACTCTAAAGACTCAGATCAGAAGTCGGTCAAAGTGCTAGGATCAAGAAACTCTGATAAGTTACTATCAGACTCTGAGAGCACTTTGTCTTCTTCTGATCACGTGAAGATTCAAGATCAAAGACAGCAGGGATGGAACAGATAATTACTTTTGAAGATAAGTATTTTCAAAAGTGTTTTTACTATGCATTAACCATTTAAAGAAACATCACAACGTCTCTGATGAAAGCTTCTCATAGACTCACTTGTGCAAGAAGTCTCATCCAACGTCTCTCTCTCTCTTATGTTTCTCTATTTAAGGAACTTAAGACTTGAAGAAAATTGATTAATTGAATGAACCATTGACAAACAAAGAGTAGTTACTATGTCAAAACAAAATCACAAGTTCAACTTAGAAATGCTTAACAATTGTACATTCTTAGAAATTCTCAAGTCTTAAGAGTCTTTTGAATCGTATCTTGTGTACACCTCTGATTGTATATCAAGTGAAACTCTTAAACAATATCATTTATAATAGTTAGAATGTAAGAAGTCTCTTGCTTGTGTGCTTGAGCATCTGGAAGTCTCTCGCATGTGTGCTTGAACATTTGAAGTCTCTTACTTGAGAGTTTGAGCATTAGAATTCTCTTGCTTGTATGCTTGGGCAATTGTAATTAGATTTGGCTATAGTAAAAATCCCTTGGAAGTGCAAGGGAACTGCACTACTCCTTATTTATGGGAGAAACCAGGATATATTGTTTGTGTCTTTCTTTCTCTTGCTCTCTAAATTTAATCATAACTTATCCGCTGCAAAGTATCACTTATGTATAAGATTCAAAATCTTATGTTCAGAATTCGATAAGAGAGTTTCAAAAGAGATAAAAAAAAGATAACACAATTCAACCCCCTTCTTGTGTTTTTCTCACCTTCATAAGTAATAAACAAAACACTATTAATTACACTTTTTATACACCAGCTAACTCATTGTGTCTAGACTCTCTACATTCAAAATGCTTCTTAACCTTTTGAACAATTCAATCTATACAAGTTTGGTCATGATGTCATCTATTTGATTCTCACTTCTACAATAATCCAAGCACAACCACCCATTGCTTACTTGTTCTCTGAGATAGTATAATCTCATTTCAATATGTTTTCTCCTTCCTTGTGTTATCGAGTTCTTGGCCAAGTTAATTTCATACATGTTATCAATTCTCATATACATAGCTCCATGATTCTTGCCTTCAATCTCATCAACAAGATTTCACCACCCATGGTTCTTGACAGGCACAAAGATAATCACTTATGTATTTTGCTTTAGGAGATAACAATGCTACAACTGGTTCCTTTCTTGAGCTATAAGCAATTGGTGCACCACCTAACATGAACATATGACCAGTTGTAGATTTTCTATCCTTAACATCTCCACACCAACTTGAGTCATTATATCCCACAAGTTTGCATTCCTTTCCTTCATTTGCTGCTGGAAACAATATTCCATAATCTAGTGTTCCTATGAGATAAATTAGTATCCTCTTGGTGGCTGCAAGACATGATAACTTTGGATTCTACATGAATCTACTCACCATGCCTACAATGTATGCTAGTCAAGTCTTGTGTGACAAATGCATCTCAATGATCTAATAAATCTTCTATAGTATATTGGATCAACATCATCTTCATTTGAATCCTTTGTCAATTGTAATCTTGGTTTAGTTGATGTTAAAATAGAATTACAATCCTCAATCTCAAATATCTTAAGTATGTCACTAGCATACCTTCTTTGGTGCATCATCAGCCCTCTACCACACTTGTAGAAACTTCAACAACACTCTTCATGAAAGTGATGCATACACACATACACACACAAGATTTCAATATTCAAGTTTGTTCCTAACTCTTTTAGAATTGAAAGAAGAATAAAGATTGAAATAGAATGAGAGTATATAGGAAGAAGAAGAGAGTATTCTATTGACCACTTTCTTGCAAAGTTAGAAAATCACTTATATTGAGATTATTTATAAGTTAAATAATCTCATCTAGCCTAACTAACTTTTCCAAACAGAATTGCGTTGTATAACAACAAATTTTTAATTAACTAACTTATTGCTTGTTTCCTAAGTAACAAACATGACACTATGAATTACACTTTCAACTAAAATTGTAATAAAAATATAATAAGAAAAGTTCCACATATATTGTTAGCTTTTATATCTTTAATCAAATGAATCAAACAACATGTCAAGAATGAAATCCGATAAAGTCTCTTATATCCTTAAGGCTCCAAATATGTTTTAGAATTTTATTGATTAAGTGGAGATTAAAATGAAAAGGAATTCAAATTTGAATAACTCTTAAGTGATATAATCTAAGGCACAAGAGAAGAGATTTAGCAATATGTTCTTGATCATTTGTTTACATGATTTTTAATAGCAATAACAATAATTAAAACAACAATATATTAAAAAACAATAGCTATAAAATATATCTAATAAGGTTCTGATACCACTCGAAGGATTTACATTATATTATATTATATTATATTGAACTGATAAACGAAAAATATAAACTACATAATATCATAATAAAAGATAATTATAAATTGACATACTTTTTCAATTTGGGAGATTGCCATTCGAAGTTAGTGAGTATGAGAGGATTACTACCCTCATTGTCGTTTAGGATTTTCAGATTATATTAATCGTTTAATGGAATAACGTTTAAATAGTTAAGCGAGGGCAGAACCTGTCATCGGACTTAATTGAATGGTCCAATCCATGTTCATTCAAACACACAACTCAATCAAGTAATTCATCAATATTTAGTGTTTAATAGAAATTGACAATAATATAATTAATTAATATTTAATTATATTAAATCATATATGATCAATTAAATAATTAATCTAACAGTGATAGGATACTTTATAAAATTCAGTAGGTCAATTTTTATTTATTTTTTTATTTATTTGGTTTATTTGTTCATCAGAGTGTGACCGTTCAAAAATAACAACACTAAAATTTTAAGGAGTGTGGGGGAATATTTGGTATACCGAACTTTTTAAAAAATTGATAAAACTTTTGATACATGTTGTATTTTTCAAAAATATCGTTAAAAATGCATATCGTATATTTTAAACGAATTTCCAATTTTTTGCGCCTCAATTTTTTTTACAACAAATGATCAATAAAAAAATGAGAGGAATGTTTTTGGTATTATAAAACTATATGGAGTGCCAAGCATAATTTAGGAGTGTCTCCCTGGTAAAATTCCCGTCCAACTTAAACACAAGTCCATACTTGGGGCCATGTATTATAGCCTACTATGAAACAGAGCCCAATGGTCAATTTTATGAAGCTTTACGATAAAAATACAAGCCAATATATGTTAGAGAACGAGTACTATTAACACTCTCTTGATATTTTTTTAACAATTACTTTACTCTTGGCTTTAATTTATATGGATTTCGTGAAAAGAATAAATTTTACACTGTCTGTCAATCATAACTATGTTAAGTGTCAAAACATACTGTTATTTTAAAATAAATTATATAATATAATTAAATGATAAATTTTTATTAGATGACAGTGTAAAATGTCAGTTCACTACTTTTGAATTCTTCCATGAATTCGTGTGAATTATATTCAAAATGAAATTATCAATAAGCGAATAATTAAAAAAATTGTAAAATTCTAGTAATCAAATTTAATAATTAATCTGACTTTCTTAATTGCAATCTATTTAAAAAAATTCTAATTTTTTAAGAACATAATCATCTAGTTATTTATTGTCATATAGTCCAAAAGTTTGGCATGAGGGAGTATGTCATTACTAGGCTATTATTTTAATTTACCTTGTTATTTTGATTTTGCCAACTTTTCTGCTTTGAGATTATTGTAGGTTGGTTTATTTGATTACTATTGTATTATTATTGTTTTTCACTTGAGAATATCATAGCTAAAAATTGGGCCGAAATGGTACGGCTTTAGTTTACTAATTGGTCCGACCATTATGATTATGTTATAAAATTTTCATTATTTTCAAATTATCCTACCACTCCTAAATTATAACTGGCACCTTCATTTTTTATTATTTGCAACATGTTCATGAATAAATTAGAAGGAGTTGTCAAGAACGAAATTTCTGGTAGTTTTGCGAAAATTTCTGATAATATACCAAAATTTTGGTAATTTATTTATAAATTTTCTATAATTTTTTTTTTGATTTACCAGAAATTTCAAAATATACTGAAATTTAGTCGGCGGCCAACACGATTTTTAGACCACTTTTTTTTTACTCATGTAAGTAAGACTGTTTAGACTACATAATACACGGTTTAAGTTTAAGAATTTGAGGTTTTATTTATGATCAATCTTATTGTGAAATTTAAATCCATCGATAAATTTGATGCGAAAGGATAATAAATAATGACAAATAAAATAAATGATATTCAACAAAAAAGTTCCAGTAAAACATGTAAGTATCAGATACGCCTTAAGAGGGGGGGGGGGTGAATTAGGTTTTCAAAAAATCAATCGGTTTTATGAGAATACTTCTAATAATTTTTGGTTAAGTGTTTGAAGGTTTTTGAATGGTTCTTTTCTTTTCTTGGTAATAGTGAAAGCGATAAAATGCGGAAAGGTAAAGAACGCAAGGATATATACTGGTTCCCCTCACAATCCGAGAGTACTCCAGTCCTCTTTCAAACACGAAAGAGATTTCACTATAGTTGGAATTATTGTACAAGCCTATGCTTACTATCTAACCTATAGGGTGATCAAAGGTTCTTAACACCTTTAAGATCAAAACAACACTAATGTGAATGAAGAACAATCCTCTTCAAAACACAACACTTACTTCCAACAATCCTGGATAGTAAGGAAAAAGAAAAATATCTTTGAATGATACAAGAATTTATGAAGATGAATAATATATCAATCTTGGATTGATCTTCCCTTTCAAATAAAATAATTCACAAGGATAAGTTAGTGCTCAATGTATATGAATGTATGAGATTATTTTTCTGAAATGATATGTAGCAATGCAGAAAATTTCTCAATAAAATTTGAAGAATATGGAACACTTTGTTTAAAAATATTTGTGAGATAAAGGTTGTGAATATTATGAAAGAGGTAAAGTATAAAATCTGAAATGTATAGTATATATAGGTGGCTTTACACCTTTTAGAATGGTTGCATTTTGATGGAACAATGCAATGGTTAAAGGCTTGAAAGACAAATTCGTTTGGATTCAAAACAGCCTGAAAAAGTGCCACTGGTTCAGATGTAACCGATTACCTAAAGGATGTAACCGGTTACATGGTTACGTTATGCCTAGAAATTTTAAATTCACGACCATGTAACCGGTTACCTAAATGATGTAACCGGTTACATCATGTTAAAAAAGATCAATAACAAAAGATGAAAAGCTACTGCCAGCAATGTAACCGGTTACATGATTTTGGTAACCGGTTACATCATACTAAAGATGCTTAAAAACATATTTTAAAAGGGCTAAGACTTTATGGTATGCATTTGTATGAAACTTTGATAATGCATTTGTATGAAAGTATATCTTTTGAGCACTAAACAATATCAATGTAAAAGAGTTTTAGTTTTGTACCAATATTTGAAGATCAATCAAACCAAGTCTTTAATCTTCATGAAAGTTATAAGTCTTGATGTTCTATCCATTTGTCTTTGCTCATCCTTTTTGAAATATGTTGTCTTCATCAAAACTAAGTCTTCAAGAAATTTTGGAGAAGCTTGAAAATACAAAACAACAATTATATTTGACAAAAGAGAAAAAAAGATAAGAAACATAATAATTTGTTTACCATTAACCAATTTACTCTAGAGAAGAGAGTATCTCTCCAATTTACTATATTTCTAAAAGTTGTTATAAAAGATTACAAACGAGTTACGAGAAAATAGTAGTCAAAGTTTGCAAGAACAAAACCTATGTTCTACCTAAGGCTTCTCAATCTCTCATACTCTATATATGAATCACACAAGCGCAAAATGTTTTGAATTGTTTTTCAATCTCCTTTAGATATCTCCAAATTTTTCCCAAATTCCAAAAACACACTCTTGGGAATTTATCTTTAACTCTTTAAGATTACCATTAGGATTCCTAAACATTATTCTCAGTCTTCAACTCTCAAAGTTCTAATGGTTGTGAAGACAAGAACTGTTGAAACCCAACAGATACTTAATGAACTAAAAACACAACTCATTAACAAACTTATCCATAAACAAGAAAAACAAAATTCGATACATGAAAATTTTGTCTTTGTTATGTGTGATCAAGGATACTAGAAGACTTCTTCAAATCATTGCGTCTTTGTTAGAAATTTTTCTTACGATGACTTTATTATCATGTTGTTATATGTTGATGATATGCTTATTGTAGGGAAAAATATTTCTAACATTGGCAGGTTAAAGAAACGATTAGACGAGTCATTTTCCATGAAAGACATCAGAGTAGCTAAAGAGATTATAAGCATTATAATCATGCGTGACAGAAAGAAGAATATTTTTTAGATGTCACAAGAATATTATATTGAAAGAATGCTACAAAGATTCAAAATGAAAGTTCTAAGGCGATAAGCACTCCTCTTGCTACTTATTTCAATGTGAGTTCTAATCAAATTCCTTCAAATGAAGATGAAACATTTGATATTGAAATGTGTTTCTTATGTGTCTGTTATGGATAGTTTGATATATGCAATGGAGTGTACAAGACCAAATATAACGCATGTTATTGATTAGTAGATTTTTGTCAAATCTAGGTAGAGAGTATTGTAATGCCGTAAAATGGATTTTAAGGTACCTTCGCGGTACTACTTGTGTGAGGCTTTTCTTTGGAGGAGATAAGCCTAGCCTATTAAGGTACTCTAAATTTGATATGGTTGGAGTCATTAGATTCCAGAAAGTCCACTTCTGGTTACATGATTAAATTTTCAGGGAAAGTTGTGGCTTGGCAGTCTATAATGCAAAATGTATAGCATTGTTTACTACAGAGGCTGAGTTTATCGCCATTATCGAAGCATGCAAAGAGTTACTATGGTTGAAGAAATTTTTACAGGAGCTTGGTTTTGTTCAAAACAAATATGTGTTATTTGTTGATAGTCAAAGCGGTATTCATCTTGGTAAGAATTCGATTTTTCATAATAGCTCCAAACCCATTGATGTGAGATATCATTGGACACACGAAGTTTTGAATACTAAGTTGTTAGAGTTAGCTAAATTTCATACAGATGACAATGGTTATGATATGATGACTAAAGCATTATTAATAGGGTAGTGTGAAGATTGTTATGATATCGTCGGTTTAGAGATTTCCTCCACATAGTTGTGAGCAGTGGCGGATCTACGTACCTTCATATGTGGGCTCAAGCCCCCACCAATTAATTTTCTCTCTACTTGCAATGTTAGTATTCTTCCTATGTATATGAAGTATGGAGATGCTTGCCCCCACAACTTTTTTTTTTTTTGATATTTTCTCCACTTTCTCACTATTTGTTGTATACTAATAATTCAAATATAATAATCCTACTATTTAGATAGGCGTCTATAGTTTATAACTCATTGGCACTTTAGTTTAAATTTTTCTTTTTTAATTTGTAAAGTAAAATTTTCTATTTACTATTTATTTTGTTACTTAATAGAAAATTTCCATACAAAATTCTATGTAACACCTATCCAACATCCTTTTAATTGGTTATAATTTATAGTGATTCTCTTAGTTCTATGTAACACCTATCCAACATCCTTTTAATATATATTTTAAAAAATTTAAAAGAAAATAATTATTTTTGAAAGAAAAAAATTCTAGCGACTGATACTGTAATATTAATTTATCAATATAATATTAATTTATTAATATATATTTTAAAAAAATTTAGAAGAAAATAATTTTTTATCAATTAAAGTAAGATTAATAGTAATTTTCTATTCTAAATAAAAATTTATTCAACTGCATTTTGCCCCCAATAGACAAAATGTCTGGATCCGTCACTGGTTGTGAGGGGGAGATTTGTTGAGTTTGGGCTCTCTTCCTATATGGAGAAAGACCCAAATATGATTAGTCAATTTGTCTCTCTTACTTAAGTAGAGAGGTTCAATTTAGGATTGAGACAAGGAGAGAAAAAGACACACAAAGTTAGCTAGAAAAGAGTAGAGAACCATATTCTAGTTTTTTTGCTACCAGTCCCACTAAATTGGTGATTCCAAATTTGTTAACCATTGGATCGAGCTAAAATGTTGAGGACAGGTTCGCAACACCTGTGTTTACCTTTTGACTGTTCGGATCTTCAAAACAAAGTCTGAGCCGAGATATATATGCTTTGCACTGAAACTGTAGATTTGAGTAATTTTCCAACTTCTTAATTCTTATAAGTAAGCTAGTTTGCTTTGTGATTTTGCAGCTGTTAGCATTAGTTTGTGAATCACTTTAAGACTCTTTTGTACCCTTATTTGATTATAGTGGAGTTAAATCTTTGATCTTGACGACTCATTGTTTTTACTCTTATATTGAGGGGATTTCCACGTTAAAATATTGATGTTCTCTTGTGCCTTTGTTTGTTCCATTTGTTGTCATATATTAGTTGTTGACCCTCAAGGTTCTTACCAGTTTGAGAAATTTTGTTTCAGCTGTGTATTGGTCTATTATTGTATGTAAATTTTCCATCACACATGTCAAATTTGGATCAGCATATCCCAACTCATTAATAATTGCAGACGAATTAGTCTAAATCGTTTAACATGTGGATTTATGCATATTGTATTAAATATAGCGTGTTAGTTTGTATAGCTATAGGTGATAATAGGTTAGACTAACTAACAAAGACATCCAATCTAGCCTACAGAGGCCTAAGTCACATTAGACTTTCTTTAAATCGAAAAGGTTTAGCTTTTTTTTTAAAGTCTGTTTAATTAATAATGCCAAGCCAAAGGTCATATTAAAAACATTTTAAATCTATCACGGCGACATATTTAAATAAATATGAATAAATTTATTATTATAATATTATATTTTAGAATTTAAATTAAATACAAAAATAAAGCTTAGTTATTATGAAGAATTTATGATAATAAACTGAAAAAATTTATAAAATATTATCATAAGTTGTTTTTATAAGTTTTCAAAAATAAATAGTATTACAAAATTTATGTTACTAGGTAAACTCGATTAAGTCAATGCAAACAAATATTTAGTCCAATTGTTCTTTTAATTTATTAATCTACTTAAAAATTTGGTTGGTTTTTCATTTATATAAAGTTTAAATGAAATAGATTTTGAATAGATTAATAAATCAATTAGATTTTCGAAAAAAGCAAAGTCTAACCTATAAATAAGTATTTAACATGTTACATGTTTGACTTAGACTCTAAATTTTTTAGTAGAAAAACGTAAGCTTGGCAAAACCTATATCTAAATTAGCCTCTTTCCACCCGTAAGGAATACCTCACCTCTAATGAGTTCTTGGACAAACTAATGTGGGTATGTAGTAGTCCTACAATTATTTGGGCTTGACTCTAATCCTCTTGGCCCATGACACACATTGTCCCTCCTCTTACTCATAACTAGAGTCAATTTGTGGAGGAATTAACTTGCCACTCCTCATATTTTTTTAATCTAATTTTATCTTTGTTGAAAAATGTTGAGATACAAAGATTTTATTTTGCAAAAAATATTGGAAATTTTGAAAAATCCGATAAGTTTTTCAAAATTTCCAAATTTTTTATGAAATTTCCGATAAAAACTCACGGAAAAAATCCAGTATTTTTTTAAAATTTTCAATAAAAACGTAATTTTTTTGAAAATTAATAAATTTAAGCAAGAGTATAATGATAAAAATATAACTTTGGGGAATGGCAGATTTAATTTTAGGGGTGGCAAGTTAAATTCTCCAACTTGTATCATATCTTGATCCATAAAACATAATCTAATTCAATTTATGAGTTGATCCACATATAGATAATAAACATATATATAAACTACATATAGATAATTAAGAAACAACTTCTAATTCCTTTACATAGAGAAACTATTAAAAGGGATAAACACAAATAAGCCTAAGAACCCAACTATTCTAATTTCAAACATAATTACAAGGCGACTTATTGATTAGTTCATGTCCACAACATGTTTCATGAGGGGACCATACCCATCATAATTAAAGCCATTTAACTTGTACTTCTAGACACAACAAATAGCCTATTAAAATCTTGATTTGAAATGTCATGGGACCTTTTAGTGACACTGATTTATGGTGACACTTATTTTTTTTTAGTAGATGCCAAGCACATCATTCATTTTTCACTCATTTGGGCTAAGCATTATAAAAATCAAAGTGCTTTACGTCATGATTGTATCCAAAACTCAATTTGACATAGAAAATTCACATTGCCACGAACACCATATCCACAAAGTCTTGCCTTTCACAATAATCAAATGGGTAGATACTAGCTACTAAGTAAGTGGGACTCTCTAGGGAGTGATGTGAAAACAGAGAAATGATTGATAGTGGGTAACATTTTATTCTAAAATACAAGTAGCACTAAATTAACTTTTGATTTATTAATAGAGCAATTAATCATTTAAAAATATATTTGATAATTGATTTGAGTTCAACCTTCGAGGATACTGTTTGGTAAAAATAACCGTTGACTGATAAGTTATCGAATAATTTATAGCTTATGACTGATTGTCGATGACTGATATCTTGTAGCTTATAGCTGATAAGCTAATTGAAATATTTGGTAAATTAATGGTTCAACTAACTTATAAATATGAAATGACATAAAAGATAAAAGATAATTAATTCATAATTATTTCATTTTAAATTAAGTTAAAACGGTATTTAAAATAGCATTTGGAAAATAAGTTATAAGTTCGTGATGAAAAGACCGCTATCAAACAAGTCTAAATTGTCATATAAGCTTATAAGCTATAAACTATATACTCAAAAAAATTTCTTACCAAAGAGAGCCTTGGAGTTGATGAAAGTGTCATAGAGATAATGATTGACCTTAAGTCGAGAATTGGAGAGCTATTTTGTTCTGAACTGGTTATTGAATCGATCATTTAATTAGATCGAAGAAAATTGATGTAAATGATGAAAAATTGAAAAAAAAATTGAAAAATAATCGAAGGATTAATGTCGATATCTTTTCTTTTTAAAAAATCAAATAAATATCATTTTATAATAATTATTTTTATTTTAAAAAATTAAAAAAAACTTTAAAATTAAAAAATTAAAAATTGAATATTTGAAAGAAGTTGAAAAGAAAAATCTCAATTGTTAAAAAAATAAAAAAATCAATTGTCTATGGTATTTTTAACTTTTCTTTAGATGGTATAATTCTTTTTAGAACTTTTTATGCATTGAATCATCTAATTCAACGATTTAATACTTGTAAAATTTTGTTATTATCATTGAATTATTCGATTTTATTCAAGTCAGTTATATAACTTAATTAATATCTTTTTTTGGTTCGACCACTAACCTTTTGATCCTATTACCTTGTTGGATCAAAGGATTGGTCGATTTTAAGATATTGATATAGGCTTTGTTTCGCAAATCTTATTTTGAGCTTATAGCTTATAAGTTCGTATGATAATAAGATACATGTTTGATAACAGTCTTTTCACCATAAGTTTATAGTTTATTTTACTAACTTATAGCTTATTTTTTAGACACTATTTTTAATAGCGTTTTAGCTTATAGCTTTTAACTTATCACTTTTCATCCATTATTACTCGTATAAATTTTAATTATTTTAAATATACATTTAATTATTAATTAAGAAATATCTTTTTATGTTATTGTAAATTGATCAGCTAGTTAAATCTTTAATTTTACCAAACATTTCTTATCAGTTATCAATCATCAACCATCAGCTATAAGTTATAAGCTATCAGCCATAAGTTATAAGTTATCGGCTAGCTTATCATCCAACCACAAAATTTACCAATCAATCATAAGTTATAAATTATCAGCTAGCTTATCATCCAACCGCTAATTTTACCCATCAGAGCCATAAAGTATGTAATGAGAGGATTCAAATCAAAATGAAACTTTGACATTTTATTTTATTTTATGACATATAATTGAGATTTAATTTTATGTATCCCATTCAGATTTTTATATTTTTCAACAGTATATGTACAGCAATTTGCATGCTCCATGCGTGAAGGTCATTAAACTGTTGAGCTTTATGCAAACTGTTGCAACAAAAAAATAAAAGTAGCAACTGTTAACTGACACGTCTACATGAAGCATTACAATGTTCCTCCCTCTGTCCCAAAATAAGTGTCACATTTTCTTTTTAGGTTCATTGAATATTTAATGTATCTAGTCTGTACAGACTAGATACATTAAATATTCAATGAACCTAAAAAGAAAATGTGACACTTATTTTGGGACGCTTATTTTGGGACGGAAGAAGTATATAATATATTGAAAGTGATATTGCACCAAACAATAGGGAACATAATTTTCAGAAATAGTTATTTGATACCATGAAAGTTGAAACTACGAGTGTCCTTGATTCAACAATGGGTCAGTGGATAACCATTCTCCTGTGCCTTACACACGTCCACATGTGCATATTTAATACTACTAGCTACTACTACTACATGGTTTTCAAAATATTAATTACAAGATGTGATTTTTGGCTTTTTTTTTTTTCTTCATTGTTATCTTAAACATATGATAATGGAGTGATGAAGTGTGGTTAGGGTTGAGAATGATTGCTTTTGTAGAAAGTAAACTTGTTTGAAAAAAAAATTCAACAAAAATTTATTAGGTATAGCTAAGACAATAAGAGGATAGAAGAAATGCATTTATAAATGGTACCATTGTTGCAATTGTTTTGTTTCCGCTTTTTTAACACGTAATTTTTTATTGATAAAATTAAAGTTTTGAACGGCCGTCCGCTAATTTAAAGGCTCTTTTCTGCTCTATATTTTGATGGATTTTGGTAGGACGAGTTAAATAAAGCGGACAAGTTTTTATCCCTCAAAATATATTATAGGAGTGACAAAATATAGTAGGTTGTTATGTTCGTCCATTTAACTTACTTTTATTTTTTAGGTCAAGTGATAAGAAGTTAATCCTACCAAGACTATCAATTTAGGGTTCAACAATAAAAAGAGAAAGACAAGTAAACAAACTAAGAAAAATAGAATTAAAAGATAACTTTGATTTTCATTCATTTCCCCTAATTTGTCAAAGACACTACATATATAATAGGGTTAAACCCTATTTTGCCCCCTGCCATTTGGGGTGAATCCCAAAAAGGACCCTGTAAAAAAAAAACACAGATTCCATCCTTGCCAAATTCAGATTCCCTCATTTTAAACCCTCAGTGGATGAGATCCCATAAAAAGCTGACATGGAGAACATGCAAATGGAACTTTTCTGTTTTAGGGTTGCAAGGGGGAGAACGAAAGGTTTATATCTTCATTTGATTTTTTAATTTTAAGTTTAAGTGTTCCAATAATTAAAATATGTTAAATGTTTATTCTGAATTAAAAATAAAAATAAAAAATGACACCTGTACCTCAAATAATAAGATATGCCAACGTGGCAAGTCCATGTCAGCTTTTTATGGGATCTCATCCACTGAGGGTTTAAAATGAGGGAATCTGAATTTGGCAAGGATGGAATCTGTGTTTTTTTTTTACAGGGTCCTTTTTGGGATTCACCCCAAATGGCAGGGGGCAAAATAGGGTTTAACCCTATATAATAATACTAATGGGCCATTATCTAAAATACCCCAATACTAGTGGAAGTCCAATTCAATAACAATTAAACTAAAATACCAACTAATATAAAACCTTAAATTAATAATTCTAATTAAACTAAACACAATTTTACTCTCTATCATTACTCACCCCTTCAAGATCAACCTTGTCCTCAAGGTTGTAAAAATCTTCCCTGGATCCCATAGTATGAAGAGAAAAACTCTGTTAGTGTAGACATATGCAACCATACTTACAACAGAATTCCAGCCCATGTTTCTATAGCCAACAACCTTGATACCTTTGAAAGTGTATTGGCCTTCAAATTTGCTGAGAAACTCCTCTATTGGTCTTAATTTAGCTGCAAACTCATATTTTGACATCAGGTGCACCCACTGATGTGCACCAAAATATGCAACCAAGAAATGACCCTTCAAGGAACTAATAGCTGCCAGCAACACATACTTGAATAGCTTTGGATTAATTGGGTCACTCCAATAGCATAACCATGTAACTGTATTGTCATTTCTTATATCCTTCCATCTTTCACAAGTAGTAGGACATTCAGGAACTGGTGCATCACTTCCAATATTAATTACAATAGCACTTGGATGAATGCATTTTTTTAATCTTCCCATCTTGGGATGCTCTCCTCGGCCACAAAATAATCCAGGAGGTTCAACTATGAAATTTCCAAACTTCTCTTTAACACCACCAGTTGTATTATGAGCAACTCCTGTTTTATCAGTGCAAATAGTAGTAGCAGATCCCATAGTCTCACATGCAGAAATTAAATTATGAGAAGGAATGAGAACTTTATTATTCCAAACTTCAAGTATTCGTCACTGCAAGTATTTTTCCAAGCTGATCAATGTCTCAAATTTCTGCCTCCATTCCACACCAAAATGTTTTGGATCAAACTCATTAATTGAATTCCAAGTAGGGAAAGATCTCTGGTTGTTGACATTAACAACACTATGCACCTCACACCAGAAAATTCTAAGTTGAGTGATGCTGCAATGGAAGCTTTTAAGTAAAGAAGAAATTTGTAATTTACTTTCTTTAACATCACTCATTTCAAAATCAGAAAAGAGATCCTGTGTATCTTCAACATGAGCTTGAAATGCACTAACAGGTTCTCGAGAGAGTTGTAGGTGAACACCGCCCAAAGTTAAAATTGTTTCCACCAATTTATCAAGTCTTCCCTGTTTGACACAACTCAATTGAGCAAGCTTCTCTATAATAATGTGAACTTGGGCAACCAACTCACTGGTTGGAGCAAGAATAAGGACCCTTATTGCATACAGGCGTTTTGGACGAAACAACAACCTCTCTAAAATACGTAGTGCAAATGCAGTTGTCTTTCCTGACCCAGTAATGGCACTTTCACATATATCACGACCAGTCAACGCTGTCGGTACACAAGCAGCCTGAATTGGTGTTGGTGTAGCATACCCCAAGGCCTCACAAGCCCTGAGCAAAGGGCGAGAAAAATTGAGTTGCATGAAGGAATCAGCACTGAAGGAGGCTCCATCAGAAGGAGAAAAAAAGGACTTAGTGTCACCAGCATTACCCTCTTTCCCATCTTTTTCTTCTGGTCTATAGTCTTCTTGTTTATCAGGTTCGGAGTCAGAGGCGCTGTCTTCGTCTGAATCAGGCAAAGCAACGACGGGCGCTGAACGGTGTCTGATGGCTGAGATTTTGTCGTTTACTGATGTTGTGCTTCGACGTTCGTGTTCTTCAGCTACTAATTCAGTGTATTTAGTGGAATCCCATGGAGACTGTGTTTTCTTTTTCGAAACTCGCGGTTCTACGACTTCATCTTCGTCTGATTCTAGCTCTGCTTCTGATTGTGAATGTGATGGAGATGGAGATCCAGGTCGTTCTTGTTCAGATTTCGAAACTCGCGGTTCTACGACTTCATCTTCGTCTGTTTCTTTGTCGCTGGGAGGGTCGAAGATGAAACTGGGTGACATTGTTGAGAGTGAAGAATAAAGGTTTGTTGAATCAGGGTTTAGAAAGGGTTTCTTTTTCTGTACTGTATCATGGTGTTGTCTATTTGGATTCAGATTCGGATTCGGATTTGGACCGCTCCAACTTTCACTCGGAGCAAAATCACCGTTCCCAGCTAAATGCAGTGAGATTTCGGAGTTCAAAGAGTCACGATTGTGAGCATCGGAAGCGAAGGAACGGAGATCGACGCTGGCGGAAGCGGAGGAGAAGAGACTGACGTTAGATTCGAGAGTGAAGATGACAGAGTCAGGGCTTGTATCACCGGCCACAACGACGGTGGTGGCGGTGTTACGTCGTGTTGAACCGACACGCCTCCGTGATCTACGTTTTTCATGAAACCCTAAATCACACATTCTGAAGGAACAATACTCAATCACATTTAGATTTGCAAGGATTTCATCAAAATTTGCAACTCCAGCGTTGGTAATACTAGTAGGATTCTTACTGGCAACCGTAAAACCCTTCTTAAAGGTTTTGGATCTTTTCTTAAAAGAGAGGTGAGACACTTGCAAATATTTCTCAAAATCTCTTGCATGATTAGAATGAGTTTGAAATTTAGGACCAAGTATGGAGGAGTTATTTGTTGGGTTTTGGATTTGATAGAAATTGTTGTAGTAGGATGAATAATGAGATGTACGATAGGATGAATATGGGTTAGGTGGAGGAGGTGTATACCCATGATTAAAATACAAGTATGGTGATGGAGTTGCAACATATGGATTTGTGTAAGAAGGTGAAAAATTTTCCCATGGAAATGATGGAAATGAAGGTGGGGTAGGGGATGTAAAGGAAGGGTTTGTGGGATAGGTAGGAGGAATACTCCATGGATGATATGAAGGTGTATGAAAATGATAATCCATAGGAGGATTTGAGTACATGATGAAAGCACCCATTGATAAGAAGTTAATCCTACCAAGACTATCAATTTAGGGTTCAACAATAAAAAGAGAAAGACAAGTAAACAAACTAAGAAAAATAGAATTAAAAGATAACTTTGATTTTCATTCATTTCCCCTAATGTGTCAAAGACACTACATATATAATAATACTAATGGGCCATTATCTAAAATACCCCAATACTAGTGGAAGTCCAATTCAATAACAATTAAACTAAAATACCAACTAATATAAAACCTTAAATTAATAATTCTAATTAAACTAAACACAATTTTACTCTCTATCATCAAGCTAAAGTTTCAAATGTACCTCTCTACTATGGTCATTCTATTCTGCCCGTTTTTTGACAAGTTTTGACAGAACGAATCTAAACAGATACGATATGCCCATTTCCTATTATAATCATTGACATGCAGGAAAAAGTAGTTGATTATGTCCCTTAGAATTATGAAGGGAAAGATTAATGTGAATTATTTATTGCATGGTTTGTGTTGAATTGGTTGTACTTAGGGGAAATAATTGATGAGGAAAGGGAATCTCTCTTGACTAGTTAAATAAATAGAAATGATTAGGAGGTTATAATTAATTAATAGCCATTGATTTGATTTTCTATTATGTAATTGTGGAGTGAAGAGTGGTGTAAATTAGCTACTATATCTGATGTGCTACCTCAACCAATTGGAGTTTGTTAATGGGGCCATGGTGAATTGAGATGTATTTCATTTATTTATAATAAGACAACAATATTATTTGAATCTTTCAAGGTATCTCTAATATTATATTAAGAAATTTGATTATCTTTTAACTTGTCACGTTTAATATCATTCTTGAGAGCGTATAAGACAGATTATCGTATATGATTTAAAATTTGACATGTATAAATTCCGATTAAAAAAAATTTACAAAAAAAAAATCAAGACAACACTAGTCACACCATGTTGGTTGGAAATAAGAAAATGAAACTAAAGTTTTTTGCATTGAAGTCATAGGTATATTGGTTGAAATTGAACTAGAAAATTTTGGATATGTCCTACAAATAGGTAAATAAATGATCAAGTTGTACATGGATAGGTACAAGACATTGAAGGGCACTAAGTGATAGTTGTCTCAATTTCCCTCAGCTGAAAATAACAATTCAAAGAAGAGGGTAATTGAGAGTTACCTATCTTGAGACAAACGTAAAAATGATAGAATCACTTGCATAGATAACAGCTACCTTTTAATTATGTTCACAAAATTAGTATACAATCGTTGTACATGGTGGAGTCCAATGATAAGGACTCATCTGGCCATGTTGGATAGAGAAATTTGGTCAATTATTTTTTATTTTATATTGTGATATGAAAAGCATGATAGGTTATGCCTCTAGAATCTTCTATGGTTTATTGGATGAGTTGATCCAAATTTATGCTTTGTCATGATGTAGAATCAAAGAGAGAGAAAGAGAGAGATATGGAATCTCCATGTAGCTAGATGCATGAGAAGGACATGGATTTTGGATTCCATATACTAAAATAGCATTAGATTTTTTTTTTTTTAATAGGCAATTGATTAAAGAAATCGCACTAGGGGTGCAACCCTTACAACCAAAAAACTCTAATAAGAGTTGAAACTATTAAGTGGTAGCTTGTACCAATCATAGAAAATAAACCTAGACTTAGTGTCACTATTACATAACCACCTCCAAGAATAGAACATAATGTTATAGATAATCAATTTAGTTGACTTGAAATATTTTTATGTATTTATTTATATATAAAATAATTATTTGTTAGTTGAGATTGGCAAATAAATTTTAGAGAGCTCCTCACACCTAAAAAAAAGAAATGGGAAATTATGGGAAAGTGGAGAATCAAATGGAACGTGGGTCATTTTTACAGAAAAATTCACGCATTACTCACAAAAATGGTTGAGCAAAATTAAATTTTGAAGGTCACATGTAGATCTAGTATTGTTTATAAATACCGAATTTATAAATTTTCCAACATATAATATCCATCAAACAAGTTATTTTACCATTTTATTATTTGTCGTTCTATCTTTATCTTATAATCTTTATGTATTTTTAGTTCAATAGGTCAAACATCTAAAATATTGAACTTAACATTCTTTGGAGTAGTTAAGTAACCCAACCGAGAGACATAGTTTTTCTTCCTCAATGTAGTCACTCGAAGAAAAGGGAATCACTATTGAGAGCTACTAGCGGATACTTTGGTTGATGTTCTTGTTCAACAACAAATTTGACATGCATGGTGGGACATTAGAGACATAAACAATTGAAAAATTCAGTTTGCTAGGTCAAGACTATATTTGATGTATACACCTAAATTTAGGAAAAAATCTCCGCAACAAAGAACAACCACCCTCATTAACATCAAAGAGGTCAAGTGTAAAATCCCTGTTCAGTTTGGAGGATAGTCTGTTCAAAACTCCGCATTGGTTTGAGATAAATTCTTATAAAATCTCAATTTAGCTTAGGAACTAACCACTCAAAGCTATGTTTGTGTTTTGAAGGAAGACTAACCACTTCATTTTATTGTTCGCTGTTTAGTTGGAAGTAAACCTAAAACTTTATTTTTCCTTGTATAAGGGGGTTCATGAGCTTAACCAACTAAAAATTTATAAGTACTATTGGATACTCTCAAGATCAAGTCTTAGGGAGAGAAGATCAAGTCTTAGGGAGAGGATTAAGTTATCACTTCATTTATACTGAACCTTTATAAATCTTAGTGTCATCCCTTTTTCCTCATCTCTTTACTTTCCGTATAACTTATTTATCATTGTTTTTTCGCTGCAATATTCAAATGTTTTCCTAAAAAAAAGTAAACTCTGATTTAGAAAAAAAAATTAATTTTAAATTTTTTGTTTTTCAAACTTCTACAATTCACTTTCTCTCTAGTGTGTGGATTCATATGTTCAACATTCATTACATAGCAAGTAATGCTTACTACATCAACTCAAAAGTACTTAGGAAAGTGAGTCTCATTGAGCATTATCCTCACTAGTTCATCAAAAGTAATTAGGAAAGTGTGATTAATTACATTCTTTTTACAAAAGTTATCAAAATCTACATAACGAAATTCACCTCAATAATCACTTTGGATTGACGCAATGCTTATTCCTTTTTTGTTTTAGATAAATTTGTCTAACTTCCAAAACGCAGTAAACGTGTCTATTTTATAAGATAAGAATAGCGTCCAGGTACAACAAGAATAATCATCTGCGATTACAAGGACATGGTAATTACCTCCAAAACTCATGGTTGTGGATGAGTAAAAAAGAACCATATGAAACACCTATAAAGGCCTATTGCTAGAAACAATTTTTTTTCTATTTAAATTATGCCTTTACTTGTTTTCCCTTTTGGAGCGCTTAACATAACCCATTATTTTCAAAATACATGTTTGGAAAAATCGATTACCAAATCCTTGGGGGCCAATTTGTTCAAATGATCCATATGGATATGGGTTCTATGCCATAGACACAATTCATCATCATCACTTAAAATACATACATCATTTGAAGAGATTTTATTAAAATTACTAGTATAGGTATTCTCACTTCTTACACTAGTAAAAAGAGTTTGACTAGTTTAAGATTTCACAATCCCGCATCAAAAGAATAAAAAATCACATTATTACCTTTATTGCATATTTGGCTAATAATTAGCAGAGTATGCTTTAAACCACCAAATTAGAAAACATCCTCAATCGTTGAATTGAGAAACTTACCAATAATACTGGAACCAATAATTCTCCCTTTAACTATTTATATTTTATTTTAATTACAACTAAAATTGTTTTTGTGTTCAATATAGTATAAGGGTAAAATATAATTGTATACATCATCATTATCAGTCTTAACTTTAGATATTCAAATCATTTTGGATACTCTAACTTTAGTATAAGGCATGTTTTTTTTTTTGTCTTTCTAATTAGGATGATAATTGCAGAAGTAAGATGAGACAAACATATTTCTCATTTTTATTTTCATGACATTCTTTATGGAAATGAGAAGGAGGATACACATTTTCACTTTCATGATTTTCTAAAAAATTAAATATAGCAACATGCTCATTTTAATTACAATAATTACATTTAAGCATATTATATTTAGAGGTCATAGTTGCATGACATATGTTACTAAAACTTTTATCATTCTGTAGGTTCATCACCTAAATCGATTTTTCTATATGAGGCTCTTTGACTACTTAGAATGAGATTCAAGTTATCTATTCCTTTGATAAATATTACATTGTTCACACTCGATAGGTTTCAAAAGATCCTCGTGAAAAGGAGAAGCAGGAGAAGGAGTGATTTGAATTAAAGTACTTTCTTTCTCTCTATAATTATCTATTTCTTCCAACAAATTTTTATTTTCTATTTCAAGAGAAGGGATAGTAGTCTTAGAGATATAAAAAAATGTATTTTAATTTATTTGATTTCCTATCCAACATTTTATAGATACGAAATAATTCAGTATAAGTTAAGTATGAAGTTTAACTATTTACCTACTCATCTTCATGTTTTTCCATCAAATATATGTTTTTTTGTTTCTCCTTTTCCATTTCATCTGAAGACTCCATATCATTGTCATCACAAGCTATGTACACCTTTTTTGTTTCTTTTTTAGGCTTTTAAATTTTTTTTCATCTTTTAATCTGATTTTGGTTCTAAGAGATATTTGGTTTATATGACCCTTATTTTCGCATTGATACTAAGTTGGGACTAACAAAGATCTTTCTTCATTTTTGTTTTGAAAGTCCTGTTGATTGTCATGTTTTATGAATTTTTTAAATCTTCGGACCAACAAAGTCCTTATATTTACAAATTACTTTGACTTTAGGTTGCAACCTGCAGTTTAGGTATCTAAGGACTTTGTTAATCAAATCCTCATTTAGAAAAACTTTACCCAAAGTTATCATGTAATTCAAAATTTCAATAATTTTTTTCCATATTCTAAATGTTTTTCTCAAATTTCATTCCAAAAGGCTCGTGCTCATGGGTCAATATGTTCATCACATCCCTTTTTATCTTGGTTGTACCTTAAGGAGCAAGTTGAAGGGTGTCCCATAATTCTTTCTTTGATAGTTTTATAATGGGAAACACACAAAAACTCATCATTACCAAAAGCGGTAGTGATAATAGTGTTAGCTTTCAAAATGTGTTGCACTTTTTCCATGTGCTCTTTGGTCCCAATTTTTCTAGATTTATTTTCCACAGTACCATCAACTTGATGTGATAGAATAAATGGACCATTTTTAACAGCAGTCCAATATCACAATCCATACCCTCTATACATATTCTCATATTCTCTTTTCAATAAGCATACCCATCTCTGTTGAAGGATGATGGTTTGTTTAGTGAAGAATTAAAAGTCATTCCTAGCACTTGCGACTATTAGGCTTATAATAGTAGTTAGGCTATGATGTCACTTGTTAAGCAAACGATTCTAAACATAAAAGAGGGTGAATTATGATATTCAGTTTTCAAAATATTTTTTAAAAAACAATTTATTTTAAAAATATTTATGTTAGAAGAAGATATAAGCCGATATTAAGCAAAGAAAAATATAAAAGATACCGAAAATATAAATGACAGAAATATAAAGAGATATGGTGAGAAAAACCACTCTAGATATTATCCTCGTTCTGCCTTTAAACATGTGAATTATTCCAGTCCCCAAGAATTTCCTCTCGAGAATTCCATTAAAAACACCCTTGAGCTCTTACACAAGTTCAACCTAGCAACCTTACAACATCAACTTGAACATTTACGCAGTATCAACCCAGCAAACCTTCCTCCAAGATTTTATAGGTTTTGATTGCAATCATCAAATCTATTATAAGAACACGCAAGAACTAAGCTATTTAATATAATAAATTAAGCACAACATTAGAACAACGCAACTCTCAGATGAAGCTTTTCCCCCTTTCATCACTAAGGCAACTTTTTTTTTTGGACAAAAACAAACTTAACACATTTCATTCATCAAACAACGATAATACAAGGAGGTATCATATTAAAGAACCTACGCCTAGTCCAAGAATTGGCCGCCTTAGTTAACGTATGGGCAACCGAATTCGCTTGGCGCTTAATGAACTTTACCTCAAAGTTTGGAAATAAACATAACAAATTTTGAATAGACTTAATGATAAAACTAAATTCAGAGGATCCGACATGTTTAGCTTGAATAGAATTGACAATAACTTGGCAATCGCTTTCAAAGATAACATGAGAAAATTGGGAGGAGATAGCATGCTGGATAGCTTCCTTTAAAGCAATGGCTTCGGCTTCAAAAACGGAAAAAAGTCCCAAATCCCACGAAGCACCTGCACTGATGAATCTTCCCAAATGATCCCTAAAGCACCACCCTCAATTAGTAGAACCACGAACATTATTAAAACCTGCATCACTAAGGAAACTTATAGTGAATAAAAACTTATAAAAGAAAGAGAATGAGTGAGACAATCCATGGGCATGATTGCTTGCTAATTAATTAGAACACCAACCAAATCAATTAGTTTAAGCCAAAAAAGGAAATCCTAATATATTGTGTCATTTAATCAATTAACAAGGTCACTCAATCTATTATGAGGTGTTACTCAAGTTATAATAAATTAGTTGAAGCACCAACTAACAAATTGATTAGATAGTTAAGTTTTGCTCTCTTAATTTAATATGAAGCTTCTTAATTGGTTAAGTACTTACCAATATTGGTTTAAAGAAGTTTTAAGAAATAGATAAATATTCTTAGTGTGTGTTCATCACCTTATTAAGTCAAAACTTAATCTTTCTTTATTTACATTTAATCATAATATAAGATAAAACAATAAGCGCGAAATTAGTCGAGTTTTTACAACTCCACAACTTCAATTCCTTTCAATTACTTAATTTAACTTTGTTTAACTCTTTCTACTAGAACTAGAACAATTGGTATTGTGCTTGCTTCTAGATTGATGATGCTTGAGATTTATTATTTCTTGTTCAGTTGTCATCAATAAAAGCTTTAGAAGACATTTACTTGCACATCACTTAGAACCACAACATTATAGGAAACCTTAGTCAAGGGTATAGAAACTAAATGTATGTTGTTTGATAAACATATTCAAACTATGATAAAATACTAGAAGCTCATATTCATTAAAGCTTTAATCAATGGCAAAAGGTTTAGTCGAGTCTTTATTTGATGGTAGGATTATCCTAAATATTACGCCACTATGAACTTAAATTTTTTAGGTAAAAAACATTTGAGCCCATTCAACATGTAAATGGATAGCTTCATGGGTGTAACACACGATTCACATGGAGTTCTCATTGTTGATGTCCTTTTAGGTCCAAAAGAAGTAAGGACAACCTTATTTGTTATATGTGGAAAATCTTCATAACATGCCATTAAGGAAAATATTGATTATTGTTGTTCCTTTTGATTGGCTGCATTAGGTAAAACAATAGGGGTATTACAAGATGTATTTTGGTGAACATGTGTCATGTGCGACAAGATGTTCCAGCATAAGGTGCAACATTTGGCCTCAGTTTTTTAGATAAATTTTGTGAGTAAATTTGTGTGTTATTGTGTTTGTTTCTCTAAAGTATGTTAATCTAAATCAGTTGGAAATTTTTTTTAGTAAAATCATAATCCATAAAGGTTAAAGAAGATTTAATTGGATATGGTTTGATCAAAAATATTTGGATTTGGTTCAAATAAGAAGATTTAATTTGATTGGATTTGCATTGAGAAAAAAAAGATTTATTAAAATATGCCTTGAATGAAGATTTGTTTCACATTTTGTTTATTGAAGATTATGGTGATATTGGATATGAAAAGATATTGATTGAAAATTCATTCCATAAAGAGATTTAATTTGGATTTACACTTAATGAGAAAATCCACAATCACTATTAAATATGATTTAAAGTATGGTTCAATATTTGCAAGAGATATATTCTGAATCCTTTACTTGAGAAGTTGGAATTGTAATTTATATCAAGTAAAAAAATTTATTTGATTTGTTCAAGATTCAGAATTTTGTTACATTGAAATATGTTGAGCCAAATGTTCCAACAATTTGTGAAACATTTTTCTCAGACTGTTACTTGGTGAGCAAGATAAATTGTAGTATATCTTATCATGTTATGATTTATTTCCTCTTCTATTATACTAGATATATAAGTGCGTTAGCTTGAGTTTGGATTTGAAAAAGATCTTATTCTAGAAAGATTGCATGTGGAATACTTAATTTGTATCAACCAAGGATCTCAATCTTTCTAATAAAGATTTGATTTATTATTTGAGTTTTTGGAGGCACTACTACGGAAAATTCATTTAACAACGTTTGGGAATGATATATAACCATGCGTGACCAAGTGTTGTTATGTAGCATGTGGTTGTATATGTGGTACTTACAATCACGGTCCTAGAGCCGTTGTTGTATTCTAGAAAACACACGCCATATCACAAAGGTTAGTTAACCCAACCGTCGTGATATAACTAAAGGTCTCATGTTCGATTCTCAGCATCAACATTTTGTAATTTTTATTAATCTAGTCATCGTTCAATATACAATCACGGTTAGGTTTTATAACCGCTGTAAAAAATTCCTCTATTTTAAATCTGCAATTCTTTGCTCCTCAAATTCTTCCCGTTTTTTACTGTAACTATTATAATCATATCATAGAATTTATAACATTATGCATCAACAATGTGCATCAAAGAGCATAAAAAACAGCTAAGATTATGCACCAAAAGCCAAATTAATATTTACAAAATGTAATAGTTCATTGTGCATCAAAAGTTATATTCACATCATCATATACAGAAAACAATTAATTAGAACATCTTAATAAATCAAATAGCATGCCCCTTAAGCACATTGTGTATATACGCCTAACGCTTACGAAGATCAACAAAGTCCTCAACGGGGAATGGGGTTACATCGTTAAACATTTACATTTGAAAGAGCAAAAAAGTGAATATCATGCATGATAATAATTCGGTAGTCAACTTATATATTAATATATGTAACCATATTATGACATATATACCTTATCCCATGAATCAACAATGCCGACAAGGACAATGTTTAACATGTGTTTCATGACATAATATCCACACACGTATTTCTCGAGTTGTTTCCTCGTCTACAAATGAATGTAGCCACACATGAAATTAACCACACATGAATATAACCACACATGAATATAAATGACATAAACGGGTAATCGGGTCACTTACTTTAGGAGAGATTCATGAGGGCTTTCTTCTAACGTTATTCATCATATTCACTTGCTCCATAATACTGTACATTGAATATGAATTAAACATATTACATGCTAAACTACTTACAATATCAAAGAAAATGAATGTAACATATATACACTTACGAATTAATAATCTCTTTCATTTTCTTGTCGAGATGTTGATGCAAGGAATACAATACAGTTATCGTATTTGTCTTAAATGATATTATGATCAATTCTCAGTGACCACTGAACAAACATGAGCATATATATTATTAGTATTTTCTAAAACAAAACTAAATATAGAATACATAAACATCAATTAAAAAACACCTACCAACAGAGAAATGCTGCTAATTAACATTATTTCCCTCCCTCATTTAACCGTTTTTTCAAGTAATCTTGAATTTCTCTTGGTGAATTAAATGCCCATCGAATAAAAAGTGGATCCAAGATTCCATAAATACTCGATTTCTATAACTCTATACAAATACGGTGAATGTACCTAAAGGGTTAAAGAAAATGAATAAATTAATTGAGGAAATACAAAAAATGATAATGTTCTATAAAGACATGTGTATATTCAACTATATACTTACGTGGACCAAACTTGCAAGATCCCTACGTCCAACCACTTATATCCACCGAGAAAATCTCATACATCGTCATGACTATAATAGAATAACTCCACACATGGACAATGTTCTAGTGGGAGAGATTGCGATGCATTTATGCTCCCAACACTTGTATGCAACATGGTGATTTCATTTGAGTTAGGGTCCAATAACTTGTTGCGGTTAGCTGGAGGGGGGGAAGGGATGAACAACTTCCTTTAGTATAAGCACTACGTATAACACTTCTATTTGGAGTTTTATCATGATCATGACCATCATCATCATCTTCATCATTATCAACATAACGTTGATGTTCATTTGTACGTTATTCGAGGCTTTCACTTAATCTCTACATCATAATATTTAGTTAGAACAAAAATAAGCACTATATATATATATATATATATATATATATATATATATATATATATATATATATATATCATACATTTCCGATAAAATACTAAAATCTCCAGTAAAGCACATACCGAATATAACTCTTGAAACCTTTCCATATCTTTCTCCCTTTTTTCTCTCTTCTCGTCTAACATCCTCCTTTGTTCTTCTAACCTTTCCATATTTTTATCCATTATTCCCTCTCCTCGTCTAACATCCTCATTTGTTCTTCTAATTGCTTCTCAAAATTTTCAATATTTTATTTTGGTGCATTCAATTCCGAGCTTTCGTACTTTTTTTAGACCCAAAGAATAGCCTCAAGCCGACACCTTCTTCCCCACCACAAACACACCTACCATGCTCATCTGTTCTGATTGCATCTACTAATATGTAACTTCGTGCTTTTGGAATAAATTCCCCTTCACGAGTCGCCTTAACCAACTCATCCTACACAACATGAGCAACTTACATATATTGTTACCAACGCATTTAAATAACAAATAACATAAGTCCAAAAAATCTTACTTACAATTTTCTCGGCAACTACTCTTGTTGCCTCAGAGGTGTACTCTCCATTTGTTCTTAATTGAACCCTCTTCCATTTATCATGTCTTGATGGTGGAGATGAGATGTGATCATCTCCTGTTTATGATTATTTTTCAATCATGATTATTTTCTCAAATTTCCTGTAACCCCCACGAGACAATTAATGGGGGTACATATTCTTTGCCTTGTTACGTATTCCTGCTTTGCTTTTAATATGTTATTAACATAGTAAAAAATATATATGATTATTATTAGCTAATTAGCATAACATTATCGGTTAAATAAGATTAGTACTAACCTTGAATTCCTTATAACGATGTTACTTCGCAAACTTCTTCCAACCCTTCTTCGATATAAAACTATATCTATTCCATGCATTTTAGGCTTCCTAATATAGTCAGTCGTGAGCTGTGACTTAAATCCCCTCCAACGAGTACCAACATAAAAGATCCATTTTTTTCAACCTTGGGTCATGGTAAACTCAAAATTGAACTACATTTAAATTAATGTATTAGAAATTACAGGTAGTGATATCTAATATATGAAAAGTATAGTATGCAATAGCTTAACGTCTGTCCATATTCTTTCTTTGACTTTCTCATCCACTTGTTTTCAATCATCTATTAATATACTTACTTTGCTCTGTCCAAGGAACGCAATATAACTCTTAAAAGTAGAGTAATGTTCACAATCAATTACTTTGAAGAACGAATCAAATTCGATCAGAGTTTTTTAACCTGATGAGTTGCAGACTTATGTGAATTGGGGCATCATTGTGACACCTCTTTGTGATCTTTTTGATTGAGTGTCATTTGTTTGATTTTCATTCACACAACAATCATTTGTTTGAGTATCTAATGAAGAACTCGACAAGGTCGACATCTACTTTCAAAAACAACAACAACAACAACATGAACAACAAGAACATAAACAATAACCACAACAACAAAAAATTAAGTTTACTGTAGATGCATGGAGAAAATATTTATGTGCCCTAAACATGATGACTAAGTAAATGAGTTTGGTGTTGGTGTTGGTGTTGTCTTCCTTCCTTACAACAACGACGGTGTTGTTGTTGTCTTCCTTCCTTACAGCAACGACGGTGTTGTTGTTGTCTTCCTTCTTGACGATGAAAATTTGGTTGGTGTACTCTTCTTTCTCGATGTCACGATCGTGATGGTCTTGTCAACCTTGACGATGATGAAGAAAATTACAAATACACTGTGAAGAATGGATACTGAAAAGACAAACTAGGGTGACCGATGGTGTTTTGGTTGAAATTGTGTATTTTTTTCACAGTATTGAACGTTAGAGTTTAGGGTTGAAATCGTGTATTGTTTTGTCTGGTTTCTTTTTTCAATGGAAAAAAGGATACTAAAGAGATAAGCTAACTAGGAGTGTATAATATTATAAGGATACCACCACGTGAAAAACTAGAAACTATAATGATATATTACTTTCATAGTGAAATTTCATAAAGAAGCGCCAGAGTTTAATTTACAATTAAAAATTTTAAATAAAAAAACAAATTATATCACAATGGTGGAACGAATCAACCGTAGTCATAACCCTTTAAGTTTTTTATTTAAAAATAAATAAAAAAAGAAAAGGTGTGCCTCAATATTAATGGAATAATATATATGATGGCTCATACAATTGGCTCATATACCGTTGTGATATACAATTAATTATAATTCAAAAAAAATAATAATATGGGAGCGCCTTAGTTTATAGATGTCGCCACAATGTAGGAAAGAACCGTGGTTACCCTAGCATTGTTGTTTGCACATTTTATAGTAGCGAGGATGTAATCTGAATCAAATAAAACAAGAATAATCAAGAGATTCAAATTTATTCAAAGTGATCAATTAAGAGTTGAATAGTTCTATAGGGAGTTATGAATAGAAATACACAAGTAGGATTAGGAAGAGGGTATTGAACTAATAC